>NC_089539.1:18421024-18727615 GCF_963924715.1 Thunnus thynnus | reverse complement strand
AACATTTTCCTATGTATCCTGTTACATTTGCAAAATCAAAAAAAAGAATAAAATTTTAAAAAACGAAAAAGGTAGAAAGCATTTCTCTTTCACCCTTGTGCATCCTCACAGTCAAAAAACTCCAAAAATGTCAAACACATTTCATATAGTTTTATTTGAATTTCATTCTGAAAGAATATGGCACAATGTAACCACTTAATGCAGTTCATCTTACAGAGTCATAGTTGGCCAGTGATATTAACACTCATTGTCCAGAACAAATAATCAATCAAGAATGCATCAAAAAGGAAATCAATACCATTGTTACTGTACAGGAAGTATCATAGTGGGGTAAAGGGGGAGGAGAATAGATGGGGGATTCTTGGGGGAGGAAACATTCAGATAGTAGCTATTAAACACGTGTATGTACATTTCAAATGTACCGCATCCGAATTACATATAATGTATATCATATAGATATATACAATGCAAACAATAGACTGTTAAATTCATTTTTCCTATTGCGAAGAGAAGCCACAAGCCACAGTGAGTGAATACACAATGAACATCTACATACATAAGCAAATGAAAAATGAACACTGTATGTACATTTAACACTTGCAGCAGGCTACTGATTTTTCTTTTTTTCATTTTTGTTTGCCATTTTTGTTTTAAATTGTTTATCGTGACCCCTTGAAGTTCAGATTGGGTCAAAGAATTCAACCCTCAACACTTTGGTTGCTCCACTAAAATAAAAACACCTCTTTTTTTTCCCCCCTAGGCTGTTAAAATTGCAAAAGTTATAAAGTGTCCAGTGATATAACAGGCAACCAGCTTCTTCCCAAGGTGAGTGTGAAGCCCGGTAAATTTACAGGTGAAATCCAAATGAAGCCCTTGCCTCTGGGCCTTCGGCTCACACTGAAACTCATTTTAGCTTTTGTCCTCCTCTGAGTTTCCAGGTTTGCACTTTTTTTTTATTTTTTTATTTTTTTTTTTTTAAACTTTCTGGGTGCAAAAAGTCACTCTTCAAATCCTCCAGAACTCTGCTCCAAGTTTGAATCCGGTCGCTCCTTTTTCAAGGCGAGAATCCATTTCTAAGCAAATCATGCCTCAAGAAATGCACATATATTTATACCTTATACTTTTATAACCATATTCTCTTTGAAATACTTCCATAACCTATTATACTTATATCTCTATAGATCTTAAATAAACATTTGTTTTATTTCAGAAAAAAAAAATTGTCTGTACACTTATCATATTCTAATTTGTAATACTACATTTGTACAATGATAAAAGAAACAGAGGTTTATAAAATGTGATAGAAAATGTACAATATAATGTATTTATATGTATTCCAGTGTCACACAAAGCTGTGTCTGAGTCTTTGGAAGCCTGTTGCTATTGAAAGACTGTTTAAAGAGGAAGGAGTGATGACAGAGAGATAGACAATCACACTGTGCGCATCTTCCCTGATGTGTGCCATGATATTTTGTCCAATCTGATGTCTTCATGCTGAGGATGCCATTTAGGGAAAAAAAAGAAAAAAGAAAAAGAAATAAATAAAACACCACAGCAAGCTGCATGCACACACACTCACACAAATGACAACACTGATCTCGATATTATGACAGACACACAGAGTTTGCAGGGGGAAGCATAATTTCCCTTATGACAAATGTGAATACACGCACATACACACACCAGATACACACACACACACATGTTGGATGGAAAATCAACCAAAACAGCCCGCTGTGCCTCCAGGATAGTATTGAAATATGTCACTGCTGTGACTGTATACTGTACAGTTTCTGATAAATTACTTCAAAGACATTGAGATGATGATTTTAGATTGTTCAGTCACCAAACTTGCATTGCCTCGATAATCTGGCAGCGGCTGTTAAAATGGAAATTTCAGTAATGGGAGCTCAGAGCTGAAAAACACAGTATCTTTAACAAAAAAAAAAAAAAAAGAAAAGATAATTTAGGAAGGCTGAATAACATGCTCTTTAACGCGCATCACACTGCGGCATTATCTACAACTTTCAGCACAGACACACTGAAGATACAACAGGGATTTTAGGATAAAAGAGCAATTTGTTTGTCACTCTGGGTAAGGCACTTCAAATTGCTCTGTACAATCTGGCGATATATATATTCCGTCTCGGATAATATTCTCACAGCACGTACAAGCTGCTGCGTTTTCACTTTCTGCGTGACTTCTGCAACTTCAAAGATTGTTCAGGTTATTCACGGCCTCCAGAGTGAAGCCAGAGAAACCTTCGAATTCGAAGTCGTCTCTGATAAACGTTACATGTCATATGTACTCCCGTAAAAGGAGATTAGCCCTTTGACATAAGCCGTATGAAGAGGAGCCCAGCTAGCTCTGACGGCACATTATGATCTGGTGATTACAGTAGTGACAATGTTTATTCTAGTCATTAGACAGATGAACATTATAATGTATGTCCTGCACATGAGGATATATGCATTAAATGCTTGTAAAATGCAAAGGTTATGATCATGATAACCATAAAGCAAGAAGCGGTGGATTCTGTTTGCACAAAATGAGGTTGAGAGCCATAAAAGCTCAGGAGGGACGGTAAACAGCGCCATATTACTTATTGTTTACACCAGGCAGCCAGTTTTGTCTGAGACGCTCAAATTCCTGCAGCAAAACCCTTGGCTGACCTGCCCAGAATGACTGCGACTTCTCCAAACATGGTCCACATGCAGTGTGATCCTCTAGCTTTGGATTTTGTCAGTGACAAACCATACCACCCCACCCCCCCTCCTCTGCTTCATTCCCCTTTCTCCCCCTCTCACAACCCCCCACGTAACCATGACTACAAAGCCAAGCTTATCTGTTACATACGTACAAAGTGTACACCTTGAGGCTATCAGCTGGCTCTCTCCCTCGCGTGCATGACAGCCGTTGTCTCTCACTGTCACCGAACGGCGCTCTCTCGTTCTATCATATAAGCCCCCGTTCTCTCACATCACCCACTTCCCCCCCACGTTTCACTTTCCAATGCAAAAGACAACGCCTTGTTCTCATCCGTTCGACAACTTGGCAACAGGAGCTGAAGGGGTTGAAACAGTTAGTAAGAACTTTTGCTCCTGATGTTGAAAGTGCACGGAGCAGAGATGATTGCAGTGAGAGCACTTGTTTTTTTTTTTTTTTAAAGTCCATCTCACCCCTTTTTTTCCCGCTCCAGGAGGTTATAAACTGCCATCACCTTCCATCAAACACCCAAGCAGCTGCTCAAACTGGGACCCTGGACCACCTGTGACTGTGAGCCACTTACTCTCCTGCTGGTATCACTCAAACGACAGCTTAGCAAAGATTAATCAGATATTCTGGAAAGCTCTTTACCCACTACCGAGATGTGTGACAGATGTCAGACAGACATGGCTCCACTTATCACCGTGACAGATAGTTGGATGTTGAACTCGGATGGATGCCTGAGCTCCTGCTGAAACTGCTGGGATTGATAAACATGGACCCCCCATGTATGTGCAACAGTGACGGGACAGAATCAAATACATTTTCCACAGTACATACACAAGTCTGAGGTTCCTCGATTTAAGGGTTTTCCATTTCATGCTACTTTTTAACTTTTACTCTGCTACATTTCAGAGGAAAATACTGTTTGTTTAATATAAAACATATAAGACATATGATCACCCTGTGAAAAGATGCAATATTATCTAGGCAAGATTAATGCTGCTTATGTATCAGTGAAACTAATCCAGTAATGTAACACTCTGAAATGGGCAATGGGCAAGTACACTTAACAAATAATACTTATGTATGTACATATTTTTACTTTAAAGAGTACTCTATGATCTATTATTGGGATTCAAAAAAGTTTGAGGACTTGTAGGAGACTCAGAAACTTCCCATGATACAACTCAATAGCTTTATTTCATTAGACCCTCCCTGCTTGGTAAACATTAACATTTTTCAAACTCCACATTGGACATGTGAAAAAAGTGAAGTGCACCTTTAAGAAAAAATTTGAAGGTATAACTTAGATTATTTTTACATTGTGGTATTGTGACTTATTCTTCAAGCTGCTGTGATTATACAATTAGTCAATCAAAAGAAAGTATATTGGAAACTGTTTTAATGATCAATTAATCATTTAAGTCAATTTGCAAGTTAAAGTGACAAACGTTTGATGGTTCCAAAATGTGAGAATTTGCGGTTTTTCATGGTCTTACATCTTAGTGATCGAATATTTTTCAGTTTTGAACTGTTGGTTAGACAAAACAAGACGTTTAACGACGTCACCTTGTGCTCTAATATATTGTGATGGTCATTTTTCACTGTTTTCTGATGATTTATAGACCTAACGATTAATCGAGAAAATGGCAGATTAATTGATAATGGCAATAATTGTAAGATGCAGCCCTTCTTATTCTCAAGTATAGGATCTGAATACATCTTCAACTATATGTATGTGTATAGCTAACATGCAAGAAATGTGTTTGCCATTTTGCTACAGATTGACAGCAAAAATAGCCGAAATGCAAATATTGACATACTGGCTTAATGTGAAATTGTGATTAATTCTGTCATTACTATTACAAAATTTAAATGCAAGTGCAAGGATGTTTATCCTGCACTAGCTCTGCACATAGGGGAGTACAGTATAATACAGCAGGAAGGAAGGCAATAATGGGTGCAGGAGAAAGAGAGAAAATGAGAATGAATAATAGAGGACGCTAATGAATCTACATGTGATATTTAGATTACATTCATGACTTCATATATGAGGTAGAGACTATAACAGGATCAGGACTGAGAGGAGCACTAAGTGGGGCATGGGCGCGAAGCATGCAAGCACAAGCTGAGCGTGTAATGGGCAATCTTTAATCTCAAATGTAGGTGTTCCACATCGTCCCATAATATGATCAGCCTCATGGTGAGTTTTCATTATAGGATCTGTCCCAGATCTCTCTTTAAGGAGACAGCCTTGAGGAGCTATTCAGTGCAGGCGTTTTTTTTTTTTTTGCAAAGCCCCCCTACCAACTACTCTGGCAACCTCCTGATGGCAAATGCTCCCGCATATTTATCACTCCAACTGGTGAGCATACATTAATGTAATAGAGAATTGTCGACTAGGTTGAGATGATGGATGACACGCATGGAGACACAGAACATGTCTTACAGTAAATTGATATTTTCTCATTTTTTCATTATCATTATAATAAGCACAGCTATTTATTACTTTTAATCTAAGAAAAGGATGATTTTTTTTTCATAGAATTAATTAACTCGCATGTTCATTTTCAAAGTGGAAAGGAGATGAGTTACAGAACAAATAAAGACGCGGAAATAGCCCTTATTTAAATCACAAGCTCGTGACCTGTGATCAGAAGTAAACTCCATTCTTGGAGCGCGCAAACACACATCAGCATGTATACCCACACATATACACACACACTTCACACAAGAGCACCCCCACATATACACACACACACACACACAGGTTTTCACAATCATCATCATCAGTACAGTGCAGTACAGCACACACTGTGACATCAATCCACTAATCAGCAGGATAAAATGACATCTCCCACACATCCACATACAAAAAACAAAAAAAAAACAATGACTTCCCGCAGATAATACGCCACAGCTCTGAGCTCCGATCACCTGTTTCACTCACTGTGTAGGAGGGTTCCTAGCAGTGGTGAAAAACTTGACAGCAAACATAAATATCTTAATAGCCGCTGTAAAATAAATATCAGAAATCCTGTCAGCAGTTGTGGAAGCTGAAGAGATGTGGTAAAAACGTCTGGTAAATCAGAAAAGTTTGACTGAACAATCTCATGCCAGATTTTTTTCCTATTTACTCATAACTTGTTGTTTGTTTGTTTGTTGTTCTTGCGGGTTTTTGTGTATTCTCTATAATATTTGGGAGGATGCATACAGTGAGTTTTCCTTTATAAAATTTAATCTGCTCTATATCAAAAATTTAAAAATGACAAGTTATGGTTTTTCATGGGATTATGTGTAGGACGTGTGATAACACTTAAGAAAGTTACTGACATAAAGCCCCCCATTAAAGCACAACATGTCATTTCAACACTTCTTTTTTTTATAGATTACACAAACAATATATAATATGTTAATCAGTCATTTTTAGAAGTGTTGTTGGACAGATTTTTACCTTCAGAGAGAACCAGGCTAAGCGTTTCCCCCTTGTGTCTAGTCTTCATGCTAAGCTAAGCTAACAGCCTCCCGGCTATTGCTTCATATTTAACAGATAGATATGAGAGTGGTATCAATATCTCATCTAACTCTTGATTAGCAAGGTCACAGATTAATCTGATTGGTCCAAATTAAGTTTTGCAGTTGAGTACATCTCCATCATTTGTATGAGCATGTTTCCATTTTATGAAACAATATGGGTCAACATCCTGTATGTACTTTGAATTCACATTTAAAGGGTAGGTCAGCTAAAATTACAAAAAGTATTTGATCACTAACTGACAGTTGTATTCATTTTATTGTAGTATTTTATTGTAGTATTTCTTTGTTAGAAAGTAGTTCCAATGAAGTTAACTGTGGTCTGTGTAACCAGGGCATTGTTTCTGGAAAGACATGTTTGCTACTGAATTTTTTAAAAGTTGTTTTCCACTGCTGTGAGCACAAACAAAAGTCCACTCATGAAAACTGTTTTTGTGTGGAGGCTTACATTTCAGACACAGATATAAAAACCTGTTCATATAAAATCATCCTAACCGTCCCGCATGGATAAACACCACCAGTAGAAATAAGTGAGAAATATGTTTCTTGGTAATTTGGATGAACCAAACTTTTAAGTTCAAAACTATTTCTGGCTACCATTTGGGCCCGTTGACATGCAAAGTTGACAAGTGTAGCTTTAATATATTTACATGTCTATTATATATTGATGACAACATATTCCGACAGGGGCTCGTTCATGGATGAGATAGCTTCAAGCCCTGATGTGACCATGTCACAGGCAATCTACACAGGCTGCCCCACTTTATTCTACATGTAGCTAGTTGAAAGTGCCGTAATAAGGATCACAGACACAAGGAAAGAAGGCAGGCGGAGGGGCACACATGGGTGTACACACATACTCCAACCCCACACACACACCCATATGTGTGCTCACACAAATACTGAGTATACACTGATATGTACAGTTATCTACAGGTATCTTCACTGAACTTCAAACTTCTGAGGTTTGTAAATTCAGTCAGCCCTATTTTCCCATTTTGAAGTTTTTCTTGTGTTTTCACACAGCGCAGATCTTCCTCCTCTCTTCTTTTTTCATTTTTTATCAGCCCAGTGTCACTCCCAAGTGCTCCCTGCTTTACACACCCTTGTTCTTTTTTTTTTTTCTTTGAGTTTACAACTCTGAATAACTCTGAATTTTTCACAACCTTCCTTTTCTGCACTGCTTCTGCATGACACATCTCAACGCAACTGGCATCAGTTGGATTTGTGTAAAATGCTACAACCGGTTATTGAGAGAGAAACTGGAAAACTAATGATGAAATGGTGGAAAGTAATTTCAAATGTACTCTTGCAGTATTTATCATGCTCACAAACCTCTTTCACAGACACACACCCACACACACACGGATGGCACACACATACAGTCAACTCATACTTAAAACTCTTCCTCCCAAGTGGCCCAAATTTATCTGGCTGACCTAATATTTTTATACTGGCAGAGGAGAAGATGTTTGAATGTCTTTTTGAATGTGACATTGCACAGAGCATAGCAGGCCGGATTGATGGTACTGTTGATGTAACACAGCCAGTAGCCAATAGTCCACACTGTGTTGGGGATGCAGCTGGAGCAGAAGGTGTTAATAAGCACCATCACATTATAAGGAGTCCAGGTGGCTACAAAAGCTACCAGGATGGCCATTATGGTGCGGGTCACTTTTTTCTCCCGTGATGATGCCGCTTTCTTCTTCTTGTTGGGTGGTTGCTTAGTCATCTTCACAATCTTCCGAGCCACGTGGTTCTGCCGCTCAGAAGCTGGGACGATCTCGACGGTGGTGTTGGATGGCGTGTAGCAGTCACCCTTGGGCGATTTAGTCTTGATCTTGATACAGGTCAGTTTGGAGCCCCCTGCTTTGGCTCGTTGACGCGGGAGCGGTTGGGTTGTCTCGGCGCTGGAATTGGCCGTGGAGGGTGCCGCTTCCTCTTCCTTCTGGTTGGATGCGGCCACACTACCAGATGTTGAGTCATTGGAGCTCTCTTTCTCTTCTCCAGGGGAGCAGTTCTCCCTCGCCAAATCGTCACCTTCGGTTTCCCCGTCAGCAGTGGCTGAGGAAGGTCCTTTACCATTCTGCAATTTTCCATCATGCTGGACAGCCCCATCATCAGCATGCTGGCTTTGAGAAGGCCCCGTATCTTCCCCTGGCACATTGTTATTGTTGGGTTTTGGTGTGTTATTCCTCCTCTGGACAGGGGAGATGGGCTCTGGGTTGGCTCCTGATGGCTTGCAGTTATCCTTCTTCACACGGCTCTTGCTCGCTCTGGAGATCTGCCAGTAGAGTTGAATCATGATAATGACAGGCAGGTAAAAGGCGGCGATGGCGGTGCCAAACGTGACAGCGGCATTAGAGAAGAACTGAATGTAGCACTCTTTCTCAGGCACTGTCCGCCCACCAACAATGAACTGCCAGAAGAGAATGGCTGGTGCCCAGAGGATAAAAGATAGGACCCAGGCTGCAGCAATCATCATTCCTGCCATCTTGGTGGTCCTTTTGACAGGGTAGCTGAGGGGCTTAGTGACACAGAAATATCTGTCAAAGCTTATGATGAGAAGATTCATGACAGACGCATTGCTGACAACATAGTCCAACGCTAACCACAAGTCACACACCACTGGCCCCAGGGGCCAGTACCCCATTACTATGTAGACTGTGTACAAGTTCATAGAGCAGAGGCCAATAATTAGGTCAGCACATGCAAGGCTGAATAAAAAATAGTTGTTGACAGTCTGTAAGTTTCTATTAACTTTGATGGAAAGCATGACCAGGATATTTCCAATGACTGTAACCAAACTGAGGGAACCGGCCACCAACACGATGAACACCACCTCCACAGTCTTGTAGGCGCTTTCGCTCTCTTCCACAACTTGTGTGTCGTTGCCTTCAGAGGCATTCCAGTAGGTGAAATTGAATACATCCATGGCATTTGGTCTTTTGTTGCCACCTCCTACTCAGATGGAACCTATAAAAAAAAGAGAGGACAATATTTGTAATGATGTGCAAAAAGACGATTGTCAGTTTCAGCTTTTTAGTCATTCTTTTGAATGGCAGTTGTAATAAGGTCTGGGGTAAAGTACAGTTATAATATATTATACTATTATGTTGAACTCATGAAGAGTACTTCACCTCTTTTCTCAGTGAGAAAGAAATATCAACCATTTACCTTCAACTTTCAGAGTATTTAGACAAATACATTTAAGAGAATGAATCTTTCAAAAATCTATAAAACAAACAAAAAAAAGGATATCAGCAGCAGTTTGAGTCATATTCAGTAAAACATATTCAATATGCTACAATAGGATACAATTTCCATCTTTCAACATGTTGAATAGTGATGATCCAGAGGTAGATTATAAAATATAAATATGTGCTGTATATCTCACTAAGCCATCAGTATGAGCAGTGTGACCTTTTCTGTGTTACTATCAGTTTTTAGCCCATCTGAAAGCAATTCATCAAACAACAGTGACAATTCTGGCTGTACACCAATTAGATTGGTAATTAGAAGCACAGATATCTGGCACAGATATTTTTCATAATCAATGCATAAATAAACATCTCCCCATTAGACACCTGCTACATTATAGAGAAATCACACACACACACACACACACACACACACACACACACACACACACACACACTAAAAAGGCACTGCGCAATCAAAATGCACATGAATGGTTGATGAAAAGTGAGATGGGTGGAAATGAGGCAACAAGTCAAATGAGGATATCCCAATGACAGCCTCAGCGTGATGGCACTAAGCTAATCTGTGGAAGAGAGAACAGTTTACTCTGGACAACTGTCTTTATTTAATGTCTAAGTTTGAATAAAAGTGTTTCCAAATACTGAATTTGAACCATATTAAACCAACAAATGCCCGACCTGCATATGACAAAATAAAACAGGCATTAGCGACAGATTTCTCTATGTAGAAATCCATGTGATGTATGAATAAATGCCTTTGCTATCTTTTCAAAGCCTAGGTTTCTGCTCTGTTATCAGCTTGATAATCATTTTTTCATGCAGAGTGCTCAAAGCCATTCTCTTTTTCTAGGCTTTTGTCTGCCCATCCACTTTGATGGATACATTTTCTGACCACATAATGCCTAATCACTAGCTTCTGGCTTGAAAAAACTGTCATTTCATTTCTTCTGTCTTCTGAATGTATTTCCAAACCCTTATATTTGCAGCTGATGGGCATTTTAAGATCAATCTTCCGTCTACCTTTTTAAACTATGCAATGCTAGCACGTACATTCTTAAAAAAGAGAGCGGGGTAGTGTAATTACATGCCACACACAGTCCATATTACCAAGGAATCCATATTAAAAAAGGAATTATTGACAAAATTGGAGCTGACATTTTATCTTCAAAAGGTTCATTTCCAACTCGCACTTAAAAATTCTCTTCATACAGCACTGTAAAATTCTTTTGATCCCCAAGTGACCCACTAGTTCTTGCTTTTAACCTTAAACATTCGCCTGTGTTGTAGACCTTGCTTTGATTTATACACCACTCACTTCTTCGCTTCATAGGCCTTTGATATTAGGAGTAATGTGATTTGTCTGCTCTCCGTCTTGAGCTGGGTCACAACTCTTGGAGCAGAATCAGGTGCTGTAGGTTAAATTTTATGTTCACCTCGGTGGCTTATCACTTCTCAGTTTGACATAAATATCATCAGAGTGGAGTACTACTTCAGCTTTTTCCTCAAGCCCTATTTTGTAAAATAACTAATCAAACTTCAATTAAGCCGTTTTATTCAGTCCAATACGTTTCCTAAATGCTAAATTTGTAGATGTAATATTAAAAAAAAATCTAGCATTGCAGGAATATTCTGCTTTTTCCTCTTTCTTCCCCCCTTTTCTGCTTTTTTTTCATTCTTGTAAACACAGATTACATTTAGACCATCTTTATCAACATCATCTGTGTAGTCACTCACTTGAACTTAATTGTGACATTAGATTGTTGACTTCATCAGATGGTCAATGACCAATGTGAAACTCGTGTACCGCTGTGTAGCCAAAGTTAATGAAGTGTTATGGGTGACACACAACTGCAGCTGGAGTGCTGCCTTGTCCAAGACTTTGCCATTTCGGCTTAAGGTCTTTAACAGTTGAGCACAGTTGCTGAGTAACTAGTGAACATTCACTTATCTGCTGTGCCAGAAATCCCTAATCATTGCATTAGGCATGGAGCTAAGCTGGCCTAATCCCCATAAAATGTTTAAGTCCACAGATTTATATTCAAAAACACCAACAATACAAATGGGACACACTTGTGGCTCGCTTGAGACAAGTGGATTAGAGAAATAAAGTGGATCAGTATAGATGGTCATAGCACAGTGGAGGCAGTTAACTCCCCTTGCTGCTCTTTGTCCACCTCCAGCTGCCATAAGCCTCATCCCACACCTGAAATCTTTGCCACAACACAGCGAGAGCTATGCCCTGGCTAGAGTCAACTAAAGATGCACAAATCCTTTTCAGCTGGATGTGGACAGCCATGGTTTTCTAAAAAGGTCTCAAGGGATCCAAGACTTGGTTTTAAAGCTTCCATCCACACACTGTGAGTCATCCTAGCATCAACCTACTTCATAAAATGACACTTCTGCTCCCAAGGGAAGCATATTTTTTTGCTTAATTTCACCCATAAGGCTGTAGTTTTACATTTTTCTTGTAGGAGTCCTGCTTAAATATAATATAAAGATACAGTAAGTCATAGTAGGGAAGTTGTGCTAAACAGAAGAAAGACGTCTGTACTTCTGTGTTGACTGCAAACACTGGCATCCCAGACCGCTGAGCATGAGTGCAGCTGCTATCACCTGGAGAGAACAGCAGCGGCACTCTTAGCATAGCTATCAATCACAGAGCTTACCTGCAAGTCTCAGCACTACTGCAGTCAGTGCCAGTGCATCTGTCAGAGCCTAATCAGAACCATGAATGACACCGTCATTATAATCATCCCAGGAGAGATGAATATTGAGATTTCCCATAATACTTTACTCACTAGAGGTAAAACATAAGTTAGACTTGTCATCATGGTTTATCTGAACCATCCTTTAAATTCTGCTGTGCAATACATTAAGTTCAACACATGTCATTGTATTCCTAAACTTGCTCTTTTTGTTTAGTGTAGTCTAAAAAAAATTTTTAAAAAATGAGACAAGTCAGTTGCTGCCATGGGAGGATGTGAATAAATGAGCTTGAATATTGTTCTGTGTTCAGATTTAGGTATTCCTGGGGCTGGCTCACTAGAGCTGAAAATTGCTTATGCCCTCTGGGAAGCAGAAAGGACCAACCTCACCCTTTCTCCACAACTTCTGCCCTCACTTTGTCTTTTGTACTTGAGGCTAGTCAGATGACCAATGAGTAAACTCGAATAACAGTTCTGAGGTAATAAACAATTGTTGCATTTTTGCTTAAATGGCAATGCATGCTTTGCCTTTTATTTGAATCTATATAACCACCTATACAGGTCAGGGACAGACAACAGGTGTTGGCTTTATGTTGATATAGCTTCAACCGTAAATACAAGAAACACTATTTATAAAAATGTGGCAGCTGTGTAGCTGCACTTAAACCGATACATTTGGCTGCCTCCCTGGTGTCCAGATTCCCATTCCCCATCTCTGAGCACTGATCCAAGGTAAAGCCCAGGGCACTTGCCCCTTGCTTTTGATGATTACATGCATTTTCATTGCTGGCCCTCTCCATGGGACCGTGCAGGGTTAGGCCTTTGTTTACTTGCTGTTTGCAGAGAAGCATGACCAGAATGCAAAACCTATCATTGCTGCAGTACAGCTGGTCCACAGGGGGTACAGATCCATTCAGCGGTCCTCTCATTGGTACTACAGTTCATGGGTATAAGCAAGTTTAAAAAAAGAAAGTCATTACTTCATTTGTTCATTCTAAGCATAAGGCTTTCTTATTATAGACAAAAATGAACAGATGTCGGCTTTTTGACAAATGTTAAAGAGGTGGTGTAACTGCAACTTTTTCAGTTTAATATGATAATGTGGGAAGGTTTCAACTGATTCATATCAATGACAGTTGGTAATTATTTCTTCACTGAGACAACCTTTTACATCTTCTTGGACTCTATTGTGAGGTTAAGTTCCTGCTTTGGTAAATATTGGCTCATTTTATCCAAATTGTGTGTTAAGTACTCTCCTGTGGGGCTGTCAGAAAGGGACACTGACAAGACACACAGACACACAACTGCATACAAATATTTGAAGAAATGTTTAGCAGGAAATGAAAAAGGTTCTGATAACCATCAAACAAACACTCCAGCTCAGCGTTCTGATGAAATAGGGCTACAAAATGATCCAAATCTTGAGCTGGTGAGGTACAGTATAATTACAGATTTGCATTCATTTCCTAGAGCCCTTTCCACTTTCTCAAGGGTATCAGACTGTGAGGGATAGATCTTGACAGATGCCTGTAGAGATTCAGTGTAAATATTTATACAGAAAATGATCAAAGCCATTTATCCATCCATTTTCAGCTACAGAAGGATGTCTGGGCAAAGGCGACCAGACATCTGTCTTCCCTATCCACAACCTACAGCTCTACCTGGTTTGATTCCTGTCCAGAAAGGATATGTATTCCCTCCAGCAAATTCTGTAAAAATATGATCTAGGATCTCAATCTCAACCCCCATAGGGAATTTCCCCACTGGGATGCATTCAGGTCAGAACAAGTGGCTCCTTTGAACTTAAAAGGCAGACATTTTTATTAAAGCTCCTTCTGGATGACTGAGTTTCTCACCCTGTCCCCGTTCCACCCTGGATGCCAGTTGTGGCTGTGTATCACCACTATTTCATTCTTTTGGTCACTACCCTAATGTTGTAACCATAGCTAAAGGTTGGAATGTAGATCAACAAGTTAGTTGAGAGCAAAACTGCCTATTAACCACAACAGTCCAGCACAATGCCTGCATCTTCCTGTCAATCTCATGCTCTGTCTTACCCTCAACTCATGAAGGAGATCTCCAACATACTTGAACTTCTTCACTTGGATCCCAAGTGACTCCTTCACTTGGATCACCCTCATCCAAAGTGCTTCATACTTGGCCACAATCCAGCCAAGTGTATGCTGAAGGTCATGAGCAGACAAAATCTGGAGACCTACGTCATCAGCAAAAGGTCACCGAACCAGACACTCTCCACTCCTCAGGAGTGCTTCTGTCCATGAAAATCAAACAATTGCAACAAGAGAGAGTCTAGGCAGAGAAAATTCTGGTTTAATAGCTAAGAATGTGTGCCTGTGTCTACTATGAGGGTCATAGCACCAGCCCACACATCATATTCTAAACAGTCACAATTAGCAACCAACACAGTGGAGTTCAGTCGTCTCCTCGTGACCATCACCACACTTGCTTTGTACTTTCCATGACTGGCAACTCCAAAAAGTCCAGTCCCTATCCAGGTATTGTTTCCAGAGCATGTGTTGTGTGTTAAGGTAGGCCCTACTGTTTCTACAGTACCAGTCAAAAGTTTGGATACACTTTCCCATTAATGAGAAAGTGTGTCCAAACTTTTGACTGTCTCCATGAGGGGTTTCCCAGTTTCACTATGTTATGCAAGGTCACTCTTCTTTTCTACTGAAGATGATTCAAAAGGGGTCTCGAAATTGCTCCAAATGTTGCCCCTCACCTGAGACCTGTTTGTCTTGGGAGACCCTACCATGAGCTATTGCCCCTGTCAACACATCTCGGGGACTCACCTCCAACTTGATGATTGTGAATCATGGAGGGAGAGAGAGTATCAAATCCCTTATGGAATAACTTGACAGCGGCCTCTCATTAAGAGTTAGACAGTAGCATTCTGCATGAGAGGATGTAATTACAGGGAGAGACTCTCCTTTGCAGGTGTGACCTCTCAGATCTAGACCTCGCTGGCAGTGCTTGTGTTAAGTGGACATGGAGCAAGAGATGTTAATGGAGAGTTAACGAGCAGGAAATAGCATTCAAGCGGGTGGAAAAACAAGCTGTGATAATCTGCAAAGAGTACCCAGAGATTCTCTAGAGAACCTGTAGGTGGCCATATGTCACTGAGCGCCAAGTGTGGGGAATGAGATCGAAATGTACATAAGAGAATTTGCATGTCTTTGTGTGTTCACAAATTTTGATAGAGTGAGTGAGTGTAAGAATAAACATCTTGGCCAGACTCTTCTCCATTTTCCATTTCAGTCATTAATGCGGTCAACCAAATCAAAACCAAGTGAATGATTCACTTCCTCTTTATTTCTGTTGATGAATAGTCTCGAGTCTTGACAGCAAGAGGCTCACAATTCTTTCACGGTGACCTTTAGATGCCACTTCATAGAAATTATATTCATCCTGATTTACCACAAATTATCCTGAGCATTGCAGGAATGTCATTTTAAGGTGCCCTCTACTCAGCTACTCCCCCCCTTTCCTCACCTCTTCAGTGAATGCTCAGAGATCAGCCTATTGATATTCCAGCTACTTGCTATTGCAGCCTCTACACCATCTGTGAAAAATGACAGTGTCACATACGACCTCTGCTGTTTTGCCAGGCAGCCCAGCCAACGACACTGATTCACTGTAAGCTGCCACATTCAGCCCAAAAATCTGTTAGATACACACATTTTGAAGATAACGTTACTGGAAGCATGTTTTAGCCTTCTGCTGAGCACAGATTAAAATAGCTGACGAGAGCCAAGTCAACTTATTTTGAACAGATGCAGGTCAATGGAAAGATCTTATACAGTTTTAACCGTAGTTGACAGTTCAGAAGCCACACTGTCTGGGAAATATCACTCGCCTTCTGGGATGCAAAAAACACTGGAGCTCAGCCAGTAATGAATGAACAAAGTCCCCAAGCAAGCTGGGAAGGTAAGGGAGATGAATCAATTTTCTCCCGTCATACGGAAAGACCCCACAGCAGCTATGACTTGACAAACACACTACCTACTCAAATGATTGCCATCTTGCCTCTCACTTCACATTAAACAATTCATTTCATACAAATAATTTACCCACGACTGAAAAACCCTGCACCATATACCCTCGGTTGATTTGGCTTTAATTAACAGATTTCCATATTTCTAATCATAATTGCTTCTCAAGAGTAGAAGCAGTGGTTTGAGCTGCTACCCCACCTTGTACAATTTCATTAGTCTCATTCATGAGTCTCAGTGGAGAGTTTTAGTGTCTTATTATACTTTAAGTAAGATCAGCTATCAGCAGAAATATTAGCTATTATCAGCAACCTTGATCTAGGAATACTATTAACAGTATCTGCCCTAAAAAAAAAAGTCTATGTTGGTTAAACCCTAATGCAGATCAGTAAACACATCACAGCTTGTAAGACATTGCCTGTTTTGCCTTTTCCTCATGGAAATGGTCTCAGGTGTTTCTGTTAGCTGATACATGACAAACATTTTTTACTGGGCATCAAGGACATTTGCATCAGCTCTGAAACAAGCTATAATCAACAGACAGACGTATTAACCAACATCTGGCAGGCGAGTCATTTCTCTAGTGAAATGCTGCAGGACTCTGCCAGCACTCAACAGACACTGTGTCATGTGTCTGTTGTGAGCATGCTTCAATTCTATTTATGTGCTGTTTTTTTGTTGTGTTTCTGCATGTGCATGTTTTATGGTTTGAATATGTGAATATGTGGGAAAGTGTGTTATGTGCAGGTGTTTTTATGACGGAATAAAACCAACTAACGTTCATGTTTTTGCACCACTACTGCCATAATGTAAGAGAAGAAATAATGTAAAGATGTATTGTCATAGCTCAGCTCATCAAGCCACGACAAATGAGGGGAGGCGGAAAACAAACGCGGGAGAAACAACAAAATTTTATTAAGGAATATAAAAAAGCAAAGAAAACATTGCGGGATGTGAAAAAGTCAGTATAGCCAGTGGTATAGGTGGTGCATGTGTGGTGGTGTGGTGTGCCTGTTGCAAGATGGTGTAGGGGATAAACCAAACATAATGCCAACCCAAACCCAAATGCTCAGATGGGGAGGATAAACTGGGAAACAGCCTGTTCCAAAGCCTGGGAGCGCTGGGCCGAGGTGCTCCCAGTTGGCACTCATGATCCCCTGCCCTGCCCACCAAGACAGATTGGCAGGGAAGGGGTCATCAGCCCCCCTCCCCCATAGAAAAAGGGGTCCCAAAAGGGATCCCACAAAACAACAATTCACACAATATATACAACAAAATTAATAGTCAACAACAGTTAACTACGCCCAGCACATGGAAATCTCCACATTGGTACTGTCCCACCACCCTTCTCACACCTCAGCCACTGGATCCTGGAAACAAATTAATAGCGAGAGAGAGAGAGCAAAACAGAAACAGGCATTGATGGAAACCCCAAAATTAGCATAGAAAATTAACCCAGGGGGCATGGGACAAAGCATCTGCCACAATATTAGCTTTGCCCCTCAAAACCTAAAATCAGAGCCAAAGCCTCCTTCTCAATCACTGAAAAGTTAAGCTGATAGGAGTTACCTTTCCTTGTGAAGTAGCAAACAGGTCTTTCAATGTCATCCTTGCCTTCCTGCAACAAAACCGCACCAGCACCCACATTACTGGTATCCACCTGGAGCTTGAAAGGATCATCCAGACGTGGTTCAGCCAGAACAGGAGCCAAACTCAACAAGTTTGACATTCCCAAATGCACTTTGACACTTGGGGGATCACACAGATTTTGTCACTTTTTGTCAGGTAACGGTGCAACCACGGTGGAAAAATTCTTACAAAAGCTACAGTAGTAGCCAACAAGGCCAAGAGAGGGGCATGCTTCTCCGCTGCCTGCACCTTTTCATGCACAGGACGCACACCTGACCCTGCCCAACCACTCTGCCAAGATATGTCACTATCGCCTTGGCAATCTCACACTTGGCCAGATTGACAGTGAGACGGCCCTCGGCCAGGCGATCAAACAGAGCTCTAATCCGCCGAACATGCACATCCCTCCAACCTCAAGATAACCAAATTATTCATCAGACGTTGGAATGTTGCCGGCGCATACCTGAGTCCGAAGCTCATGTATATTCGTACAGTCCAGAGTAATGAAAGCCAAGATTGCACGTGCACGCGCAGAGAGTGGAACCTGCCAATATCCCTTCAACTGACAAACTTAGCCAGACCCACGTGATGTATGCAGTCCTCCATGTGCAGCAGAAAAGGCTTAGTTATGTTGTTTACTTTGTCGTAGTCATTGCAAAAACATGGAGTTTTATCAGATTTTTCATAAAAACAGACTGGGAGATGCCCTACTAGAGGACGAAGGCACAGCAATGTACTGGGTAGCTGGGCCCAGGACTGGGCTCAGGTGCTCCCAGTTGGCACTGATGATCGATCCCCTACCCTACCCACCAGGTATCTAAAACACAGGTAAACAAAAGACAGAGGGAAGGACAGGGGTCATCAAACACTGTTCGGGAAGAAATCCTTTGAACTTGAATAAGCATATTGACATTTCCATTTCTTCTCCCATTAAAAATATGCTCACTTTTGATTATCTAATCTGTGTCTCATATGGGCAAAAATAGAATATCGATGATTGTTCTTGGCTTGTGTACAGGAGACCTGCTGTATTTTGTGCTCCGATTCCGGTAACTAGAAGGAAATGGAGCCACTGCTAAGCTTTGCTTAACCAGAAACACTATCATGTCCCACATTATATGTGGCAATCTGGTGTCTTATCCTACTGTTGTTATCAGCTAAGAGCATCTCTCAAGTAATGTACCCCCCATGAGAGTGACAATATACCCCGTTTCCTTTTCTATATTGCCTCTGGGACTCCCCTGCTGTCCCTGCTTCTTTATACTATGCATGGCAATGAGCTGGCCTGCTAGTCTCTCCTGGCACTTGCTGGCTCATTACTGATTTCACATAGAGCACAGACATGGACGCACTCTCCAATCGAGCCTCGGCATTTATGTAGCGGCTCAGTAATCGCCTCACGCTGGTGAGGCAGGGCCCTGATGGTGCTGCTCTGGGGTTTCCACTCCCAGGTTTTGTTCAATTAAACTCTGCTCTTAGCTGCCACATCTGAAATTTAAAGGAAAGGAATTGATAGGCTTTATAGAAATATAGATACTTCAACTTTGATCTAAGTCCGCACGACTAAAAGCAGTAAAATCAAATAAGAGGCAGCATCTGCTGCAAACAAATGGAAAGGTCACCTTCTGTTAATGTGCTGCAACATTGCCTTTGAATAATGAGATCATATTATGCAAGTGAGCTCTCAGACTTTGTACAGTGAGTATTTCTGATTACGCCACGGGCTCACAGTGTAGCCTGACTTTATGACCAGACATTTTAACTCAGACCGATGAGCAATTATAACTACCCCTTTCACTAGAGTGTGCTTAGCAGGGAGAACATAAGCCTGTTAATGTCATTCTCAATGTGACACTCTCAAAGATTTAACTGCTTCTCAAAAAGGTGTCAAGCACATGGTATTCAGTGGCTGAGGATGTGATATTACACAAATCCAGGCTGTAGGACTTGAGTCTCATTACAGTCCAGATTCCACCACTGGAAGCTGACTTCACTTTATCTTCCCTAGTTAATAACGTCAAAAATGGGTAGTTTTACTACTTAAAACAATGGAAGAATTTTCATCTGTAGAAACCCATCTAAAGCTATTATATGCAGATTTTTTATATGGTTGTATTTTTTTCCCAGTTAAAGTTTTTGCAGTCCATCTGTTGCTTTCAGCCCATTTATCTTTGTTTCCCTGGGTTGGATCTGGTGGGGGAAAGGAGGATGGCAGCATACATTTCTGTCTGTCACAGTGTCTCTTTTGGTACTGCCACTGGAGGTTGCCAAAATAGGAAAATTTCTAAAATTCTACACATTGTGCTTTTAAAAATGTATTCATTACCTTTAATGCACTGATTACAGGCAGATTTTAAACACTAATCATTATTTGTGCATTTAAAAAGACTATTTAGCTCTCAATGTTCAATACAACTGAATTTGTTCTGGTATTTGTGTTAACTTTAGCTGTCCCACTTTCAACCTCAACATTGACTACATGACTACAGTTCTGCATCTGCTCCACAAAAAAACACATTCTCAGTCTTATGCAATTTGAAGTCCTCCTAACATTTTCATCTTGAAGAGAGTATGACAGCCTCTGCCATTTCCCTGAGCATGATGGTGCTTTTTTTGCTCACACTCTGTGAATCAGCATGCCTCTCTAAGCACTCTTAATCGCTCTGCCAGCAACACTGTCACCCTGCTACTGTCCTGTCCTCGTTCCCCTGTATGTGTCCTGCCTGTGATGTATCACACTGGCACCATCCCTCGATAGAAAGCCGTGGTGCTCATTAAGATAGAGAAAGATAGCAAAAATGGAAAAAAGGTGGGGAAGGCGAAGGGAACGAGATAAAGCGGGTGCCTGTTGGATTTGTTCCACTTTATTGTTTGTGTTTCACCGCCCATCCCCCTACTCTTGTCTTTCTCCTGTGATTCAGAGTTTAGTGATAAAAAGAAAGCTATGTTGCCCTTGGACAGGTTGTTCTATTTACAGTACCTGTTCTACTTTTCTCATGTTACAGTAGGCCAGAAAATGATTTACATTACAATAAACATTAATCTAGAGCAGCATTCAGTGAGGATAATGTTAGGCTTGATGAAGTACTGTATATTCTTTAAAGTTTGCCCCAAACTCTAGTTCCCCATGTTCATTAAATGCAACAGTCGAACCAAAAAGCCAGGAGACTATAACAAACTGTCTGTTTCAGTGGAGCGTTATGGGACTTGCGGTCCAAGAATCACTGATGTATGAAGGCTCTCCGTGGTTGTTCACTTGCAGAGGGATCTGTCTCACACTTGTAAAGAGGCAACTTTAGCTATGTCAGATAAGACAAGAACGCAATGTGCCACAGTCAGTCACAAGTGGCCATCAGCATCTTTGGCAGTAATCTGCTCTCTGAAGCCTAGTGGTGTCGCTGAATATAAAGCTGACAGATGCTAATCCATGGAAGTCAACCTTGATCCAAATAACATATGCGCCATGACCAAAAACTCAAAGCATTAAAACCTGATGTCCTGTCAAGCCATGTTGTCACAGAGACAGGCGATTTCGACAGGACCCACTTATGTGGCTTTCCCGATTTGATTACCTCGTCACTGCCTCTCATTTATCCGCTGATGAAAAGAGATTAGTAGCGGAGTAATGTAATACCAGACTGGCAATTTTTCATCTATTATTTCACCTCACTACCCTTTCTTGAGGGGATCTACACTGTTTCTGACAGTTTTCACATAACTTCTAATCATGTTATTTCAAAGCCATAATTTGCACAATTTCTTAAAGAAACATTGTTGGAGGCCACTTTGCAGCTTCTTTCAAGATAAAAATTATAATAAGCTTCCACCCTCTGAATCTACACTATATTTCACAGCCGTTGTCATCAATTATACATGTTGTATATTAAATACTCTAGCTTCACTATCTGCCCTCCTCTTATTTGCATTGCCTCGAGAAGCTGTCCCACATGGAATAACCATCTATAATGGCGACTGCTTAGTTAAATTATGTTTGTTAAGTTTTAAAAGATAAATAATGATCATGGGGTATAATTTTTTTTTGAAAACAGGACCACACAGCAAGAGCTGCCACCATGCTATGAGAGGCATTTTGATTCTGCTGCTCGAGAATGCATAAAGCATTTTGAAAGACAAGAGGCATGCTCCTGCATCATATTTGATTTATTTAAGCCATCTGTCTTTCTAGTAGGTCTTGACACACAGGATTGATAGCATTGACAAGCAATGTTCTGTGTATAATATTGCAGTAGGAATAACACAGACTGCCAACATTGTGTTTTGCTCACTACATATGCCCAGTCTTTTCTGAATGTTTAATAAAAGCAATATCTTAAAAATAATGGGCATAAACACATATTAACACAGTGAAGCAAACCCAAACAAAGCCTCCATTTTGAAATTACCTTGGGAACTTGAAAAAAATGCTTTGCAAAAGGATGTTTGAAGGCAAGAAGTGTCAGCTATGTAATTAGCCCCACTTAGTCTGTCCTCCCCCAGCTTTCATTATCTCATTCCCTTGTGCTCTGACTGACAGTTTTATATTTCGGGAGAAGCAAACCACTGGACTTTTGTGCTCAAAAACCACTCTCTCTCCACTGTTAAAACACGACTAATTGATGTTTCAAATTTGCTGGAGCAACAATAGTGCACCTAACCGAACATCTCGTCAAAACACAGTGCCTAAAGCCAATCAAATCCTTCCCACTAAACATTCATTTGCAGACCTGACACTGATGACGGCTATTTTGTTGACATTAGAGCGTGCAAAAGGAAATCAGCCCAAGGAAATTTGCTGTCATTTCAATTCTGTTAATTGGTGAATTTTGACATCATGTCGCCTGTAGCCAAAATCCAATGAAAAGGCCAATCTTTGACCCATTTTCACCCATGAGAATGTCCTTCATTGACTGTTGTATTTCCTTTCTATAACAAATTTACAAGACTGAATATATATTAAAATTACAGTTAAGGTTGATGCACTATTTGGTCAAACATCATTTTGTATTCAGCCTTTTCTTTTACTGTGTATTGTAGTTAGTGTTCATTCAATGGTTTAATGTCATTTGCATTTTCCATTGAGGCATCCTCTCTGTAAAAACATAATTTTTTGTAATGTGACAGAACAAAAACTACAGTGTTAAAACCTTTCACCATAAGCTGTATATGTGATGGTAGAAATGATGGTAAGAGAACAGTGTTAGTCAACACAAGTTTCTCACACAAATAATACATTAAGAGTGGTGTACCTCAAGGGGCATGTGTCGGCCCTGGATTATTCTCATTATATTATTATATATTGATCTATTATAAGGCCTCAGTAATGTTTGCATGTGCGTTGATGGTTGTAATTTATACATGTCAAGATGTTTGGTCACTTGTCTCACTCACACACAGATCAGTGAATTATAAAAGTTAGTCAATTTGCAAAAATATATATTGGAACTCAACATACAAAAACAAAAAGTTTGGTGTCTTTCCTTTTTTCTTTTGTCTCAGTACATTTTATGAAGCAGATTCATAAAGCCCTGGAATAAGCTCAATTTTCAAATTGTGCAGATATGTCTTTGCATCAAGTCATGCCACCTTTGATTGTCTTCAGCAGCCGTACCAAGATGTACCCTGTTTCTGCTGAATGGATGAAGCTAAGGTGTGGGCTTCGTTAGTACTTGGATGGGAGACCTCCTGGGAAAAACGAAGTTGCTGCTGGAAGTGGAGTTGGTGGGCCAGCAGGAGGCAGTCTTCCCTCTAGTCCTAATAAATCCCAATGCCCAGTGATGGGGACACCGCTGCAGGAGATGCCGTCCTACGGATGAGACATTAATCCGAGGCCCTGGCATCCCATTGCACTTATTGCAAAGAGTAGGGGGTTCCCCGGTGTCCTGGCAAAATTCCCAACTTGGCTCTCTCCATCTGGCCACCTAATCATCCCCCTGTGTAATTGGCTCAATGATTCCCTCCCTGTGCACCTCAAGCTGATATGTGGTAAGTGTTCTGGTGCAAAATGGCTGCTGTGCATCATCCAGGTAGGTGCTACACATTGGTGATGGTTGAGGTGAGTTTCCCCTCTTCACTGTGAAGCGCTTTGGGTATGAAGATAAAGCACTATATAAATGCAATCCATTATTATTTGATGAATTCACATTTGTGTGTCTGCCCTTGCAAAAAAAAAATGAATGACGCCCGTTTCCACAGACTTATGTTGAATGAGGTCAAATGCAGTAAACAAGGACATAATAAACCTCAATGTAACCAAAATATACCAACTTGCCTTGCAGTACTCTTACAGGACAAACTACACTAGTACACTTCTTTTTTGCCTTTTGTGTTGGATTTGGTCAAACTTCAGGATTAGTTGCCACATGAATGCCCACGAAATGGGCAATGAATTATAAACCAGTGAAGACATGCATGTTAACACAGTGGTGCACGCACACACACTCGAAAATTATGCCCATATTCACCCAATTATGTTAATAGGCCAAGTTAATGTGTCAGTCACTGAGTATTTCAGTGAGGTTGAGCTCTCAGTGCCCATCAGCTCTCACTGAATTAATTTTTTGGCAGTTCTACTGCAAACAAGATTATGGCACATTACCAGACATGATATACTGTTAATACACACTGACAACTCAACAACATGCAGCACAAGTAGCTACACCAGGACTCCAGCAGGCCCGTGTGGTCGTTGCTCCTTTTCTGCAACACACAGCAGCCATCCTTTATTAAACCTCAACCCTGCAACAACCCCCAACGTCTATAACTCACCAGTGTGCGGAGCTTCAACATGATTATCGGCCAAGTTTCAAACTTTGAAACTTTCTGAGTGACTGTATGATATTACAGCCACAGTATGCGACTTTCCACCTCAACAAAAGAGAATTTGCTAGCCCAGCCCACTTTCCTCTTTATTGGGCAACTTCCTGCCCTGGCACCATCGATCATCTTGATAAACTGTCTTCCTTGAACACAGTGTCCACATGGTAATCAGCCTGTGTATGCGGTAACATCATCTGCGCCACAGGCAGTGAAGAAGCATACTGAGAATTCAGCCAGTCTGGAATAAAAATATATAATGGTGATGTTCAGAGTCTCTGCTGTCACATTTAGTTTTACTGCTCTTTAGATTTCACCATTGCTGTTACGGACATTGGGAAATTTAGCTATGTACACACAGTCACAGACAGTATAATAATACTGGATTCTTCTTTATTACTTGCAAAAGTAAGCAAACATATAATGGCATATTCCTGCATTCATTTAGACTCTAGACTGACATTTTCATTGATGCCAAAGCTGCCCATAGCCATAAAAATGCAATGGGTATACGATAACTTAACACACAGATAACTGGATTGCAAGAACATTGGCTTTGTTTGCAGTGTTCCTATGTTTGTTTATATTGTTTTGTTCCCTCAGTGTAATTCCCCTTATCTTGATTGGAAATGTGGAAGTTAATGAAGCTAGCGAGGATATATTGAGAGATTATTTGCAGGGAAATAAACATTGCTGTAATCAGCCAACAGGTAACAATCATTAAGTGATACAGAGCAAGACAGCGCAAGTAAATAGATAGACAATGACCGCACACACATACACAGTAAATGAGGCTTTGCAATAGATCAGCAAGGACACTTAGTTGTGCATGCCACAGTGGCTAGCAGCTGATCCATGACACACCAATCACAATCACGCACGCACTACAGATTTAATTTGATGTTGGTCCACCTCCATTGTTCTAATTTTGATTGTACTGATCAAGGTGCTCTTGATGCCGAATATCAATTTATTACCATTTACTATCATGAATTATTTAAGAGATAGGACAAATTGTTCCTTACTAAACCAGCGAACATTTCTTTGTAGCTTCAATGGAAAACATTTTAATCAAAGAAATTAAGGTAAAGCCTTGTGGACCCAGAAGAATGGCTGCATCGCAAATGGGAAACAGAAAAATCTGCATCAATTATAAATGTTAAAAAGGTGTTTAGTTTTAAGTGATGCTTTTTAGAAAGGGGATAAACCTTTTTTTTTTCCTATTCCCAGTTTAATGGTGTAAAATCTGACCTCGAAAATCTAAAAGCGAGCCTCTTCAAACTTTGCTTCTAGCAGACACTGAGCACAGCTTTTGAGTGTTTGAGTGCCTATGCAAGTGTGACAGTGACGATGATAAATTCCGATTAATTCCAATGAATTCATCCCACATTTCTGCTGAAACTTTGTCATAGTCTATAATTTACAAGAAAAAGAGTGATTTTGATCCCTTTTGTCGTAGGTTGATTCAGATGACTACCGGTTATACAAAAAAGGATAATTGACCGGAGTGAAAAGGCAAGAACCCCATTGTCTCTGGAGAATTGGAGATTCGAGTCTCAGCTCATCATTATGCAGCAATCATGGTGTCAGTCAAACAAAGAAGGTGAAAGTAGAAGAGCAGAGCAAAAGTCCTTGCTGAAAGTTGCTGTATAACAGTCTGTCATAAAAAACGGAACAAGTGATACATTGAGAAAGACACACTGAGAAATCTTGTTTCCTAAACTTGTTTACAAGAGTGTCGCATTTCCTGTAGCTGATCAAAAATGAATATATCTCCCATTTCAGTATGACTCGCTTTTAATCTGGTTTCATTTTCATTTACTGCATATTCACCCATACATTGTGTCAATAAATTGCATAATCTGATGGGACCCTGCAATGTAATTGTGTCAGTGTTGCAGGCTGTTTCATTCTAAAGGCTATTAGCATTTCTTTGTTTGGTTTAAAAAGAAAAAGGTTGTTTGCAGCAAAAGAAATGATGAAATTCTGGGAAAGTAGGATTGCACTGTGTTGAGTTTGGTGAAAATAGTTTGGCAACATTTGACCCCATTATAGCTTTCATAGCAATGGATTTTAATTATTTTAGCCTTGTTTTGCATGGAGTCATTTATTAATAGTAATGTTACTGTTCATACTTTAATGTTTTATGATCAGATGTTATGGTCAAGTGTAATGAAATGAAGTCTAAACAAATAAAATTTGACTTAACGTCATTTCGAGTCACGTTAGCCTCCGGTGCAATAGAGCCTGTTGATTTCATGAGTTCTATTATCTGCTTCCTACACCTAATTCTCAATTTCTATACACCATCCAGAGGGTTGAGGGATTTTCTTTTCTATTTTTAGACTGTAACCTTCACAATTTCTATAGCCATGTTCTATCCATTCAGTTGAAATGTCAACCTGGAACACTGTATCTACTACGCACCCAGAGAGATTCCCGATTGCGCCTCACAATGCACAGGCCTACGTCAACCTATGAGTTTCAGAGGAGCTTACGATAGGTGATTACGGCTCTTGTTCTGTTCTGTACACACAACATTTATTGCATGTCTGTCTGTACTGGGAGTGGGATCCCTTTTCTGTTGCTCTTCTTTAGGTTTCTTCCTTTATTTCCCCCCGTTGGAAGGTTTGTTGTTTTGTTTTTTTAGGGAGTTTTTCCTTATTCAAATTGAGGGTCTAACTGTGATTTGTGATATTGGGCTATACAAACAAATTGACTTGACTTCTCTAAGCAGGGGCAATGGCTCAATCTACATAGAGGAATCACAGGGATAAAAGGAACAACACCAAGTTAAAAAAACCAAAACAACCCTGTATTTCCTGTCGAGCACTTCCAACGGTCAGAAACACTGCATAAATGGTGTGCATTTCCTTAAACTATTTGGCATGCTTTCAAGACTTCAGTGTACAAAATATATCAACTCTGACCCCACCCACCATCTCACAGCTGCAGACACTCAGTCATTAGGTGATCCAATTAGATGAGCAAAGCTACAGAGATCAGAAAAGTAAAAATGTACTTCTAAATTATGGAGTTACTCAGACAAAGAAATACAAATTGTATCGCTTTTGCCAAGTAAAAGTATATTGGATCTTATTTAGTGATTATCGTTTTATAATTTTAGAAAGTAGTTTATTGTATTCAGAACACAAAAAATATTCCTCAATTAAATTTACTATAGAAAATAAAAAGTTTAGAATATGTAATAATAATAGTATTTTTTCTAAATCTGCTTTAACCAAAATTGATGGTTTAATACTAAAAGTACCAGTCCATCTACAGCCAGCTGTCATCCAACACACTTAAAATGTCAGTTGCGATGCTGTATAAAACCTGAATCACTTTTGCACAGATTTAGAAGTTGATGTTTTCCTAATTAGCTAATTTAAAAGGTCAGATCTAATGGCAGAAAAATATTTTTAGTTTTGAATAATTACAGGGAAAAACAGTTCTCTATAAATTACTAAGTGACCTTTGATCAGAGTATCAAAATCTTACATTCCATTACTTGAAAGCACTTGCATCCCACATCAGATAAATCTCTAAAAGCTATTACTCCTACTTAATATTTTGCTTACAGAATGATAGTTTAATTGACTGTTTAGGAGGGTAATCGCTCTAGTAAAGCCTAAAATGAAACATCAAAGGGGCACTTTAGCAATATAGTATTCCATAAATATAAAGTTGGTGGATTTGGAGGAAACAGTTTTAAAAATTCATAAAAATCAAGAGCAGAGGCTGAGTTAGCTAGCATTAGCATGTGTCAAGCTAAAAAAAAATGGTGGTTCCTAAAGGTGTCAGTATGCTTTAAGCCACCTCCTCTTACACCATTTGACGTTGGGATTGGGGGGAGGGGAGCTGCGTCTGACACTTTTTGCATGTACAACTGAGTGCAACACTAAATGCCTTTGAGCAAAGATTATCAAAAAGTGTGCACTGTTATCCCCATGTGAATGATTATCACATTCCATGACACGGGCTTTTCACCCTGCCTTTGGGACGGCTATTAACTACTAGAACTAGTTCATATCAAACATACTGATACCTTAACAGACTAATAGGCCTGTGGGATGTCGTAAAAGATGATTGTAAAACTTGCAAAAAGGCTGTTCCCTCTGTAGACAGCATAAAACTAAAATGATACTTTAATTTCCTGTGAAAATCAAATGTTTGCAAACTGCACAGTGTTAACTCATGCATAAGTTGCTTAAAAAAATGTTGATATTGGTGAAGCAGCACACCTCTTGAAACTTCCAACATCAATCCAGTATTTAAAAACTGAAATTATGACAAACTCAATCTCCACAGCAACGTATGGCAATGCCTGTATAACTTTCATATTTGTTGTATTTGGGCTTTTGCAATATTATCTCTTTGCTTTCTGCAAATTAATTCAACTGTCATGTGACTACTGTACTGGTAGAACTTGTAGATTTCCTTCTTCGAGCTCTATAGGTAGCTTGTATCTAATTCAGTCATCTAACGACTGAGTGCCTGCAGCTGTGAGATGGTGGGTGAGGTCATATAAATACAGACTGCAAGAGTTCAGACATAGTACACACACATTGAGACATATTTGCACACTGGAGGAAGCCTACAGTGGAAACATTTGTGCTCTTTCAATTCGTATTTGCCGGTAAAAATGTCACAAGCATTTAGAGGCTTAAAATAGATGAAGTCTTATTTTGGGGAAACTACAACGACACATTTAATCCAATCAGTATAAATATATGAGATGAGTTGTGGTGAGATAAAAATAAGACTATAGTTAATATCCAATTCGTCTGTTTTAAGCCACAGCTATCGGCAGTTAGTTTGTTTATTCTCTCCTACAACCTGTGCTTACCATGTTCATGCTCCCTAAAGAATTAAAGGAGTCTATCAAAGAGGACATTTAATTTGAGGTGGATAATGGAGGTTTAACGGTCCCTAAAAAAAGCCTCCTATGTTGTGTTTGCTTGATTTAATGCTTTTGATTTGTTTGTTTATTCTCTCTCTGTGTCTCTGTGTGATTTCCTTTTGCTCCCCTGTGGAGCAGTGCTAAATGAAGTGGAGTGTATACACACACACACACACACACACACACACACACACACACACACACCCAAAGTGGCAGTCTTTTTTTGCAGTGAGCTTGGGGGTGGTATCCATCACTGCAGGTTCCATCCCAGAGGAAATGATTGATTTTTGAGTTGTCTGGGATCACATAATAAATTTCACAGCTGAGGTGCATTATTTTTTTTCTTTTGGATTTTAAAGAGACAGAAAACATGACATCTTTTTGAAAAGTGTATCAACCCATTATCTATACAGCAAAATACAGAACTTTAACTCAAAGGGGAAATATTATGCACATTTTCAGGTCTATATATTCACTCTGGGGCTCTACTGGAATATCTTTGCATGATTTACAGTTCAAATAACCAACTTATTTAACTTATACTGGCCCTTCTATGCAGCCCCTCACTTCAGCCTCTGTCTGAAACAGGCTGTTTAAGCTCCTGTCTCTTTAAAGCTTCCCTCCTGTTCTGATTGGCCAGCTTCCGGCTCCAGAGGCTAATGTAAACAAACAGTAGTAGGATTTCACTTATTTTTCTTGTTGTTCTTTACTCAAAATGGCCACTTCTCAAACACATTAGTGTATATATCAAGCCTGAATCAGATCCAGAATATGAGAAGAGCATTTTCACATATGTTCACGTGTTATGTTCAAGTTTTGGAACTTTAACTATGTTTAACATTGACATCTGACATCATAATAGTATATAAATGACAGAAAATCACAAAGCATAATATGTTCCTTTAAAGTATTGTAGGCTCTCAAACCTGGGCATTAATGGGTTTGAACAATGTGCTATGTTTTTCAGTGCTCATCTCAGCTAAATTAAACAGGCTTGATTGTAAGCTGTTGCCAGATTTAGTGTGCTGTAGATAGCAAAATATTCTGTCTTGTCAATTTGTTGACTCTGATCTGAAAAATGAGCTAATGTGGACCGATACATAGCAGCTATTCTGTGTCTGCCAATTAACCTGATGGACAGATCCCCTAGCAAAGCCAAATAAAATGCTAAAGGTGTACTCCTGTGAATTTTTTAGTATTGCATAAAGTCGGGAGAATTGTAAGAGACAGAACCAACATGCTGTTTAGTCTCTACTGTGGCTAAAACTCCCAAAATGCTGTGTCATACAATTCCCATAATACAACTTGATAACATATTTGACATTACACTCATTGTAAATGCTTAAGACTTTGAAAGTCTGCAAGCTTTCTGTTGAAGTTTATCATCTCCAAACTCAGGTGGAGATAACCCTGATGACATCACTATATCACTATTCTCTTAGTCTCGACAAAGCTCCCTGTAGGGCTACATAACACTTTACAACTTTCACCTGCTGAATCATACTCCTCATGACTAGTAAACTGATTTTGATGTGTAAAATTTTCAAGAACAGAGCACTTGTCCGGTTTGTTTTGGTTTAGTTGTTCTACAGTATGTGTATGCACACAGGCTCCTGTCCGATGGACCTCAGAGAAGCTCTATAATGCAACTACAGACACGCTATAGGATTGCAGGCCTCTGGGCATCTGTGAACTACAGCCAGCACTTGTAGTACCCCTATCAGTTCCAGACAGCAGCCTGTCTGTGTCAGCAATGCACTCTGAAATGGCTTAATTTTCAACAACACTTCACATAACTGTAAACCTCTTATGGATGACATTTTCGCATAGATCAACATGAGGGGACTGCCAGTTTTTTGCAATTTGGCCTTTAGATTCATGAACACAAATCCCATCTCTATTAGTCTGCTCTCTCTCTCTCTCTCTCACTGTCTGTTCTTTCCCTCTTCTGCTCAGCTGTGTCCATCTCTTAATCAGATTAGGACATTATATTTGAGGTCGTTGGCCTAATCAGTGTAATAAAGGGTCTCTGAGAGCATTGCTGCCCATTAGCATCATTAGGCTGCAGCTGAAAGGAGAGCTTTGTAGAATCTGCTTGATCACCGCTGCTCGGACAAGATGAGCATCCATCTCTCAGGTGAGCCTATTGATCTGTTTACTCCCATATGAGCCGGCAGGACTTGTAGGAGTTAGCCACCACACAGGAGCTAAAAGGGCTGCTGTTCTGTTGCATAACAACTTCATCTCTGCTGCTTGCCTCTGGTTTACGAAAGTAATCCTGTGCTGGTGTGAAAATGCTGTTAACAATGATCCGTTGGTACATTTTAATGCAAAGAAAACACATGGTGAAGATATGGCTGTGGTTAACAATTGTGTGTGTGTGTGTGTCTTACAGTGATGTAAATGCATGCAAAGAAGTGAGCGGATCTCTGCTTTAGTATGTCATGAGTGGACGAGTGTCCTTGTTGAAACTGGGCATGCAAGATCAAACCACTGGGACCAAACTCAGCAAATTTTGATGAGCCACCAGTGTTTGGGGAGCGAATATTTGTCTTTCTGGTTCTCTTTTTTTTCCAGCAGAAGCAAATGGAATGGAAATGATAATTCCATCTGGCTGTGACCCAGAGCTATGACTTTTGTCAAATCTATTGTTATGGAGTGTTTTGCGTTTCTTCTTGCAACGACGGAGCGCTGAGTGGTTTTAATCTGCAGGCCTCACGCTGTCATGCTTTCATGGCACAGTGGGTTTGATAAACCACTGCTAAGCGCTGTGTGCCTGCGATGGCAGGAAGTGAGCAGAAGCACTGCCAGGCGTCAGTCCAGCTGGACAGACGCAGCTAGACTCCAGGGTCTGGCATCTGTATGCTACACTGAGCTATACGCCGCCTTCATGTGGCTGAGGCTGAGAAGGAGTGGCTTTGCCAATTTGATTTATAGCCCCAGATTAGCAGCTGCATCGTAGGCTGGAGGTTGTCATCTTCTTGTGCATAGAGATGCTCTTAGGGAATGAGGAAGGTTTTGAGCAAACGTAAATTTAAAGTAAGAGCCTGTGTGTGTGTGTGGAAACTCCATTATGCACATCAAATCTCTCCTCTTTGCGTGTCAATATATGCACGGAAATGAACAACCACAGATCTCAGAAACAGTCATGAAAGGACCATTATCAATGACCCCTGTAGTAATAAAGGTGCTGTCTTTGGGAGACTGGAGAGGCTATACCGAGCAGCCAGAGAGGCCAGACTTCAGTAACGGGTCACTGCACACTCTTAGCAGAAAGATCCTCAGAGACTTTTCCTCTGCCAGCTTCTGTCATCCGAGGATGGTTTTTCTCACTACAGATTTCACTAATGTAATTGCCAGAAGCTCAGAAGTGCATATTTTGTAAGTTACTGAGTATAGAGGCAAATTGGTATAGTTGAGTGGTATTTGATCATTCTGCTGGTGGTTTGAAATAGAGATTTGGGAAAGCGAAATTCTTGAAACTGTTAAATTTCTTATATAGTCAAATGTTAGGTTATTCTTAAAAGATGAATGCTGTTCATCTTAAAAACTTGTCAGATGATTTACATGTGGAGCCCTGGAGGGATGTGTAGGAAGGGACTTGGGATGGGAGGAGAAAGTGCTGTAAATTGAAAATCAGTGTTTAAAAACCTGAATGGACATTAGATCAAACTTGATAGGGAACTTAGAAACAGTGTTGCCTGTACTATTAAATGTAACATGTAAACCTGCGAATGGATTCTAGCAGTATACAGTACAGAGTATACTTGGTCAAGCCTTAGTTATATACTTGGACTCCAACTTTGCGGTGCATGTATTGCAAAACCAGTAGCAATACAGTACATGCAGAAAGACGATGAGCATCCATATTGAGCATTTGCCAATTTAGTTCCAGACTGCTGACTTTTCTTCCTGTTTTACCACAAATATCAACAGATCAGTGATTCAGAAACATGTCAACATGCTTAATAAACTCTGATTTTTCTTGTAATTCTAGTTTTTGTACTGAGGTGATTTGCAGAATCTTTAGCCAGGCCCTGTTGAAAGTTTCTATTTAAAACTTCTTTGCACCTCTACAGAGAATATTCCATTTCAACTACTATGTCAAAATATAAAAAATATTTAGTTAAAATGATGTATTACTTCTAATAATACTTTACTCCCTTTGGCACCGTTTTATCACAGACAGAAGGCAATTTTACAGTCCCATTCAGGACTATAATTTGTAATTATGCAGTGGTTATGATGTTATGATTCTGTCTGGGGCCTCTGATTCTCGTTTGACAGCCAAAGAATGATTAAAGTCACCCATCAGCCTGTCATTTGAATTATTCAACAGCAGACAGCTATAGTACGTCCAATGAGGGGAAAAAAGGGGGAAGATTTAAAGTTTTACCTCTGTGTTCAAACAGTCCAGGTGGTTGACAGTGAAATATAGAGTCCTGAACTATTGGTGACGAAAACGGATGAAAAACATGCTGTACTCTTGGCCTCCTGACAGGAGTACAACCAATCTATTAGACTGTATTTATAGTGGGTGTTATAAACTTAGCTGAAGTGAAGGCTTTAGGCGTAATGAGAGGAAGCAACATATTCTGGTTCACATCTGAAATCTCACAAAATATCACTCCCGAAGAAATCCACCAATGTTAAATTATTTAAATTCCTGAATAATTCATTCTAAAGCAAACAATAATTGATAGAGTGGTGGTCATGTGTAATTATCCCGAAAAACAACAGAACAAAACAGTGCAGGGGAAAATGAATGTTTCTAAACTGTATATTTGACTATACTTTATGTCCCTCTTGGAATATTGATTAGATAGAAGATTTTCCTGTCTGTTGGCCCTTGGATTGGCTGAGATGAATGGGACTGTGGGGTAATGGCTAGTGAAACAAGAGTGATTTTCCATTATACCAGAGTCGAAGTGAAGGGAGGAGGGCGTCTGAGAAATGACCAAAATGGGCAATGCTGATCACTTCCAATTAATTCAACTCGCTCTGCTCCTTCAGTCTGCATTGAACAAACCCAACTTCTTCTGCAGCGATATAATCATCCAGGACATGACGGCACCAAGTAATTCAACAACTCAACATAACTCAACAGCCCAAGAAATTCACCATTTGATACTTAGCCTTTCTTAATTTGTGATGTTGTTGCAGTGTGTGACGTCCAGAAGTTATACTGGAATAAAATGTTAAGACTAACTTTTTGGTGTACCCAGTTTAGCTCAGCATTCATCCATTTCCACATCAGGGGTTTCTAAATATAGTCTCAGGATCCAAATTTCCTTTACATTACATTCCACAGGCTACCTTGGCTACCTTGACATTTATTTGGTATTATTTCCATCCGACTCCCTTGACAAATTCTTATATTATATCCAGCCAAACATCCCTCTGCCCGCATTTATTGAACCAATTGGTTGATGCAGCAGTAACTACTATTGCGGAATCTCCACCTCCCCCATCGCCATGAACATCCTCTGATATTTTCCCAGGAGATTCAAGTGAGATTCCCACCAACACCAGCATATACAGTCTCAGGGGATCCTGTCCCCTCTCCTATCTCCATGGGCCTGCATATAGTAAAGACACTTCACATTGATGGTTTCAAGCCTTTCTCTGAGGCACTTTTAATAAATATAAATTGCCAATTACTCTTAACATCCAAATGCAACATGTGCCATTATTTCATTCTGTTGCATTAAATGTCTCTCCCCCTTCTCGGATTTTTGCTGTTGCTGCTATCAAGCTCCACTGAAAATAAGTTGTCATGATATAAGCCATTTAGCAAATTATTTGCAGGATTATGAATAATAGACTATCAAACTAGAGATGCACCAATCGATCGGGCCACCAATCGAAAACAGCTGGTTTTCAGCTGATTGGCCGTGACCAGCCGATCAATCTCATATATACGATTTTTTGCCGGTCAAATTTTCCTTACATAGCCGCACTATGATTCACGTCACGCACACAGTGGCAGCTGCTGCACAGACAGTGTAGCCACACACACACACACACAAACAAGCACATTGTGCACACAGCGGCAGCTGTAGCACAGAGAGTACAGCCACTCACACATCATATCATTGGTGTGGCAGTTCTTCAGCATGAGTGAAGAAGACACAAAGATCGCGATTTGTAATACCTTTTAAGTCCAAAATAAGCTGTGGAGGCACCTTGAAAACATTCAGAACAACGAACTTAATCAGACACTTAAAAAACCATCGTCCTGGTGAACATGCCCAATTTCAAGAAGAAAAATGTAAGTTATTTAAATAGTTAATAAACATACAATGTAATTTCAATATTCCATTGAAGAAAAGTTACAAAAATGTTTGTGTATGCTGTTAATTATAGTTAGATAGAAAGAAAATCAGAATCGACAGGTCAGACTTTTAAAAAATAGGAAATCGGAATCGGCAAGAAAACAAAAATATGCCCAGAAGTGCAGTGCAACAGCTATGATAATATTATGTGGACTTTCCCTTTTTTTACTACTCTGCACTAAGCTCATAAAGACGCTACAAGAGACCAGATCAAGGTGAACTGACATTCAGTAGCAAGAGAGAAAATTAGAGCAGTGGAATAAGTTCATGTCTGGCACGCCGCCAGCTTAAGCATCTTAGAAAAAGTTCTCGAACAATGTCCTGTTGCTACCATTCAGTAGTAGGATTACTTAATGCGATTACCAGGGCCGCCTAATCAACCATGGTGAATGTAGCCCATAATTACAGTGAGAAGATGAGGAAGGTGTATGACAGAGATTAGAAAAGGTGAACTCCAGTGAGCCTTACACAATATGCCCCCTCCCAGCTCAAAGCACACTCACAGGGTTCACAACTGGAGTACTGCTTAATGATTGTGTTCTTTAGTAACAGCAGGTTCTTGTTTTAAAGGGTCAGTTCATGCAAATTAGTTTTCATTAGGAGTATTCTAAATGTAAAAGATATCTAAAAGATACTAAAACGTGCCTCAGCTGAATGGGACTTCTTTCTGGGTTTGTCACTACGAGCGACACATGTTGCCATTTGATCCATTGTCAATATACAAATATGAACTACAAAACATTTATTATAATTTAGGTCTAGTCTCAAGATTTTACTTGAATGAGTGAAGCCCTGTCTCACTACACATGATAGTCAACTAAGCTGGACTCTCACTTTCTTCTCTTTCTTCTGTCTTTTCCCATGTGGGATACCATTCATTTTCATCACATGTGACATAGACGTTGACATTTCATTTGCTTGACTCCACTGGGAATTACCTCAAATCAATTGCAGGCACCTGGAAGCTATGGTAAATCTTCCTAACAGGCATACCCTTAGGGTAAATGGAAGTGAATGTTGTGTCCTCTTGAGATAAATTTGTAGTGACTATAATATGTACAGTGGGAACATGGAAATGAGGTCCATGTATTTTAATAGTAGGAACAGAGAATTCTCTAATGAAAACATGAAAATTCTCCCTGGTGCCGTGCGAGATTGCAAAGCCAGTGAAATAGGATGCGAGAGGTAATTTAGGACGTGTCTGTTTTCTGCGCACACATAATGGATCACCTGTCCATTTGCTCAAGCTGTCCTAATCATCATCCATCTGAAGTATTGATTAGGTTATATGCATACGATACAATCGACAGCTGATGATTTAGGTGAGATGTATGTCCAAGCTGTCAGTCTGGAGAAACTAGTTCTTCAGGGTAAAAATGTTTTACTAGTTTGTTAAATGCATTTTTTAAAACTTTGGGATCTTTATTGGTTCAGACTCTAGAATCAAGACACTACTGCTGCAACATCTTAACATCTAAATGTTAAGGGAGCAATGTTTTTATGTGACACAAAAAAAATGGATTAATCTTTAATGTGCCCATATGGCACTTTGAGGCCTCACTGCAGACTAGGTTGCCACTTAGATGAGCTATCACCTGTGCTGCAGTATCTGGCATTTTATCATTTGGCTTATTTGCAACGACTGCAATCTGTGTCTTGAACGCTGCACATGCCTGTCCCTCAACCAATGTCTAAACCATTTCATGAGAGAGCACACAAAGTCAAGGCCATTGTTGCAATGGACCAACAGCTGATACGATCCCCAATGTGATACACACAAGGTCTTTAATGTCAAAATAGAAATCTCTAGTTTCTGTATTGCCTATGTGCCAAGGAGAGAAATGAGCCTTATCTCAGAGGAAGGTGGCCATCCATCAGCAATTTCTCTCAGTTTATCAGCCTGCCCAAGTCGAATCGCACAATGATGTCAGGCATTAATCAAATACTGACACCTCACATTCAGGACTGAGACATGTACCCTTTTCTCCCTGCCCAAATCTGGGTACTGTCCTGCTGAGACACTCGCTGGCTGCAGATTTAAACCCTTTTGGTGCTGTGTGCCAATATTATACAGCTAGAGGATTGTACAGGAGCTATGTTGAAAGGAAAGACATATGGAAAGTGCATAAATCACACACTGAAAATTCAAAAAGCACCATGTTAAAAGTCTTGTACCGCGGCCACTTCATTACAGTTTTATTCACATGAATGTGTTTCAGAAGTTCACTTAGAGCCTGCCCCCTTGCAGAGAGCAAAGACGAAGAGACTGTTACATTTACTGTGTGTCACTGTGCCGGGAATAATCCTGTCACTAAAAATGCAGCACGACAAGGACAGAGAGCTTCTTGTGGCTGAGTCGGTCGTCTCTTCTTCTATACTCCCCACTGACCACTCATTCATTCTATTTAGAAATTACTGAGCGCTATTGATGTGCTGAATCGAAACCCTCACAGGAGTGAGAGATGTCATAAATTGAACATCTTGGACATGGTTGAAACTCACCATGGGGCTATATTCATGTCACAACATTGATCTAACTTGGGCAGCTGATGATTTGTCTATATAGAGCAAGAAAATGTTGTAAAAATTGCTTTATTCAACCTCAGAGAGTGTTCTAACTCCTGTGGTTGATCATAAAACCCTTTGGAGGATGTGAATTTTTCACATGGATGAATATCTGGATACAAAATTGAAGGGAGCCAGATGTGACCCTGGAACACATCTTTCCATTCCCTCTCTTACTGAGAGCGGATGTTTTGTTTCTTTTGGTTGAACTCGATTCCTCCCTGCATTATTTTGAGGAAGGAGCCATTGTGGGACATTTAAACTGGCATGACCTCTGAAACAGGGTATCTGAAATTTTAAGCGACATTAGTAATTCACTTGACAAGCCTGAAATTTCGAAATGACAAAGTTCAGTCATATTCTCCACGGAGAACAGAGCTCCCACCGACAGAAAAGAAAATGGAAATTCATAAAAATCCACTTCCACAACACAATCCAAATCTCATGTTTGGATGATAAGTATGTCCAAACATGCTGCAAGTAACTTACTTAAAATCCTCCTGATAAATAACTGAGAATGACATTATTTTGCCACCATTAAAACAGTTCTCCAGTTATCCTGATTATCTCTGAGGCTGCCCCCATTTTGAAGCCACATGCTTTTTTTTTTTACTATTGATGTGAGTACATTGTCCAGCACTCCAGGTTTCGGAATGACTGATAGAAAAAGTTTATGGCAAAGTATTTCTTTTACTGAGGTTAGACCCTGCTCAATAACAAACTTTAAACCTTTTGCACCAGCAGTAAAAAATCATAAAAAATGTCAGCAGCAATGCAATTCCAGGTGGCATGCTCGCTCCCTCTCTCTTGCTCTTGCACAGCTGCCATCTTGAAGAGTGGGAAGTCACCCAGAAAATTGCATTTTTCATGTTACCCACACACTGACTGGCTCTAACATGTATGCAAATTCTGGCACCTGAGTAACTTTCAGTCAAGGACTTGGTGGGAAGGAAAAAAGGCTTGTAATAGAAGATTATGTACAGTATATAATGTGTGTGTACTGAGAGGTAATGTGTGGCTTTTGTGAGAGTATCTATTCTACGTAATGATATTAGTCGTGATGAATGGTAATGAACTAAGAGAGCTGCCTTATCGTGCTCTCACTGCTAATGCTCAGACACGATCAGCCACCCATTACGAGTGCCCTTTACCCCCCCTGCAGACAAACAGCGTACACAGATAATTCAATACCTTTTTGTCATTACAGTACAACAAGAGTGCTGTTTAGACTGACACACTACTAATGTCCTTCTCTGGTTGCTTTAACATCAACCCCCCCACACACACACCCTCCAAAGACAATCAGCTGTAGTGTCTCTTTGTGCTGTTAAATTAGCATCTCTCAGGCGAGCCATGTTAGAGTCTCCTGCTGTGAATACAGGAAACTTCACTTAACAACTTAAGACAACTTGTAACTGGTAGCGTGCTTCAGTGTTACCAATGCGCTCTTGGGAAAATAATATAGCAAACAAGAACATATACTATATGCCCTTCAAATTTACCATTTACTTATATGATCATTTTTGGGTTTGGCACATCTATGGTTAAAGGGTGGTTATGTTCAGGCACTTGAAACTACTTTTTTTTTTGTCAAAGAAAAATATCCAACACCCTATTTCAGAAGTCACATGCTTTGTACACCAAATGATCCACCCTGACCTCCTCCAAAAGGTTTGCTGACACAAAAAGTGAATTTCAGAGCCGATGCAATGGCATCCAAAGTCAATGGAAAGAAATATGGTTATTGACAAAGACGTTTTTGTGAGAGTTGAAAATGATCTAGTGATTTAGTGAAAGTTTAATGCTTATCCCAAGGCTGTATGATTCAGTATTATGAACATACAGAGACAGGGGAATGGAGAAGGGTCTGAGTGAAAATTTCTCCTTCACAGGTGAAATCTTGAGGCTGTACAGCCCAGTATCTTAGGAGTTTCATCCATTTTGGATGATTTCGCACCTTACTATTTTATTTCTACTGCCAGCATTCAGTGCCAATAAGAGAAGTAGGCTAAAGGCTGTTTAGCGAGGTGGAAAGTAAGGCTGTGGAGGTTAAGGAGGCTGACATCTCCGTCACATACCTTCATTTATCTGGCTTTATTTTTATTAAACGTAGCCTGATCTTTCCCTGACATTAGGCTTTTTAGTTGCCTAACCTCAATCAGATCTTAACTATGGTTTATTTTTTATAACTACAAACCTTCCCTAGCCATTACCACACCATAGGGGCCATGTGCACATATACTGTACGTGCATATGTCATTGACGTTTCAGAAACATTGATATTGGATTTAACAAAAGGTTGTTATAATCTAGGTTTTTGCAGAATATTGATGCTTGTGTCTGGCAAATGGGTTAGGCTGTATTACTCAATTTCATGAACATACAGTACAGAGATGAAAAAAAAGGAGAGGGGTCTGAAGGAAAATGCGAGGAGAAAATTTGCTTTATATTTAATCTGAATGCACCAAGACATGAGTCTTTTTGTAGCTGTGTAACATCTTGCTTCTTCCACCTACAGTGTGCTATTGAGAGTCATTTGCATGACCCAGGAGGTTGCTGTCGAAAAGAATAACCACAGGTTATTCTAAGCAGTCTAACAAACCTCCAATTGAGGACAGTCTCATAGAACAAATAAACACTCAAAAGAACAAATTTCCTGTCTGTGCTGTTGACCCATATTGTTAACCCACTGTGATTGACCTCTCGCTCTTGGATTAGGGTTAAATTATGTCCCAGTTTGGAATAAATTCCACTAATCAGCTATTCTCAAGTCCACGCTGATCTCTCCATATAATGTGATGGCAGCTTGCATGCTCATGTCTTTCCCCACATCTTTATATAGAGGACAAATCTATATGACATGCATAATTCACACTGCCGATATGGGCACCATGAATAGATTTATCATCACACACTAAATAAATGGTGGAGTGTGAATATATGCTTAGTGGCGAGGAGTCATCATCAATCTCCATGCCTCAATACAACTGGATGTGGCAACATGTGTGCAGTTGAAAGCGGTATGAATAATACTTTACGCAAATTCAGCAAGGTAAATGGATTTTATTGCAAGCCACGAGGTCACATGTCGCTATCAAGCACATATTTGGAGATGTTCCCCTGCCTAGAAATTCCCATAGGGCCAGTCAGAGACAGAACTGTAATCAATGGCCTGGTTCCAGTAATTACTGTTTACTTTAGCTCATTATTCTCACAGCTTTGATTAAGCAATAGCCCTCATGTGAAGGATATGTGGCCTTAATTGGTGGTTGCCAGGACGCACATCTCCCGCTTCTGTTGTGATGCATGATGGGAGGAATGGAGGTCAGGAAGTGAGAGACGCCTCAGGCAGCTATTCTTGGCCCTGCCTTTGAGTCATTCACATTCTCTAATTGTCCGACGAGCCAACATGTGACAAAAGATGAACAGCAGCCCCTCGTCCGGCGAAGCAAACAGCAAACACTGCACACATGCTTCAGACAGCGGAAGAGAATGGTTCATATGTTGACATTTACAACCTAATTAAAACCAAGGAGGGAAATGATCCATGCAGGGTCAGATGCTCATTACACACAGGTGGTTACACACAAAACATACACAAGTGTACAAGCATTTGCACAGGATCCGTTTAGCTACTCTACACACATTTAGCAGAGCAGCGCTAATCCCACCAGGCTGCAAAACCTGCTCATTTGAATCACTGAAATCCTTAGATGATTAAAATATATTAGCATGTCAGAGAAATTCATACTCATAATATTAAAGATGTATATATGCACATAAATTCCCCAATGCCTCCTGCGTTTTGATTAGGAAGAGAAAAATGTAGGTAACAAATAAAATGTATCAAATACAGAATTTTAAACACTACAAAGTTATTAGAATATATTTGCACATCATTGCATTGTTCATTCGCTACAGTATTACATTTTTACAAGCACATACACACTTAGCTACCCAAGGCTGAGCAGAGTCGGCTGTCACATCTAACTCATCAAATAAGAACATGCCTCTCAGCCACGTCTTTCAATCTCACTGCAACAGTAAGCATTGAATACATTGTAGCATCCACTTGTTTGATGTTTTTTTTCTTTCGTTATACATCAAATTAGCTGGAAACCAAAATGATAAAAATCTGTACAAAGCTTGAAATAATTGTAATTAACCAAAGTGAGACAGTTGTTGCCATATTCACCAATAATTCAGAGTCTGCATCAGAAGCACAGCATTTCCCCCCTTCCGCTATGACAGCCTATCCCGCTGCATTCCCCAAGCTCCATTCATTAAAACGTCCTTTGAGTCCTTCCTTGGAAAGAACAATACCATCTAGACCTCACAATTCAGTTAATCCCCCTACTACCACATGCACGTACACACTTGCTATGATGTATTTGCTTGCACAGAGCCTCCTGTTATGACACTCACTGTATGTTAACTAAAGAAAAACAAAGCGTCCAATAAATTATTGTTGTTCTCATATTTTGTCGCTTAAGAAAATATTAGGTGAAAAAATAATGACATAACGCAGCTCTAATCCAACTCTAATACAGCTATAGCACTAAGCTCCATCATAGAAATCCTTTACTAAATATTGAGCTACATTTGCTTTTCTGTATGCATCCATGTTTCTGCATCTGAATCCAGAAGGTGCTTGTTGTTTGGTGTGTGTTAATCACTTGCAACTGGCCTTCCTCTCTTATTTTCATGGGTAATTGGCTATGCAGCACATGGAACCAGAGACCTTCAGGCGACATACAAGAAGGGAAACACTAGGTTGGAAGAAACTGAGATCACTGAAGCATGTCAAATTTTTTTCCTCTTCCCTCAATCAATTACTGTATCTTGTTGTTTACTTATTCATTTCGTACTTTCCCTTTCCTCAAAAACACCACGCTCTGGGCATTTGTCTCTATTCTTATATGTGCCAGATTTCAAAATATTCATCTTGAGCCGTGCAGGTCTTTCCTCCATCTGTCTTGCCTCTCCTTAATTTTCCTCCCCTTTCAAACTCCTACTCAGTCTGTGAGTGTGCCCATATCTCGATTAGACCTCTGGAAATGCCTCTGCAATTTCCTGGAAGATTATATTGATGGATTTACACAATATCAATCAGAGCAAATGCAGAGCTTGAAATAGCCCTTCACTATCGGTGCGAGATGTTTCTGAACAGTGGTCAAAGAGCCCACCAGAAATAAAGGTGATGAGGTAGACCTTCAATCTTGTACTCATGTGCTTTTGAACCTTTCCCTGAGCTCCCCTTCTCCAAGATTTCCCTTTTAAGAACATCATGCTCCAAATTATATATATTTAATTATATGAAACATGCACCTACAATGATTAAAAAACAGACAGCAATACTGACTGTAGCCACCTCAGATGAAGATGAGCCATTCCCTGGTGACTCTTCGTAACACGACCAGTATTTCACTTGCTCCTTTCAACAAGCCGCTCTGAATGAGGTCACATTCTTCTGACCTCGGGGCATTATTACCCTGTAATCATGTGTTGCTCTACATGGCTACATTTGTTATTTCTCGTTGACAGCCTAATGTTAGAAGAAAGCAATTTTACCTGATGGATGATCATAAAAGGGGGAGAGGCTATATCAGCTTCATGGCTTGCCAGTGAATTATGCACAACAAAATCCCATAGATGCCTGAACCGGCGGCCCGCAATACCTGCCTTCTCAAATATACTACCAGTCTACGTGCTTTACACGCTGGATTATTATTTCCAGAGCTGTGAGGACTTCTCAGCTTGTCACAATGTGCATGAGGCCTATTAATTACCATAGTATTTACTTGTCCTCTTCAATCAAATAGGCTGCCAGTCCTTACATTACCGCGGCGTTATGAAAAATTGTTGACTTATATTCAAGCAGCATAGCTTGGACGACTGATTCATAGGTCTCAGGCCATTCATGATCACAGAAATCAATCCGCACTCCTCCTCTGGCCCGCACTTTGTCTGTTGGCGGCAATAGGGATAACGTGTCAAAGTGGGCCTCCTCAATCTTGTCACTTTAAGTGCAATCAATAGTGCTTCCCCACCAACCGAACGCCTCTGAATACCAGCCCCCCTCTCCTCACACTAGGCTGAACATTTCAATCAATATCTGACTGGAGGCTAAAAACATCTGCAGAAGCAACAACAAAAACCGAGGCAGAATTAAATGCTTTACAATATACTGAAGACGACGACACGCTCTGCAAGAGCATTTCTGCAGGAACAGCAATGCAATGAAAACAGTTGGGCGTATGAAGAAAAAATTAGATTCTTTATGACAGTTAAGTCTACAAATACCATGTTTGTGTGGTGTGAAAGAGAAATGGTTCAAGTCACAACAGAAAGTTATCTCTCTGAAAACAGCAACACACTTGCAGGACTGAATGTGTATTATTATTGTGTTGATTGTCACCATCAAACAATTAACCCTCTACTTAACGAATCAAACATCACATCACTGTTCCATTAGAGCTGCAATACAATTAGCAGAGGAGAAAGCTTTCTATCTTTAAACACAGCCTTTCCAGAAGGGTTTTCCGTCTTGAATATGTTGTCCCCACAGCCTCATATATCACTGTGGACAATTCTCAATGTATGGCCTGCCGTCGGCTTCCAGACGGCTCCAATCCATAAAACCGAGCCTCTGGACAACGTACCTGTAAATTAGTCTACCTAAAAAATTCAACAAGCCCAGAGAAAGGTTTGATACGTGCATCTAGGTGCTTGGCCCTGGAAACGATTGTATTAATTGCCTCGAGGATTATGAGACACAGACCTCCACTCCCTCATGCATATTTGACACTTCCAGCAGTGCGCTCAGACCCCTGTTGCAGCTAATGGATGATGTTTGGTGCTGTGTTGCATATGTATTAGCTACCAAGTTGAATGGGTATGTGGCAATTGCATCCCCGTGTGTGCCTATCTGTCTGAGCATGTGTGTCAGCTCTGTTGTCTTGAGCCAGCCAGAGTGAGTGTAGAGCTGGGTGGTCAGGTTGCTAGTCCCTAATTGATGCAACTGCTCCCACTACTCTTGCCCTCAAAGGAATGGAGCTGCCCTCTACTGTTAATCTGTGCCAGGGATTTGGCTTGCTTGACACGAAACTGACCTAATAGTCCTTTGGGGGTGGTGTGTGCCCAAACACACGCTCAAAAAACAGTATGACAGATAAGAATACAGTCACTTGGACAGGGGAACACAAAGAGACAAACTCTCATGCAAAGGAGAGAAACAGATATGCACACAAACAAACATACATCTACACACAATCTCAGTTCAAAGAGCTGCAACTCCATTTGAAAAATGGTTCTGGACAGCATCGCTATGATGAAGAGGGAGAGCTCTTGACAGTGTGTTTGGTGGAACAGCATCAAACAGTGGCGTGTGTACGTGCAGATTCCATGTCTGCTGATAATGTCTGCACACACTCCCAGAGAGAGAAGTGGGGTTGTTGATATCAAGTGCTCGCACATTGCTATACATGATGTTCTTTTTGTCTCTAGAGATCGTCTGCCATGACAGAGTGACACCTGCTCTGATGGCCTTTGAAACTTCTGAACATGATCCACAGCTTCAGACATATACTCCTGTCTGATCAAATATGTTTAATTGAGAGGCTGATAGGGAGGATTTCCCACCAAATCACTGAATATTCAAGCAGAGTGTATCAAAACCCACCAAATCAGAGGCTTTTTGCATTGGCTCTCCAGTCTTTGGTGACTGAAAGCGCCATAGTCAGCTCAGCCTCGATATAAGGTTAAAAGACCGCTGAATCCGCAGAATTCATCATGATGTGATAACTCTGTTGCAGGTCAAACTGAACAAAGCATGTGAACCAACAATAGAGTTAACTAACTAATAGAGCAAACTAACTTATGATCCAAGTCTGAACTGAAGACAGTCAGAAGCAGCCCCTTTACATTGTAGCATTAAGATCAGAGATGCAATTGCTTATTCATGTGCACACGGATGCACATTTGAACGGCGATGCAATCACTTAGCTTAAAGTTGCATTCATAATTTTTTTTTGGCCACTTGGGGGCAGCAGAACCAGCTATGCATCCAACACTGATATACCGTATCACTGTACAAAGTTGTTACATGTTAACAAACAGTTACCTGTCTGTCTGCTGTTTACCAGAGATTTTTCGCTAAAAACAACTACCTGCCGGAAACGAGGCTGATGAGAACAGTGAGACTGAACCAAAACAGTGAAGTTGTGAGCCGTAAAACCAAAATGGCTGGAAGACACTAAAATGCTCCGTAGAGCTGAGGTGGACTGCAGAGGCTATAATTCTCAGTAGGTTTATACTGCAGGTGACTCCCTTCACTTGGCACATGGTGGTTATTTGATCCATTCTTAATATAAAATATTGATAAGTAAGTAAGTGCAGCTTTAAAATATTGAATCTTTGAACTGAACTGAATGAACTGATTAAAATCAGAAGTGATTCATAATTTCCATCTCTGAAAAGGACTACACTGTAACAGCAGCGCTATCATAGGACCACACTCTTCCCTCAGTTTGGTATGTGTTACTATGAATGACCACTTACCTGAAATTATCAGAATTTTCCTCATGCAATTAGCCTCACCCACCTTAGTACTCGAAAACCGTATGACTCAGAGTGAGTGCTATACTATCTCTACGTTCAAGGTCTCAGTGTGACTTCAGCATAATACATGTATGAGGGTTCACAAGTCTTTACGTCATAGTCCAGATTTGAGTCTACTGATGTACGACAAGCTCTTGTAACTCCAGTGGCAATTTAAAAAAATGTGTCATACTGTAAAAATGCTGCAAGAATAAAACCATTAGCATTAAGTCATCTTAGGACTTCAGTACACAAAATGCTAGGTGTACTGTACCTTCAAAAAATACCAGAAATTACTGTATGTGACTTTACTAAGCATTGGACATTTTACCTGTATGCATAATGAAGACATTATCTCCCATGTATGCTGAATACATTTATAATAATTAATATTACCTGCCAGGCCTGGTGAGGTGATTCTGCTTCAGAGGAGTTATGCATTATGTAAAGATGTCGTTTGTGTGTGCATAAATTTCAATCTGCCATTGGTAAATTAAAATTTATTGAGAGCGTCGACCCAGAGTAGAGCGAATTATATGTCAAGACAGACATAACACTTTTCAAATAGAATTAAAGAAATGTAATTGCATATTCCATACAGAGAGCAGCTGCTATAACTCACTACAATATTCATGCAAAGGGGCCAAAATTTGGAAATGACTCATTCATAAATCAGAGCTGAGGATGAGTTTATCTCTTTTGGGGGTTTGACTTGGTGTGAGTGTCCTGAGTAAACACTGAGAAGCTATCACTGCAGAGTCAGAGTGTGTTAGTACTTACAGCGGGTGTTAAGCAGTCCGTTGGGCTTTCTCACACTTGGATGGCATATTTGGAGAGTCTGTGTTCAATGTAGCACCAGAGAGGCTTTTTTTTGACAGAGGGAAGCGGCGGGTGTGTCTTGCTCCAGCTTCATGGTTAATAGCCATGGCCACTGTACAAGAGGAAAAAAATGGGATTAGCACTGGTCACAAGTGATATAGTGCATGTCATCCCAGCTCTTATCACCAGACAGAACCTTGATTTTGGACAACTTTGCAAAACCCTTTAATATGTAGAGTGACCATGCTACTGAACATTCAACGGCAAAGTTTTAAAATCATTTCTACAATATCTGCACATTGCAGCTGCTGTATGGTAAGAGGAATAGTTCAACATTTTGGAAAATACTTACTCGCATTCTGCCAGCATCTTTAAAGCTCATTAACACATTATATCTCTAACGTTTATCTGTACAACAACAATTACTTAGTTGGAGTAAATTGGTGTTTGTTTTAAAGAAAAGGAAAAAAAGGGCCAACATTTCTTGCAAGAATGTGACGGAGTATGAACTCGGCAATGAAAGTGGGATGCGCTCTCTAATGCGCGTCTAATCTACATCTTGTATTGCTGACATTTGACATAAATCGTGTGCAGTTGAATCATCGAATACGAATGTAATTCCTTGTGATACTGGGCTGGTTATCTATGGTCAGGAGTCAGTGACGCAGTTTCAGTGGTACAGCAGCAACATGGAGATTGCCTTTAAGTTTCAGTCTTCACTATATAAATTATACAGTCCTCAATCCCTATGGACCTGTAACACCCAATATGCATAATGTACACATCCCGCACGACAATCAAAGAAAATGATGGTGGCTCTGACCGCCTCCGATGTAAATTACTGTGGCCTAAGTTCACTATATGAGTGCACCCGGTATGGAAGCCACAAACCTCGGAGACCATTAACCCAGAGTGCTGCAGCACTCTCACTCATATTTCCAGATGAGCCACTAACAGGCACACCTCATGTTTAAATGCAAATTTCAGCAAGAAAACCTTGCAGGAACCAAAGCAGTTTAAAAATCTCTTTAACCAATCCATGCATTCTTATTATGCACAACTCTTAACAAGCCGCTGTTTATGTCTTTAGCATGTGAAGAGCAAGAGTAAAACAATGTCCCACCTGCTTTTGAACTGCAGGCAGAGAAATAACTTGAGCTGAGAAAGTTGAGGGAGAGACGGGAGAGGCTGATAAAAGGTATAAGCCCTGTGGCAACAGTGTTTAGTACACTAAGTCAGTCTGCGCCAGTGAAGAGATGTAGTGTCATGATAACAACTTGTGTTTATGGCATGTCACTGCACGGACACATTAACCATTACTGTCTGCAGCATGCCATCCACTGTTATGACTAATCACAGAGCCCGTGGACGCCAGAGAAATCATAGAGCCTCCACTTTTGAAACGAAACAGCTGCCTTGAAGAAATGAAGGTCGTTTCACCAGAATGCAAACAGCATCAGGGTTTTAGTGAATGAAGGATTTGGGAAAAGCTGGCAGTGAAACATGTCAAGGCTGTGTGACACATTGCTGTGTTGTCTCATGTTGTTAGACAATACATTGTCCAAATGATTTCCCCATGGTAAAAATCTGCCTAATGATCTTTGTTTCTGGTGCTCTAATTCATTTATTATGCTAATAGGAAAAGCTGTTAGTCTGATCAGACATTGCATAAACATAAGTGTACTTCAGTGTTCCCTAATCATGTAGGAAGAGGATTTGAAGGCTCCTAGCAATTCTGCTGCATTATAAGATGATGAAAATTATTCATAAAATTGTCAGATGATGATAAGGGTTTAAAATATCTAATAGGCAGCTTTGGACATGGATTGCAATCTTCTTTGCCGACAGGCAGTTAATTCCCCGTGAGGAAATCTGAAAAATCTGAATAAATGTGCTGTAAGGCTTAGCATATACAGATGAGATATACTGCACAGTGATTGGCTGTAGGGTTGCATGACCTAAGATAAGTTTCTCTGCTCCTCCAAGCAGTGGACCTACTGTGTGTGACAGTGAAAATGTCCATCAAGGTTATAAAGAACAGTGTATGTTCTCCCTGGGCACAGCCTGACCCAGGCGGCTGTCTTTATCCACACTCTATCACCTTAATCTCCCTGGAATTACCTCAGCGTCTTGGGAGGGGGAACTTTTATTAAATAAAGTGACCGACCCATACAGCAGACTGTCATCACTGTGGAGCACTGAACGTTTGGTAGAGAACATGCTTGCTGAACTGCTTGGCCATGGCGTGGACCATATAATCCTAAAATGTGTCTAAGCCCTGTAAAGATAAAGATATGAGCTTTATCACTTGCTGGAGGATGATTGTCAGTTGGTTAGTTTGCCAGGTTTAGCTCGAACAGCTTGGACTATAATTTCTGTGCAATTTTGGCTATTCAAAAACCTGCACAAATATCACAGATTTTACATCTTGTGCCTGGGTTAGCTGTATTCAGCTAATTTATCTCAATTATTGTATGGACAATCTGATTTAGTTCTTTATTCTTCTGTTTTCACACCCACAATCCGGTACCTTGAAGATACATATTAAATTAGATGCCTTAGAGCTGGCTTGGCTGCCAACTAAATCACATTTACATCTGATTACACTACTAAAAACACATTTTGTAGATATGTGTTGGTACACACCAGAATGGCCTGCCTAATCTTGAAACCTATCTCCCAGATTTATGCACCATGGAGCTCAAATAGAAAACCTCTGTTGTTATTTTATGTCTCACTGACAATAATTCTCAAATATTTTTTTTTTCATAACATATTTGTTGACTGCTGATGGTCAGTCTCAGTTTACGTTCAGAAGACTGGCAACAGGTTGGAGATAAAAGGTGTAAGAGATCTCTAAAGTGATTGTTCATCAGCATAAGTAAGTAATATTTGATATCCAGTGATGTCAGAAAAATATAAATAGACTTAGCATGTCTTAGCACCCCTATACTATACTTCTAATGGGAAGTTTTAGAGAGACACCTGTCATTTAGGACAAACACACTGCAAAACATGCTTCTCTTTAAACCTTGATATCTTCCTAATGCAACAATTTTAAAAACACCACCAATTGACACAAAACTTCCTGAGGAAAAAAATGATTATTATTATTAATTTTTTTTTTATTACTTTGTATTTCTCAAGAGAATGTGGAGGTGTACAGAGCAATCTGAGTGAGTCAACATTTATATGTGGTTTCTGATTGAAGATATTACTTAGTCAGCTTGTTATTTGCCTTTGATTAATTTTCTCTTCTGTATTTTTATTTTGTTTGTGTGTATTAGTGAATTATTATAGAACTGTAACTGCACTTAATCATTTTTGTCACATTTTATTCTATGCCACTTTAAAATATTGGCTTCTATTCATGTTTTAAATATTCTTACATATTTTCCTTTTGTTGTAAGATTAGTTGAGTAATTCATTTGACAGAAAATGAATCATCCACTAATGTGATAATCGATTAATTGTTTGGTTTTTTTTTTAGCAAAAATGCAGAAAAGTCTGTAGTTCCAGCATCCCAGTTGTGAGAATTTGCTGCTTTTCTTTGTCTCATGTGATAGTAACTGAATATCTTTGGGTTTTGCACTGTCAGTCAGAAAACAACAAGACATTTTAAGACATCACCTTGGGCTTCAGGAATTTTTGATGTAATTTTTCAATATTCTGACATTTTACAGATCAAATGATCGGTTAATTATTCAAGAAAATAATTAGTGAGATGATAACGAGGGCGGCCCTAAAACAAATGAATATGTCACGTCATGTCACAGAGGATCATCAACAGTAATCCCATGTTGAACTTGACACTGAGACCAGACTCAGTGCCTAAAGCTTCCACCATTTTACGATTCCTCAGATGGCTTTTAATATGAATATGGTTCACGGTGGGCCACCTTCGCATAGCAGTATAGTAAAATTCCATTAAGTAGAGAACTGTACTCCGAAGAAAGATGTGGCATGCAGGTTATGGAAAATGAGAAAAGGTGCATGCCAAGCTAGATTTGATATCCATATAGATTAAACCATTCATATCACATTTTCAATTATCACAACTTCACCTCAGAATACCTCTCTGTGAAATTGCTGTTTTATGTTTGATGACTCCTGCATCTCCACCACATTCCCCTAGGAGTGCAGTTTTAACTGTCTTATAACAAAAACATGTTCACACTGCTATGAACTGTCGGAAGCGCTTTGAAAAGACCTCATCGAAAGCATAAGCAATAAAACAAGCCTTCCAGTGTTTCCATTTTTAAATACTCTGAAGGGAACGTCTGTAATGCAGTTTCCTCATACTTGGTGTCCCCTGACTGTAACTGCCAGGCCCTGCAAGTGTGGGCTTCTGCTTTATTGCAACATTAGCATTATGATGGGGAGGAGAGAGGGGTTGCTCTCTTCTAGTCTGAACCTGGTCATAGATCTCAGTGGACATCTACACTGACTCTTCATTGTCTGCTATTACCCAACATCCCAGCAGGGGTGCATGTGTCTGGATGAAAAAGGCTTGATTATGTAACTGTCTGAGAGGCTTGCTGTCAACCTATTTAAAAGGCCAGTGCATCAATCTTCCACTGACTCTGCATCTCTTTAGAATATCTGGGACTTATGCTTTCAATATACATGATGGATCTATATGCATGGTCTGCTGGTGAATGTTTTCCGCTAAACTGCCTGTTTTGATCGATCAAGAAATCCTAATTACAAGGCACTGAACATGCAAAGACAAGTGTCGCCATTTATTAAATCTGCATCTAGACTAACATGAACATTGCTCCTATTTTCAGTGGTTGGATGTTTCTGCACCCACATGTTTAGCCACATTTTCAGTTTGAGAGATACAGAAACAGCAGAGCAGCGAAGGCACAGACGTCCATCTCTCTCGGTGCTGCCTGGATGAATGCAAAACCGAAACCAAACAAAGAGAGTGATTAGTGGATCTGTTTAACCTCAGGGCAGAGGGATCCCGTTATTAGACCAGAGAGTTTACTTAGCTATCTGCTTTGCCGTCTGCCTTCCTCCCGTCCTCTCCCACTGCAGTACATCCCAACACAGCAGCACTCAGAGCTAACAGCGCTAATTAGGGAAACCGCCAAAGGATTTTTGCAAGGTTATTTTGATAAAGTGCACAAGGGGTTTTGCAATCACAATGTCTGTCATTGCTCTCTTTTTTTTTCTCAAGCTGTGAAGGTTCATGTTGGTTCAAAGACAAGTCATCTGTGCCAATCACCGTTTCTTCATCTTAATCTCACATCTTAAGCATTGGTCCCAAAGTTCCATTCAAAATTACACATTATTCGAGCAGCTACTGTCTCAGAAATACAACAGAAAATTTGATGTCCTCTTTATCATTTATTATTGCTGTAGCTATACTTATACCAGAAATACCTGTGTTGGCTGTTCTGCTCTTCCAAATTATGTCATTATGTGACATATGCGCATGCGCACAAATTAAGTGCCATGTGCACATGCACTGGCTATTTTACTCCAAATTTTGATCCGTATATATGCATGCTTTGTTTCCTGTGAATCCCTTGGGCGTCTGCATGCTATTTGAATTCAGTGCGAGAAAGGCAGACTGCGCCGCTGATAATGCAAACTACAAAACAAAAAGCTAACTAATGAGTTTACATATCAGCCATAAACAGTATCAAAGATTGGGTCTGATATTCAAGAAAAGTGCAATTTTGATGTATTTGCACTTGAGTATTTCAATTAACTTTTCTACTCCACTACTGGCAAATTAAGATTGCATATTCAAAAGATAAGATCATCTTGTAAACTTCCCAATAGTATATAACCAACCAACTGCAACATTAAAATACTGTTAACGCTGATACTATTAATCAAACTATAATTTGGAATAATTTGTTGTCCAACATGTGGTTGGAGGTCCTTCAGATGTCCCATGTGAATATGAATCAGCTGTTCTGTATGGCTTCACATTCAATATAGTACCTATGATTATCATATTTGGGCTATTTTCATTGTGTTAGCATCATCGCCACATCTTTGTTAACCTCTCTAGATATTAATTGCCAGTGGACGGGGAGTCCAGCAGCAGTTCCGCTTCAGGTGCCATATTTCCACATCCAACAGCTGTTTATAGCGGTCAGCGGACGATCTCCTTCTGTACCTTTTTAGAGTACCTCCTTTGTACTTTCTTTCCTGTACTTTCTTTTCTTTCCTGTTGTTCCAGCCCTTTTCTTCAATTCTTGGAGTAGAGACATATCTTTTTACATACAATCTTTTTGACTATGTCTACATCTCACTGCTCAGAATTCAGATCTTCCATTTTTACGGCTATGACATGTCATCTCCATCGCCTAGTCTCTTATGTTACTCTTCGCCAGTGCTTAGTATGAACTGAGCTCTCTGTTGAAAGACTAAACCATCAGTACTGTCACATTCTGACACATTATAACACTGAGTGGTATCATTGGACATAACATACTTGTCACTTAAGCTGATGTTAAGCTGTATGATGACTCCAAGGGGTCTTTGAGGGTGTTCCAGGGGGTCCCCAGCAAAAAGGGGAATAATTTATTTTCACTATAATTTCATCCATAAGTAACACAATGGCAGCATGCATGACTATTTTGATCATGGATTTCATACATTTTAACATCTAAAAGTAAAAGATGAGTGACCTTGGTGATAAAAAATCTTATCAAATGGGAGTCTGTGGTCTAATTTATGTCAGTTTAGGGGTCTTTGATGTGAAAAAGTTTGAGAACCACTGAGACAAACTGTATTTGTACATTCACATATCAGAATTTTTACATTGTAGTAGTGTTACTTTAATTAACAAATGTATTCTTCCATCACTCGTAGTCATAATATTTCCTAATGCAGCATTTTTTCATGACTTATGCAATCGCACTGCTTGATACCATCGCCATGTTTATTAATTTATTTGAATGGCACAGCGTGATCTCTGCACAGATATCATCATAATACAATGATGTTATGGTAATGAGATTGAAGCTTCAGTGCACTTGAAGCTGTTGATGTTTTTTTACCAGGCTGTAACCAGACATTTCCTCTAACAGGAGAATCACTGAGAAGTCTCTTTGATGTTGCCGCCAAAAACATGAGAATAAGAGATTGGATTTTTTTTTTTTTTTCCAATCGTTGCACCTCCTTTTTTGAGTTGCACAAATGTTCATTGCGTTAGGCTGTTACTGAGGGAAAATCAACTTAAAATATATAGCAACTAACATGTAAGTGTTTGTTTCTGATTGCTGATATGAGATCAAAATCAAATCAACCATCAGAACAGCAATGCAAAATGTGATACATAAGTCATTGTAGTGTTTGTGTTGACCTTTCCAGGGACTGCAGCTGGAAAGTCTTTGCTTGAGATTAATGTTTTGTGTACATGGTCTCTGACAAATAGGTTTAACATTAAAAAAAACATTAAAGTACAGTGTCACAGACTTGAAACGGACCAGAAAAACGTTTAAACTTCAGACCTCTATCTGTTCATTAAACTTTCACGAAGCATAAATGATAAGCAGTCCAATTTAGTCTTCGCCCCTTGACAAACCCCTCAACTGCATATTTATAGAAAGTCATTCTATCAGATTATCAAATCCATGCTATTGAAAATGTGCTTTTTACACTGTTCATCCTCTCTTCAGTGGAAATCATTTTCTTGCTCGAGCTCAGAATTTCACAAAAGGATGAAAAAGATTTGGGCTAAAAGTTCAGCACGAAAGCTTCAGAGAGAATGAAGCAAAGGTTATGCAGCAACAGAGAAGATAAGATTTGAATAAACACTTGGTGAGGATCATACAAAGGGTAGCTTTGCACATTACAGCCAATCAGAAGCTCCAAAGAATCCTCCACAAGGATATTAGATAAAATTCCACTGTGCTTTGATTTAACAACAATCTTGATAGCAACTAGCTGGACCTTTTCTTATAATGCCATTTGGGTTTTTAATCATACATGTCTGGGGCAGTATCTGAAAGCTCCAGTCAAGAGATGTAGTTCAAAGCATCACATGGCAGCTTTGTTAGAGATGTTCCTTTTCGCTGTACTATAAAAGATAGAAGTGAATGGGAATGATATTCTCTGTTAGTTCATAGTAGAAGATTTTTTGGGTGAACTTAAATTACTTTTACGAGAAGTCAAAGAGCAGGAGATATTTCTCAAAGAATATCACAAAAAAATACAGGTTAAGCAGACATTAGTGTTAGTTATTTGCTCTCTGTCTAAAAATTCTGTTAGTGGCTCATGGAGAAGCAGGGATTTAATACGTCATTTCTTTTGCAAATCTGACATCCCTCTTATACATTCTGGCATTAATTTGTGGGACATCCCATGGGTTTTACGACAGGTGAAAAGTACATTATTACTCTTGATCGTCATAATCCCATTTTAGGATTACAAGTAACATTTTAAAACAAGTTGTACGAATTGGACTTTTCAAATCAAGCCAATAAATGTGTTATGAGATGTTGTGTTTTTCTTGTCTTTTCAAAATTTGCATGTAATGATAATTTGTATAAAGTCTAACCATTTTTTTTTTGAGGGAATTAGGACTCCACTGCATATGCAATGAAGCAAAGGGAGTCCCCGCAGACCCCATGCCCTGTAGTTTACTCTCCACAATTTACTACATTCCCCCATGGGGTAAAACAAGTGTGTGGTGTGTACAGTATGCCAAATTTAGACTACACAACATCAGCCTGATAATGGTCTGACCTGACAGAGCAGGGCGTCAGGATTGAAAATTTGGTGTGTCAAATCTGCACTAAAGATAGAGAGCAGTAATTACAGAAGCAGTTAAGTTGAGAAAATTAAGTAAAGTATTCAAGTATTTAAACCCAAAGAAATAATTGCCACAGAACCTATATAAAATGCAGATACTGCACTAATTTTGAAGGAATTAATACCTCTGTTTTCCTAGGTTTCGTCTGCTCGTTTTCTATTAGTATTTACAATATTTAATGGAATATAATAAAATCATCTACAATGTAATACATTTGTGGATTAAAGGTAGCTAAATCACACCAAACCACATAATTCCACAAGAGTCAAAAGCTTAAAAGCCAGTTACTGATATAAGCTAACGTTACTGTAGCTAAATGTAGCTCCATCATTTTCGGATTTAGCTATACTGCCTTATTTAGTTGTGTGCAGTAACAAATTAACTACCAAGATGTCATTTTGTCAAAATGTGTGTTTTTCAATTAACAAATATCTGGAGAAAAATCAAACAGCCTAGTAAAAGTAGCTTTAATTAAGGTTAGCAGTGGCTCACAAGCTAGCTTTCACTTGATAGCTCTCTTGCTTTAGCTGTGTATTTGTCTGTTTCTCTGTGACAGAAAGTGTTTGAAAGTGTTGACTGTTTATATATATATATATATATATATATATATATATATATATATATATATATAGGTAAAACAGATGTCAAAAAGTCAGATTCAGTCTTCATTCAGTTTTTACCAAGTGTATATAGACTTTTGGCTTTGTAGAGCATATTGCTCACTTTATGCCGTGGTGTGTCATAGGACGCAGCATCTGGGACACTTCATGGCGTCCCAAGAAGACGATTATGTCAGAATTCTCTAACTGAGTTTGACAATTTCTGTGATGTGTTTGTTATGTTGACCCACATAGGAGCACAAAGCGCATAACTGTCATAGCAAACTGAAAGAGTAATTGTCTCATTTCATTTCAGTGAACCTGTAACCATGACTATCACCCCCTCGCGGCTCAGGAGCATTATACCGAATTAAACACGCCACACAGTGATCATCTCAAAAGACAAAAATATGGTGTTGTCTGACTTTGGGTTTACAGTCTCTTTAAATTAGTCAAAATTTTCTAAACTGTCTGCCAAAACAAAATTGCATCCACAAATTGCAATAGCACAGTGATATTGACTGAGGTAGAGAGTAATTTCTCTCTATTTTACTTTATAATTATGAATGAAGCCTCAAGGTTGCACATATTCATTGTACAAATTTAACAAGGAATTAAAAACATGACAAAGTATTTGTATTTTAGAAAATATTGGTATATAACTTTTTCACAGGTTGCGAATCATCTCCTAAATCCCTTTGCAAATCATCTTGCAATCCTCTGGGAGGTACCATCCTTGCAGTCTGCTCTAGATTAATACTAAGGCATTTCTTTGGAATTGATTATTTAACTTTTTTTTAGTGTTATGTTTTATCTCAGCCCAGCAGAATGGCTCCTGCACTGTCATAGAGGGCTTTGCCAGTGAATTGAAATCCTTCAGTGCAGGTGTGGAAAGGAGAGTGGTGAAGAGGCTCCGTCACTTCTGCACTCCACTGATAACTTTAACATTTGACCATGTATTGTGCTCAGGCTGCTGGTCTTATGAAAGCATGCGGTGATGCTTTCCTCCAAACAGATTCACATTCTTGTTCTCACATGACTTTGAGTTTTAAAAAGGAACGTAAACTCTTGAAAGGAAAATAGATGCCGTGCGGATTCAATTGCTGCACAGACTTGATTAATGAGCATTTCTTATCAGCAATCTGCTTATTTTGTAGCGAAGTTGGGGGAGCCTCAGAAAAAATGAACATCTCATGCTAAGTGGGTAGTGGGTTGAGTGAATTCCTAACAAAATGCATTTTTGCATTTACCTCCACTGCGGTCAAGTTGGAAATTATCATTTCAAATATTCAGCAGTTTTTCTTTCTCATATTCCGGTTATAACAACAGAGAGTTCTGGCACTCAAATGGCTTTATAATGAATTAGTCAAGCTTGGAAATGAAAAACTTCTGCTGTCAGTTGGATGGCAGTCAGACCTGTTCTCACTGCTGCTACGAGAAGAAAAAGATGAAGTGCTTGCATGCTGATTTTGTAACTAGGTTATTGGTCACTCTTTCTCCCCTTCTGGCTCTTATGCTTTCTATTTTCTCTCTTCTCTGCCATAAGTCTTTTAGTCTTTGCTGGATGTTTATGAAGTGCTTCAAAATTTAAAATAAAACAAAACAAACTTGGATATGATAAGAATTTTCTTCATGGGAAAAACAAAGAAAAATGATATTTAAGTCTATCTCTAAGCTCTGACCCTGCTGTTGCTCTTAATGGTTACATACATAACCAATGGACCATTTCTATGCAACCAACTGTTCCCCCTCCACCCTCAAAAACCCCCCATCACCAATTCCTGTCTTCACACTGCAGCCATTTTCCGGAGCGATTTCAGAGGATAATGGCACTCACAAATCATCTGCTGGGCAGTGGAGCCCATGAAATTGATGTGCCTTCATTTCAAAACAATAGAGGTACCTTATGAGAGGCCTCATGATGTCATAATTTTAGTAGCTGACAGGCCAGGCAGGTGTGTTTTGGCCCCAGAATGGGCACCGGGCCAATGAAAACCCAGTAGAGACAGCTTAATCAATCGGCGTATTGAGGGAGATGGCAAGACTATGGTGTAAGCAGCCATCAGACGTGCTCAATCACATTTTCTGTACTGAACAAAGTGACAACTTTTACTTGGAAAAACAGGCCTCCTTATCTCCCTAGAGTTAAGTAATGCTTCACTGTCTATCTGAGGCTATCCCTCTTCCATTTCCAGTTCAACAAAACAGTCCAAACACATAAAAGGTAAACAACTCATAGACAATAAAAAGACAAAAAATGCCTGCAAAACCAGACACAAAAGTTAAATATACTAAGAAAGGTTTTTGGTTTTATGACTCTGACTCTCTATACAACAGAGGCTGATACTAGTAAGACTTGCTTGGGTTTTGTTAAAGAGATTGAGTAATAAATTATTAATGTGGGCAAGTGAAAGGACGCTATAAATCTCCTGAGTTTTTGAACTGTAAATGAGTGGTTTGGGTGTCAGTGGCACTGCCATCCTGATTTGAACGCACTGATTAAATTAAAATGAATTATCTATATTTTTTGCAGGGAAAATTTCAAATTATCCATCAGACACATTGCTTCTTTTAATTAATTCCTCCCGCACTCGTTGACATTTTTCATAGAGGGTGCATGGGTTAAGCACACCTCCTGTATGAAAAGATTAAAAAGCCACTTACATGCTAAAAAGAATTATGGATGACTGAGGAGCGTGGCTTAATTGGAAATTGATTGACTTGGCCGCGTTACACCTGGTCTCATAACATTTCACATCCCTCATGCATGAGGAGTTTGATGCATTTTTCAATAAGCAGCTCCACAGCAGCAACAGAACCTTTTCATACTGGTGTCTCTTGGTGGAGAAAATTGTGTGGATGAAGCCATGTTGCCTCACCAGATCCAAGCCATCACTTCAAAGAGGCAGGGTGGGGATGATCTTTGCATGACGGATGGAGCTTTCCTTGCTGTGAGTGCCGGGAAACGAGTCGCACCACATATCTGGGTGTCATGTGCCATTGCCCTGCAACTGCTACAAACAAAAACCACACTGATGTAAAAAAAACAAAAGCAACAAAAAAAAAAAAAAACAGAGCAAAATCAGCTCCTCCTTTTCCAAGATGGATGCCTGGTGTCAATTTGTGGAGACTTGTGTCTGCTGAACGCAGTACTGTGCAAGCTTGGTGATTTTCAAATTTTCACATTTCACATTTCATAGCACAAATGCACCAGCTTGGTCACCAGAATAAAACATTGGCATTGTACGTTTCTGCAAACCTACATACATTGAATATCTACTTTTCAATATGTGTAACACGTAGCATATTTCATTTCCAGAATACCTATCATATCAACATTTCTAAAGTCACATAATTCACATGACATCTATATGAGCTGACTTTTGTATTGGGAGGAGGAGGGGTCGGTGGATGGCTAGGAAGTTTGTTGACGGAAAGTTGGAAATCAGCAGAGAGTTTGGTTCAAGACCACCTCGAAACTAATGCCTGCTTCCCGTTTCAACTGACAAAACTGAGTGTTTTTTAGCAAGACCTTGGGACATTTGTAGCCATTTTTATTTTATTTTAGTTTTTTATTTTAATCCAAACTGTGATCTTTCCCTAACCCTTACCAAGTGGTTTTTGTTGTCACATCATAAAACGTCATTATTCAACTGATAATGGCTAAGATTGAAAGACATTCAACGTATCTGTGGTTTGCAGAAACGTACAATGGCAGCGTTTTATTCTGGCGATTGGGTTGAATGCACTTATCTCCAAAACTTCAATGTCATGTTCTGAACCCATGCATTAAAGAGAAACTTCAGTATTTTTCAACCTGAACCCTATTTTCCCATCTTTTTTATCTAAGTTACTAATGGAGACAACAGTTTTTGAAATTGGTGCAGTATTGTTGCAAGACATGAAATGGGCTGAAATGTCATCCAACGGGGCAATAGCACCCCGTCAATGTACATTCACTAAAAGTGCTTCTTTTTCCACTGACAGGCTCAGATTGTTATTATAAGTGTCCATTCTGGAAAGGGCCATACAGAGAAATAAAACAGCTTTCTTTACCTTTCACTTGATTGGTTTGTTTGTTATTGTGTCTAACCAAGTCTCGCTCAAGGAGAAGTCTCATTCTGAAATCTAGCAAGAGTTGAGTGGTCATCAAAATCAGCTAAATATTCAGCCATGACTTTGAAAATGTACTGTACTCTAACACAACACACTCCTCCCTGCACTCCTCTCTCAAACTCTGTCATGGCCCTGTACAACTCAAATTTATCAGCGAGCGACAATCATTTTGTGAAACATGACAGTGCCACCATTTGCTTGTTGAAAATCAGGTGATACAGGACGCATGAACCCAAACGACCTCTGTGGTTTTTTGCAGCCAATGAAAGGATCTAATTCTGGTGAAAACAGATTTGGAATTCAACTTTGGGTATAAACACTGTTTTGTCCGAAGTGGGAAATGTATTTTGAATTACTAGTGGAAATGGGATGCTTGTGTTAGTACATTTAGGCAGACAAGTTTATTTTTACATAAACATCATGGTGTAGGGTTTGCCTCAGGAGAAACATTTCAAACAGACCTAATATAGTTTGCAGGTGCTTAAATGCACATCAAGCTACAGGAGCATGAGTGAGCATAGCAGACAAAGACCATCTCTGTGATGGAGGGAAGGCATGCATGGCTGCTCTACAGGCTCCAGACAGGCCGAGAATGACAGGGAAACGTGGCAACAGCAGAGAGAGGAAACTCCTCGCGCCTGCCTATGTACGTCAGTCAGGGTCACTGCCACAGCAGTCCTCAGATGTAAATGCAGCTAAGCACAATGGAAGACAGACAGATGCACACACCTCTCCATGAACAGAGCACATCTCTGGCTGTCAAACCAGGCCGAGGAGGTTAAGGGAGGTCAGGGTGCCTGAGCAGGAGCAGGCAGACAGCTCGTCAATGCTGTTGACAACCAGATGGATGATCCAATACTTCAGTAAGCAACAGTTCTACTTTCCTGTTTATTAACAGATAGTACTACTGCACTTGGACATCCCCCAGCAGGCTTACTGGTTAGTTCTTTAGCACTATGAGCACATGTTAACAACTGAACATTGCCTCGTGAGCAACTTTGAATTTCTGTTTTCTCATATCCATAATCTGTCTGCAAGGTATCTCAGCTTCCAGTTCTCAGTTAAAGCATGGAAAGGGTCTTAAATCATACCCTTACCCAAAGATGAAAAAGCAGGTTTTACTGGCTCCAACTGTGGACCTATTAGTATACTCCCTGTGCTGAGTAAGATACTTGAGAAGATTTAATCAACTGTTAAATTATTTTAGTAGAAATGGATTACTTACAAAAGCAGAGCATGCTTATAGACATGGACACTTTACTCGTACTATATTAGTACATATGACTGATCAAAGGTTAACATATATGGATGACAGGAAAATAGTGGGGGCTGTGCTCTTGAGTTTTATTGCAGCTTTTGATGTCATTGGTCACAGTGTTCTTATTGCAAAGACCAAATGTAAGGGTTTTTCACCCTTAGCTTTTGCTTGAATGAAGAGTTACCTCTCGGGCAGAAAACAGCAAGTATTTTTCAATGGCAGTTTTTTCTAACAGCGAAAAAATATCTTGCGGTGTTCCACAAGATAGCTGCTTGGGTCCATTTTTATTTTCAATTTTCATAAATGATATGACATTTTCATAAATGACATGTTTCTAAAAATGCCAATGTAGTTATGTATGCTGATGACTCAACTTTGTTCTGCATGTCACCAACTTCAGTGGAGCTGAGAGAGAATCTACGTACATGATGAATTACACAGCATTACCGAATGGGTGAGAATGAACAAATTAGTACTAAACATTAACAAAACTAAATGTATTGCATTTGGTAGCAGGTATGTTCTAGTCAACACCACTGCACTTAATCTCTTTATAGATAGGATATCAGTTGAGCAGGTCACTAACACTGAATTACTGGGTGTCAGAGTAGATTATTTATCGTCTTGGTCTTATCAGATTGATCACGTTGTTTCCATGATGGGACAGGGCATTGCAATTCCAAGGAAATGTCCTGCATAAAGTATGTTCCATCCTCTGTGATGATTGATGTTGTTTAGTCACTTGTTCTGTCTCACCGGGAGTACTGCCCAGTTATTTGGTCAAGTGCTGCTATCAAACATCTAAAAAAAGCTTCAAATTACAGAGAACAGAGCAGCCAGATTAACTCTTCATTGCTCTTTCCATGGTAATGTGTGTGAGACGTATAAATGATTATTATGGCTGACTGTGAAGGCTAAATTAAAATCATGTCTCTGTTATCCATGCAAAATGTTATTTGGAATAATACATTGCAGTTTTTTTGTGAAAAACTAGTATATACTGGTTTTTGTCAGGGGTATAATATACGTCGAGTGAGCACTGGTCATCTGGTGGTGCCAAGTCCACAATCAAATTGTACGATAAAAATTGTTCTTTATAGAGCTTCTTCTGCTTGGAATATGTTCCCCATCAACTTCAGACAGATCAAAAGTAGATTTTCTTTTAAAAAGTTACTAAAACAAAAACTGATGAATCTCATATAGATGTTGTTGTGGTTTTTGCTGTTTTGAAACCTTTGTTTGTTTTTATTTTCTTTTTGTTTTTGTGTATTTGTGACAATTTTGTTTTTGTTTTCATTGTAGGTTACTATTGTTTATTGTGTCATACGTAAAGTTATTTAACTTATTTGGCTTATTTTGCCTTTTTATTTTATTGATACAGTGTTATTTTAATTATTGTTTGTCTTTATTGTTGTTGTTTTTGTGTAGATCCCAAAAAGACTAGCGACCACTTTGTGGAAGCTAATGGTGATCCAAATAAAGAATAAAGCCATGGATCTATATGTGCTGTTTATTGGGCTCTGATGGCTCAAGCTGGCACATTCATTTGTCATTGCTGTGTGTCTTGGAGCAGAATCTGATCCCAGAGTCAACATTAACATGGCTTTTCTAGGGCAGCAGCTTCATTATTGAGCCCCGGCATGGTGAACCAGACCATTACTGCTCTGGAGAGAGACTGAAAACGGAGAGAGGGGGGGGAGATGGAAAGATGAGAGAAACGAGGATATAGGATAAGCAGAATGATGAAGTGGGGAGAGGGAATGAGGGAGTGTGAATGAAGGATGCTAGCACGAGGACAGAAGGAGAAAAGAAGTGACCAAATAAATCACCAGCCAACAGATAATTGGACGAGCTGTACTCAAGGGACTGTTGCAGCACCATGAAAAGTGACACCGTGATTTGCAATTAACTCCAAGAGGACAAATGGGGATTTAGTTCCCTTTGGATTAATTCTAGGAATGTGATACCTGACAAGATGGTTGCCATAATGAATCTACTGGGCTGCAGGAATCATTATTATCATTTAACTTGTATGATGGCATCTCTCTCCAGGGAACAAATGTCCCAATCTGAGAAGCAGAAAACATATCAAATTAGACCTGGAGGTAGACCTGGATACCTAATGTACCAAAGCAATTAACATGTACAGCCATGACAGGACTGTATTTCACAGCTTGAGTAATTTTAATGTTTGTCTGGTAAGCTGTTTTCATACTTTACAGAGCTTGAAGTGTGGTTTTATCTTTCATTTTTATGAGTTAAGCTGCATGCTCACAGGCCAAGAGTGGATCTTGTCCTGTAGTATTAGAGAAAGTGGAGTGACCTCAAGGACAAGACGATTCAGCCAGGCTTAGTTTCAACATTCACAATCAACATCCAGTCACTTCTGAACAGAGATCTTTTTGACGAGGCCATAATTAAACCAAACACACACTTACTCGCTCACCCTTAAAGAAGTGTAATTTAAAGATAAGATCATGCTGATACAAGGTTTGTTTTAGTATATCTACAAAAAAAATAAATGTATTTCCTAATAAGGTTTGTCTGAAAGCGCAAAACTTTCTTGTTTCACTCAGTAGAGATACAAAGAAGAACTGATGAGAGGCTTTAAGTGCTTGAGTACTGCTCTGGAACAAAATGTCAAGGTCATATCACTTATCTAGTATATTATTCTTTTTTTCTTTCTTTAATTCATGGCATTTCCAGCTTGTAATGAGGAAGCTGACAATGGGGGAGGACAGGAAGTCTGGAGAGGGTGACATGCTATAAGAGACCTTGGTTGGATTCAAATGCAGAATGACATTGTGCCATAGAGTGCTGGGCCACCAAGGCACTCCATATGTTTAACTTTTTGATACGTAAATTTTCAAGTAAATCTCCAGCAATGAAACTGTAAAGTCAATGTAAATATTCTAAAATTGTAACTTTTAGTTGACCTCTGTTTGTATTTAATTGAAAATTACCTGGATCTAATTGAGAATGGACTACACCATAATGACTCTGATTAGGGACCTGTAGCAAACATGCTGTATTTTTCCTACAATGGATGTTATCCCAGTCTGTGTTTTAGCAAACTGGTTGACCTTTCCAGAGCACCTGACTTTAAGAAGGCACTAATTATTGTCTCGTTAGGTTCTGAGAGCTTGCCAATAAACAGGTCTTTAAATACAAAGTAGGACACTCACCGGTGATCACTCACAACATGAAAAGTTAACTTATTATTACTCTGAAGAGTAGAAAAAGAAGATTGTCTTGCAGAGAAATTTCTTTAAGTACCTCTTTTATTTACCTCTGAACACAGTGATTCATGTTGTGGAAAAAGTACAGAACATGTATTTGACTCATCAGGACACACTGACATTGGATCAAGGTGGGTAAACTGAATTGAACTGAACATTGAGTTGTACAAGTGCTCAGACAGACACGTGGACAGTGGACGTGTTTTCCGAGGAAGAGCTATGCGACGTGTCTATCTGTTGAGTAGTGCGAGTTGTCATAGCCAATCAGAATGTTGCTGAGTGTATAAAATCTTATCGCTGAAAGTAAAATCTTGCTCATCGCCGAAGACAGCTCCTCTAACTGTAGAAGGTTTTTGTGCCTACTTGCAAGGGTGAGAATAAAACTCAGAAAGACTCTTGTGAGTCTTTATTACAAAAGTGCTACCACAGCTCACACTATGCGGAGTCATCTGCAAACTGAGAACATTTCTGATCGAATAAGGTCTGTCAGAAGTAAAGTGTGAAAACTCAAAGAAAATGCTAGCAGTACAGAAAGTTATCTGCTACCGGTGCCTTGTTACAATAGATTGAGACCTAAGTCATCTCAACTTAGATTGTCATCATTTCCAATAAAATGAAAACTTATACATTTCTTGGTTCCTTTATACACACCTGGACCTTCTATGTTTAAGATTTGTACAGTGCAATGATTTTACTTTTAAATTACTTGAGATTTTGTTAAATATATTGTATATAATGCTCAAAAACACTGGACTAATAGTATCTTTGGCCTAATGTGAAATTAAATGTACATTTTTCATCCCTTAAGAGGAACTTTAGAGTAAATTTAATTCATGCATCTTGGCAAAGGCAACACAGTTACACTGCACTGAGCCTAGAGGCACCAAAGGCTTTAGTTTCTATGATTTTTTGGCCAAAGTTAAAAAATCTGTGACTAACTTAATTGGAGATAATAATGAACTTCAATTAACTTTTTTAACTTCAAACATCCAACACATGAGCGTTAGCTTTTAGCATAAAAGTGGTTTCATTACACAAAAAGCAAGAAGCTGAGCCACTTGGCACTCCTGTCCTGTCCTCTATGCTAACAGCTTCCAATTATCTGGTGACTGGGGAATGAGACCTCTCTGATTCAGCCATGTTGTGCAGTATTGATTGGACTGGAAAACTGTGTAAAATTGGAGAGGAGTGGGATGACCCTGTCTCTTGTACTCCTTTCCCGTTTGACAAACAAAGTAGAGACAGCTGTGGAAATGCACCTGCATAGCAATGCTCTCTGTTTGAGCTTTCAGATTGTCCACTTGAAAAGTGTGGTTTAAAACCACAGTGAGATGGTGGTTCAGTCTCTTCCATGTGATGTATTTCTGAGTGAAACAGAATACCCAGACAGGGTATAATTTTGAGGGGAATTTCATCAAATCCTTCAGGGATTTGATTTGGTCGCTCAAAAGCGAGCACGACTTTACAAACATGATGTTGATTTGAAGCTGTAGTGTAGGGAACTGTTAGCTTCCACCTGTATCTCCTGAACCTGGGTTGTTAGATTACAAGGAAAAGGAAGAGGGAGAAGTTAATAAATTAGCCCACAACTATGCTCTTTTGGGAACGTATACAAAGGTTTTGCCACACTATGACCTGTGCAGTTTTATATAATGGGAGTTAGCTTTTTGCAATAAATCATATTTGATTGGATTAATGTATGGGTGGATTTAATTTTGTCACAGGGACACATGGAAAGTAGGATGTATTTTTTACTGTGCCTTTAAGTTTTTGGTTGGACTGCAACAGCGGGGCCAGCCCTACACAACTCTGTCTGTCCGTGACTGACTGAATGAGTGATGAAGTTTCCCCATTGGCCGTCGCTCTTTCAAAATGAATCGGTGCAGACAGTTTTCTATTATGTCATCAGGGGGTGTTTAATAGCGCTTCCACTCATAGCCCTATTCACACGGGACTGGTATTACCTGGGGACCTCATGTGATTTAGAAATTATCTCCTCTACCCCCCACGTCTGTGTTTTGTGTGGCATGGGATAAGCAAAGTCTGTATTTTACTCAAATTTACTGACATTACTCCCCTGGATATGTGTGACAACATGACAGGCTGCAAACGTTTACAGTCTTGTCTCTAAATTATCTAAATACATAAAAAAAACTGTGATGGAAACAGAGGACAGAGCGACACAGAGCGCTTCCTGCTCTCAGCTCTGATGTTAAATGCAGGGAAGTTGGCTAAACTCCTGTTTAAACAGACATGTACCAGCGTCTCTGCCGTCTCCTCCACTACCGCCCAGCAGCTGGCAGGAGAGATGCTTTGCAGTGTGTTTGGCTTTCATAACTGAACTAAATACCAGGACGCAAACTTTTTATTTCTTTTGACATTTTCACATCACAAATGATGAACAACAGCATTGAGTCTTGCAGTAAAACATGAGACTCATGTAGGCTGTTGTATCAGTTTAGTGTAAGTGTGCTTGCTTTAACTGCAGTAACTGGGCAGATATGAGCTTCTTGAATTTGTAATGTAACAAATTGGCCACAATTTTGCACACCCATACGCAATCCAGCCATATACTAGGTTTTGACCTAGTCTGGTTTCATATTATCAGACATATCTTCTCTCCACTATGACTGCTTTGTTTGTGAGAGGGCTGTCAGAAAGGGCCATCAGAGAGTGTGAACATAGGGGCGGGGGGAGAGAGGGGGGCTCACACACAGTGAAGCTATCCCACAGTCTGTTTGTGCTCCACTGACACAGTGTAGTCTCTGGACTCTGTCGGCAGTCCTGTTCCTGTCAAGTCAAATAACAGCATTTCAGACGGGCTCTTTGCTCTGACACGGCAAGTGAGCTCAACAGGAGGGTAGAGAGGTTCAAAAAGTGTTTGGGATCTCTGAGAAATGGACAGAACTTGACCATGTCCCTGCTGCAGAATGCAAAGAAGAAGCCCAACAAGTTCCACAACACACATACACATACGAGCTTGGATAACTTAGAAGTGCCCACTTTCCCTCTTTTTGGCATTTCTTCCAAATGTCAAATCATTCACCTGGAACAAGTTACACAGACCTTGAGGGATCTTATTTGAGAATGTCAAACCAAACCATGAATCTGTACAAAGCTTTGGATAAAGTACAATGTCCACTGACTTCTCATAGTAAAGCCTGAGGGAAGGAAATGAGACATCCAGGTCTCAGACGACTCGGTCACGCTGCACTTATCAAGTGTACATGTAATCTCGGGCTATGTTTTGACTCTTAAATAACCCGGTCATGTTTATCCTGTGGAAGTATCTCATGACTGTGTTTCCTGTGCAACTTGGAATAATACTGTATGTCTGCACACTCCAGTGATTTCCTCTGCCGTCCCCTAAGGCACTGCAAAAACAGGACACTTGTCTCTTTTCTGAGGGGAAAAAAAAGACAGATATCCACCAAATGCCATCAAACCAGACAGTGGTATTTACTACCAATATCTGGACTTTGTCTCACGTTTACTTTTAAAAATGACAGCGTAGACAGAGTCAATAAATTAAACTGGCTGACCACATAAAAGGAAACTACAGTTTACAATGTCTCGGGATATTAAAAGAAACACAGGATGAACCCGGTTTTACCTGAGGCTATAAACAGGTCTTTACTTGTAAAAGCGTAGGAATAAACCCGAGAGCTGTCAATGAATCCAATAACAATAGCAGACAATGATTGTCACTGGACCTAATAATATCGGCTCAGGATGGGATGCACGACAGCCACCGGCCTTCCACCGGCTTTCTATTTCAGCTGGTCCTGCAGTGTCTCTTCAGGCATGGAATGAAGATTGTTTACCTTTTGATTTGATCCACAATATCTAGGGTCAGGACCCGTGTTTATCTGCTGAGTCTGTACACAGTATTGAGCTCCGTGTCAAGTCGTCCATCTGTGTGGCAGCTTTAATTGAGCTTTGATTTCACACATGATGTTTTTCTCGCTGGGAATGTGAAGAGGATAATTGTTTCATACAGTTCTGGACAATTCGTAGACTACCTGTACATATTTTCCTGTAATTGTCACTCGTGTGTAAAAAAGAAATCTGAACCTTAGAAAAACCTCTTCAGCTATTTCAGATTTTTTTTTCCTGAATTACTGATAATCAGAACTGTGGCAAAGTAGAAAGTCAGAGTTCTTGTGATTTTAAATGGACTTCTTTTTATTGGGGTGGAATGTAATTTGTTAATCCTGTCAATGCCCCCGTGGAGAGAAATCTGTCATTGTGACATAAACGGAGGGTGAATCTGGCCTTTCATTTTTTTGTTGGTCACAGAGGAGCAAATGTCTCAAATTCTTATGAAAGCCTGGGGACACATTTTGCTAACAAAGAATAATGATTAAGATTGTACATAAAGCAATGAAGCAAAGTTTCATCTTCTTTATGAGCACCTCTGACCTGATAGATGAATGGGATTCAGAATACACAGAAACTTTTCAGGTACATTTGCAAAATGTGAGTCGATGATAATCAAGTGCAGCCTTGAACTGAGAGAATGTATTTCTAAAAGGGATATTATACAACTGATTTTCTTTTGCAGCAACGATTATATCTACGGTCTTCAGGTCGTGGAATGCAGATGTTAATGTTGAATGATGTGATCTCCAATCTAATTCCAATTTGATATAAACAACCTCTACAACAAGGTTTCAAGTAAGCCTCTTTATATGGAAGATTACACAATAAAAATGACTTCATCACTGAAAAAGATCAAGGGTTTACAGCCTTGCTAGCGGCTCTGTGAGGGTGCTTTGAGCAAAATGATAACTTGCTGGTGTTTAGCAAGTATAATGCCATCTCAGTTTAGCATGCTAGCATGCAACATTTACTAAGTAGCACTAAACATGAAGTACGGCTGAGTTACCCAAGTATTTAAGCAAAGTGTTGGACAAATTAAAATTTTGACTTGATGACGTCTACAGAAAAAGTGAAGGGATCATCAAAGTTATAACCGTTCATCTTAAGAGGGACATTAAGGTCTGTACTAAATTTAATGGCAATCCATCCTACACTTGTCGAGACATGTTACTAAAAACCAAGAAAGTCAACCTAATGGTGGCGTTAGAGGTAAAGTCAGCGGATCACCAATGTCATTATGATTCATCCTCTGGAGAACATGAATGTCTGCACAAAATTTCATGACAATCTATCTAATAGGTGTTGAGATATTTCAGTTTATACCACAGTGGTGAACTGAATGACCGTCATAAACTGCATCCAGGCACAACAACAGAATGACAATGATAAGAGGGCAGTGATTCATTACATGTCAAGTACATGGTGTCACCAATTGACAATCATTCCTTCTTTATCAGCTTCAGGCAGGTCTGTAATTAGGACAGCAATAACTTCAGGAGTACAGTTGGACTTTTTGCTAGCAGCTCGTTGATTTGCAATTAAAAGCGGATGGATTAAGGCTCAGCTACTTCTGATGCATCACACATACTGTAGTGTAATCTGTTGTAAATCTACACAGCTCTCAATGGGTTATTCAAGGTCATGCATGTTAGGACATTTTCTGCTTTCTTTTTAAACATGTTCAGCTCTCCCTCGCGGTCCTGTATGTCTGTCTAAATGATTTTATCCGCTTTTGTGTTTGCAGTGGCTTTTTGCTTCCCGAACAAGCAAAACCTCCTTCCTGTCAAAAACCTCCAGAAAAAGAAAAAGGAAGTCTTGGACTCTGAAAGCTTGGATTTCGTCCCCTGAAATAAAAAGCGCTCTTCCTGTTGGCTAATTGCTTGTTAGGGCTCCTGGCCCATGAGAAGAAAAAGTCACACAGGGCTACTTCAAAAACACCCACACAAGCAGCATCTGCAGCGGCACAGTGTGATATTAAGGTGCCCTGTCATGTTGGTGCCGTACACAAGAACTTGTGACACTAGCCCAAACTGTCCCCCTGCTGCTCAAGTTGCAGCACAAAAATTAGAGAGCAAAAGTTTTCATCCTATGAATTCACACCACCAAACTCTGGTGATGAAATGTTTGCTTTTCTTTGGATTCACACACACGTCTGTGTGTGAATGTGTACGCTAGAGGTTAGAGCTCAACTCTGCCTTTTTTTAGGTCTCGTGTCTTACAATCTCCCATCGTAAAGGAATTAGGCCTGCCGGCAATTATAATAACCCCTTCCTGCCAAGGTCCAATGAGAGCAGACAGGCGCACTGAATGTTTTATGGAGCCAATGATAACGGCAGAGCCAGAGCTTGAAGTAGCGGGCTGAAATTATCTAGTATTGAGGCTTAGAGTAATTAAGAGCAGGGAATGGAGGCCGACATTATTGCTGGATGAGCGGCAAGACTGAAGAACACCTGAGGCTTTTTGGAAGCAGAGCACATTCAAAAGGATCTCCTGAGATTTTTCAGGTTGTACTACAATTTCTGCTGCCGCAACTGAACTGCTGTTCAGATTCTCACCATGACTGATGTGTTGATCTGTTGTATGCTGGCATGAAATGACAGACAAACAACGCTGAGGTGAAAGAAGTATCCTGCATTGTGAAGTTGCGCTACCAAGGACAATTTGCAACCAGGCTGATTGAAAAGAAAATGTTCTGTAACATGAATAATAAAGTGGATGAAGGAATAGAAGTGACTTTTTACATCCTGAATTTGTGTTCTTTGCTAATCAGCTCCTCTAAAATGTGAACAACTCTTAATTTCCTTATTCTGATTGCAATTCAGTATCACCATGGTGCCCTGTTTTGATTAAGGCCACTTTGACATGTATGCTGCTGTGAGTCATGTCTAGGTCTACAGTTTGCTGTTTAGTAAATAGTTAAGAGTATATTCAGTTAATTCTTTTACAAGACCAATCTATAATTAATTCATGTGCAATAAAGCAATTATAGATTGGTCTAAACATGTATGGTAAATACAAGGTATGCAACTATCATGGCCCAACATACTGTAAATATACATAAATGCACACAAAAATATGACAATACTGCATCTTGGAGCTAAAAAACAGACTGCAGTTTTAACTAAATGTGATCAGTTACGTCCCAAATGGTACTAATTGTTTTCATACTTAAGTAACAGAGACTGACTGCCATGTATTAACACGTGTTAACAAGCTTAGTATTTAAAAAAAATGTACTACATACCTACTCCAGAAATCTAATCTGTTTGTGTGAAGATGTTGTTTAAAACCAACTGAGGTGGAACATTTAGCAGCTACAGAGCCAGATATTTCCCTCGGGAGCTGATGGAGACCAAACCAGAGCAAAAAAGAGAGTGAATATCAGGCTTTTGTTCATCAGTTGGACACAAACATGACTCCAAGTGAATGCTAATGTTGCTCCGCATTTGCCAGATGTGTAAATAAGCATCTGTTTGCCAACAAGTTTAACATATAGACTTAAAAGGTGATAATGGGTCATTGCCGTGTTTACAGCTTGTTTCCACTGCCCCCAAGTGGCAGCAAAAATCAATTAACGCAGGTTTAAAATAACGTGAGTGTATTGAACCGTGAGCCCTGTAGGTGCTGAACCACGAGTGAGTGTATCATCACATTGCTACTACCGCCTTAGTTGGACTGAAAATATGTTCTTCCCACTCTGTGTTACTTGAGCTTTTGATCCTGAGAGTGTCAGTAAATCATAACTGAACACTGGAGCTGTAATGTCTGCAAACACCGGAATGAAACACATTTCTTTCATGTCTCATACATGTCAAAATCTTCAAACGTGCATTGTGCATATCAGCATTCAGGTTGATATGTGCTTCCACACAGACTACATACTTCAGGGAGCTGATTTCATAGAATGGATTTTATGAGCAATTACAGGGTCACTGAATCCATTTGTATGTTGATGAAATATGCTGACACAATGCTGTAAGTAGTGCTTAGTCCATTGATTCTGAGTCTTTTGTTACAAATGCAATTACACTGGTTTGTTTCGTCTAACTCTCTCTGTCTGCTAGATAATGACCTTAAGGAGGAATCTCCCTCCTCCCATCCTTTCCAATCAATGCCACTCCGTGTGGTGGTTTAGTGGCACTTCATATTGTAAAGCTCTGTAATCACTCAGCATCTGATAAGGAGCACAGCCACAGGGTACACCAGCCATTTGTCCCACTAGCTGAGGATACAGCATGAGCATGTGGAAATCTGCATGCAGATACAATATACTACATAGACAGTTACGCTTTTAAAACCAAAGTCAAATATATCCATTTCCAGTCTTTTCATTGACACAGCCGTCATCCACACACACTAATACACTGCATGCTCGCTGTTATGTAAAACCCCTTCATAGAATCTCTTTTCATCACGTCCACAAAATTTCCACACATTAGCGGAGCCATTCTTCTGTTTTTTTTTGCTAAATTAGACCTTTCTCCAGCACCCAGCCGACGTTGCATGGACTACACGGCTCATCCGCACAGAGCAAAAATAACATTTTAATTGCGTAAAAATAAAATAAATAAGTGTGTAATGATAGAAAAAGAAAGCGATTAGAGCAGGAGCTCAGTGCAAATAGAGGAGCCTACTGCGGTTGAAAGCGTGATAATTAGACATTCCTTTCTGTCTGTGCCAGCTACACAGATTCACTAATGTGCACTGTGCAGCCGCTCTACAACCAAGAAGCTTATGTCCATGGAATGAGACACCCCACTGGCTAAATTTAACTTTTTACAAAAGCAACCTCGCCTCTAACACTGTTTCCACTGCTGCCAACAACAGATTTAGCAATATGTGTGCAATGTGCATTCATGGCAGGTAGGAGCTTTGGCATGAGTCTCCTCCTTCAGTCTCTCTTTCCGTCTATGTGAGTGTGACCAAAAAGGAGTAATTTATCTTGTTTTGTGTGTGTGTGCATATATATTAAGTTATTATAAAGCACAGTTATGTTGTACATTCTCAAAAAGAAAGAAAACAGAAAACACTCAATGAGAATCATACCTGTCCATGTCTTGTTTAACCACAGGGGGCAATAAACATCACTCTGCATTAACCAACATGCCAATAGGCAATATTCATGCATAATGACTGGCTATTGGCCAAGCATGATGTAGGAATCAATGCATGTCATCATTTGCTATCATAATCAAGCACATTGACACATCTGGTGAAAATTATGCACACTCTATATAATATATGCATCTCTAATGTAATATCAATAGAGACGGGGAAGGACATTTAAAAAAGACGGAGCCGTCTGACCTTGGTAAACCCCAGCGGGCCGGCAGAAAATTAAAGAACCCATCAAGTAACTGTTCAGTCATGGTGCATCCAAACCTCATCCATCAACATCATGATGCCAAACAGGATGAACAGTGGAAATGGACAGCAACAAGTCTGAGAAACTTCTGCGAGCTTTGAAAAGAGCGGTGACACAACACATCAGTAGGACGGGTGGATCATCAAATTGTAATAGAAAATGTAGTGATTTGGTGAAGAGCCTAATAGTATCCAGCGTTATTCGTTTAAAATCTTAAATATTTTCAGTGGAAGTTAAAAGTTGTTAAAGTGCGTTCACAACTGTGCCACAGTTCTTATAACACTAATAAAAGTAAGTACGGGTATCAGTGCAGAGATATGTTTTGGCAGTTATAACATGATTATATTAAAAGAAATTGTATAAATTGTGCATGATAATCACATTTTACAATTAAAATATAATTATAATGTTTGCATGTAGATACTTGCCAAATGGTCTGCTGACCATTATTTATATTGTTGCTGGCTATTTGAAGGTAATATTTAATAGTTCTGCTATTGCTATAACTATTGCTGTGAGGTTTAAGAGGTTTTGTGATTTATGTAACCTAAAAGGTTTTTGTTTTTTTTTCTCGCCTTGCAAAATGTGTTTTCAATGGAAACATAATAAGCTGTCAAATATCTAGATCTTTATCTGCAGGTAAACAAATAGCCCCTCTGTAATGCCTTTGTTCAAGTCTTCTAGCAGATGACATTCAGTCATGATAAAAATTCACAAAAACAATTTCAGAAAAGCACAGAAATATTATATATTCTTTCTTTCTTGTTATTTCTCAGTTGTCAAGTACAGACGCTGTAATTGGTTTCATGTGGTTACCTTTTGATACCAAGTTTTGATCAAAAATTTTCGCCAGATGGATGAACACCACTCTGCTAAAAAATCTGGACTTGTAAGTATTCACTTGTTCCTCCTGCAGTGCTATTTCAAACACAACAATGTCAGGATGAAGTGATGGAAACTCTATAATGGATTCCAAACTGTAGCAAAATGCAAATCCTCTCTTCTTTTTGGCAAGACACCAAATGAAATTCCTAATTGGAGATCTGCACAAAATGTGCAAGAACAAAAACCGAGCATCGACCTACACACGCGGGAGCAGACCACGACAATAACCGATACTAAGGCGACATCTGTCCCTTTTGTTTACCTGCCATCTCTTCAAACAAAACCAATTACAGCCTGCGACTTAATCAAGGTCAAGCCACAGCACTCATTCACACACTGCATGAGACAATGTCAAATGACTATAAGTCCCTGCACAGAGGTTAGTGCTACAGGTGAACTGTATCTGCAGCATTATTTTACTACTCTGCTCCAAATTTCCACTTAGCAGTACTAGTCCAGCATCTATTTATCACAAACCAAATTCACTCTGTCTTATCTTTAAAGTCCTCAAATTCTTCTCTTTGTTTTAGAGCAAAAATAACCGTAATAACCTTTTTTTCAGTTGTAAAGCAGCTCCCGTGCCTCGGAGAAACGCGAGTAATCTGATTTCCCTCTCAGGTGACAAGTGATGAAACACTTTTTCAGCAGTTTTACCATCTCGAAGCCCTTATGCGGACTCTCACTCTCGTATTAATGTCAGAGTGAAGTTGAATGATCAAAAACTAGAACATACCTCCGTCCGTCCTAAGTAGACCTCGTCCCACTGCACTGATTTATCCAGCCAAATGACAAGAAGAGTATCTGCGTTACTTGGCTTCCCTGCTCATTCATACGCACAGGAAGCGACTCAACTGTCTCTGAAGGGGAGAATAAGCAGCCATAATGCAATAAATCACAGCTTTACCTTTTGATTATCGAGCACCGAGTCTTCCAGTGGATTTATAGGCAACGTGCTCATTGCACGTCACACAAAGCATGATTTGGTTTTGCTCTGCGTGTGAGATTCACTCTGTGCGTAAGACATTTCAGCTTTAAGACCCACAATCACACAATCCGACACAAACCTGCCCTCTCAAGTCTGTTCTCTTTCTTGCACTGCGCTTTTACGCACATAAGACTTGTGGCTACGAAGCCAAATCGCCTCTCATTCTTTGAGAGATTAGTAGATCTCAGCGCATATGTAATCTTATCACTTTATATTGCATTGTTTCTTTTAGCCACTTGAAAACACAGGGATCACGTTGGTGCCATATAAACATGCATTTCAGCATTATTTTTGTGACGATCAAGCACACTGAAATCAAGAATGGCTGATCGAATTGAGGAGACAAGAGAGTAAAGTGCTTCTGGGCAAACAGACTCGCACTAATCTGCATCTCTGCTACGTGTGCACGATTAGACAACAGGGGTTTAAGTGTAAAGAAAATGTCTAAAGAGAAAATTTGATTATGTAGCGATTTGTTTGGTTGTACTTATGATATAGACGTAGAGAAATCAAAACCAGCTGCCATATGACGCTTTTATCCAAAGCGCAGAAGAGTGCCAACGGCACACGAGCTACGGTTGATCCGTTTGTCAGTGATTTTGAAAAATAATCACAAATAAACCACAGTCGCTTAAAGGGGAAAAAAACAGAGAAAATCCTGAGAAGGAAAGGTTGTTTATTGCAGCGGATATTTGATGAGACAGCGCGCAATATGCGGAGTGGTTGGATGTACTCGGTTGATAAAAAAAATAAAGCTGGTGATGTCATTAAACGATACTACGTGATTATTTGATGAGACTATTTCAGATTTGGAGTATCATACTGTTATTTGAAATAAACGTACAGAACCACTCGTTAAGTTCTGCTCTGTTCGCTCAGTCTACGATGCGCCATTTGGCACAGGTAGCTGTGGACCAAGCGTAAAACATTTCATTCTCCTTCTGCTCATCATGCAAATCTCCCACAGCGGTAGATATTGGCTGGCCCGCTTGTGTGCGATATTTCAGCAGCGTACATGAGATCAAATCTTTTATACCAACCAACCTTTTTTTCTGTTGAGTTAAATCTCCCTGAAGATAAAGTTACACACTTTTTCTCTCACTGGTTGACGAAAAACTACTTATAAATGTTTGAAATTCTAAAGAAACCTCACTCAGAATAGTGCAGTCATAACTGATTTTTCCATATGTTTGCTTTTTACGCGCTGCAGGATTATGATTACAGGTCTCGACGTGGTTGTGCGAGCAACTCCGTGGATATAGAGAAGACAGTCCCGCATCTTAGAGGTCTCAGGTTCGATCCCTGACAACAACCAGTATCTCCTCTCGAAGTCCTCTTACGCAAGACAGCTTAATGAACCCTGCTGCCCGTTTTCTCAGTCACTGTGTGGACAAGTGCTCTTTCTTTTGATAAGAGAGCATCAGGTAAACCTGCTGAGAAATGTCGACTCCTTTGGTTTATCAAAGAAAGCACAGCCTGCAGTTCATAAAGCAAAAAAAAAAAAAAAGAGTATTCAGGTATCAGCTTACCTGCTTTCATGCTGTCATGCTGGTGGCGTCTTTTGGTCCGCTTCATCGCACCGTGGCTGCATGTCTGAGGACATGCTTCTGGAGACAGGCATTGGAGACGAAAAGCGCCTCGGCTGCACAGGAGAAAGTGGGGAGGTGGGGGGGGGGGGGGGAGTGTATGTGTGTGTGTGTGTGTGTGTGTGTGTGTGTGTGTGTGTGTGTGTGTGTAAGAGAGGAAGAGGAAGAGAGAGAGAGGAGCTATAAGAAGTAGGCTGGCATTTCCTTTGACAATAATGACAGTCGTTATTTGCCTTTTTAGATTCGGGAAAACCAGCCTGAGCGTTTACAAGTGCAGCAACACTTGATTTAAAATACAAAACCGCCCAAAGTCTGAAATTCCTTTATTCGTCAATACACCAATTAAACCTCACGAAGCAGAACCAGACATATAATTTATTTCCAAAGGAAACCATCGCTTATTAGGAGAGGTCTCAAGGCAGTGCATTTTTTTCATGCTACTCAATACCGATTTTATTTTATTTTTTTAACTTGCTGGAAGAAGAACAATAATTTGCATGTGGATCCGGATGAATCGGGGTGATAATACAGCTTCCATTCAGAAAAAAAATGCAGGAATCACCGGAGCTTTACGCACACTTTCTGGTTTCAGCACCGAGGAGAGCGCACATTTTAAGAGGGGGTGAGGGGGGAGCTTAGGGGACGCACAACGTACGCCCGTTGTTTGAGCATTTTACCTCCTGCAAGATCGGATTTAATGGCCAACATATCAGTGTGCATTTTAAAGAAAACATCACTCTCAGTGTAGCGCGATCCTCTCCTGTTATCCAAAAGTACACTGCAAAAACAACAAAATGTCATTTCCTGTAAGATTCACTCTCAAAATCCGGAAAAAAAGTCAGAATAAATCACCAAGCAGTTACACATAATTCAATACATTCTAAATAAAAACGCTTAAAAGTAGACAACAGACGATCTTTGCGTATCTTCTTACATTATCTATGCTTTGTTACTATTGTACGTGTCTCCACAGGGAGCCTGTTGAATATCTGAACACATGGCCAAGACCTGCTCTTCGTCACGTTGTGTACATTGTATGGCCCGAACACGCTCTCCCTCTCCTCTCTCTGAAGACAGCTCCTAAAGCCGAATGAGTCGTTTTATCATAACTGACTGGCCCTTATTGAGATTTACCCGCTTAACACTTGTTTGAAAGGAGAATTCCTGTCTGATTTATTACAACATTGCATTTGAAAATCGGGCTGCTGGTATTAAAGGCTTAGTGGGATTTGACATTATTTAGTATTCCTTTTTTTTTTTTTTTTTTTTTTTTTTTTTAAAACCTGCCACACAGCCAAGATTGTTAGGGGAAATAAATAGAAGATGGGAATGTTTTACTGACATCTACTGGGGGAAGTAGTCTCAAAAGTCTCTCTCTCTCTCTCTCTCTGTATGTGTGTGTGTGTGTGTGTGTGTGTGTTTGAGAGAGAGAGAGAGAGAGAGAGCCTCTTAACAGGTCAGCTGTCTGGAGGCAAAGTTGAAGCCAGTTTCATACGCCTAAAACAATCAGCCCTCTTCCTCCAGGTCTACTCAGCATACTGATGGACAGGTAACACCAACTTTATTTTAATGAATATGCTCATTTGCTCCCATAAGAAGGGGGGAAAAAAATCATTGCAGTTTCTCTTTCCTCGACTTCAAAATGCTATCACTCCAGATTTCATCACCGTTAGACTTTTATGTCTTTTCAAAATTCGTGAAGAAACCATTAAGCACAGTTTGAATAGTGCCACCCTGAACCTTGGCTGTCAATTAAAATGTATCAAGTGGCAGTGTTTTGGGTTTAGGGGACACATAAATACTCTACTTGAATTATTTAACAATGTGGCTCATGAAGGAACTGAAAAGTATAAATTGGAGTGCTGAAATGCAGAGAGGCTGCATATGAGAAAGAAAATAAGATACAGAAGAGTGACGGATGTTAGTTTTACATATCTAAACTTTGAGAGAATACATCAACGGCTCATGTAAATGCTCCAGGTAGGGCGATATGTTATTAGCACCAAAATAAGACTTGTCTGTTCTCATTACTAAATCCGTTCTGATGGCCAACGCCAACAAAGATGTTGGGTGACAGTCAAAACACCCACCGCATGCTATAGTTATTCCTATTCACAATACATCTGAAATACATGACTCACTGTATATGCTGCTCATTACTCATATGAATGTGTGTGTGTGTGTGTGTGTGTGTGTGTGTGTGTGTGTGTGTGTGTTCGCACTATAAACAGGCACCTAAATGGCCATGGGCGGATCATGTGTTGCATATGCACCTGTGTCATGCTGATGAACAGGAGAGCCTCAAAGACAGGCTTGAGTGCACTGCAATTAGTTGTGGAAAATACCAGTTTTTAATGGACTCACTGTTACTAAAGTAAGAGAGACACGGTGAACAAAGCGTCGTCTAATGCACCATCCTGTAAATGGCAAATACATCAAAGTGCATATATAAAATCGAGCGTTAATGTAGGTATCTGTCCTTTTAAAGCAGCGAAAAGCTGTCGAGGCTGTGGTCTGTTCCTGTTTCACCTGTCACCAACTGTAATGTTTTATGTTTTTAGTTGCTGTCCTCATCTCAGGATACTTGTCTTATCTGTCAGTGTATATGAGTTAATCTCTCATCATCCAGGATCCTGAGCCTCTATAGACCTGCTTGTTAAAGTATTTGTATATCCTTTTGCTGTCTGGAGTCTGGTATCTAATGTACATGTGGCTCCAATCCAGGCAATTACACAAGCTTTACATGACAAAAGCAAGTACATGTCAAACACAGAGGCAGATTTAAGTGCTTTACATATTTCCTTGAAATGCTTTAGAACAACTTTTAAAAACACAGTGAATTTGGATTATTCATTTTTATTAGATACATTTAAACTTTTTAAATATGTTATATATTTCCTCAGATACAGGTGTGTTGCTTTCTGATGTAGTCTAGAAAATGATCAAAAATATCATTCTTGTAATGTTTATGATGAGGATATTATATTAAATTTTGGTTTGTCCTCATGTTTCAGCATTTTGGTTGACCAGCTTTTTATTTTGTTTTTTTTTTATGTGTCCAAAAATGATCAAATTTGGCAGCTTAAGAAGTGGTTGTATCTAATATTGTTGTACTATTATACAAAATACAGTTCTGATGTTGAAGAAGAGAATCTGATATTTGTTGTCCAGCATTATTCTATTTAATAGGGAAAATGGTAAAATATCAAGCAATTACTCAATCTTAAAATGTTATTTATATGTTTATTTTTTCCTTTTTTGTGTTGGGTGAGTGGGCTGTGTTAGTTATGTATATAGCATAAAAATTGACAAAATGATAAACAAAGAATGCAGTTTCGGTGCAGTTATAATGCAGTAATAATAAACCCAAAATGTTATAAAAGAAATAAAAGTGTAACAATAAAAGTGGTGAGCCAGGTTGGTCCTCACTAAGTTACAGTTAAAATCCTGATTAACATCAATGTATTACCATTCAGTCTTTATGTACTTTAAGTGCTCTTCAACCTGCTGGAGTTTACAGACAGCTTATTGATCACGGGGCTGTCGATCAATGTGAACAGCTGCTGAGAGCCTTTAAGTCGCTGTTAAAAAAAAAAAAAAATCTGAAGTGCCACTTTTATTAAACAGAAGGGTGAAATGATCCCTTTAAAGCAACTCTCTGCGGATGCCTTTGTTAAGTCCTCCGCAACTCTCCAAGCTGGAGAGGATTGAACAGATGAAGGAAGGTTGATCCTTTGATCACTTCATAAAAAATAAGAAATAAGTAGGTGAAGGTGGCATTAAGGAGTTAGACAAATTTCATGGTGTTGTATTTGAATTGAAAAGAGTATAAAAAGTAATCGGATCCAAATTTAAAAAGTCTTGTTTAAACTTTAAATGTATTGTAGTAACAGTGAGTAAATTAACTTTCAAATTATTTTAAATTAGACTTCAGAGACGTTCAGCTTGGTTCTGATATTTCCAACTGATCGACTGAAGTACACCAGAGCTGCCATGCCATTTGACTGTAAGGGATCAAATTTATTGCAGAAAGTAACATGTCAGTTACTCTTCATTATCCCATCACATCAAGACACAGAACGAGTGAACCATTCTGTTATGTGCTATGTGGTGACTGCGTGACCCAAAATCTATAGGATCTGTCGTGATATGAAGTAAATGAGCCGAAGTATAGGACAAGTTTGTCTTTATCAGGTTTGGCAAGACACTGACAAGCTGGGCCTGCAACCCTCTCAGGGCCACTAGAACAAAAGAAAGGAGGAGAAGCCAGCAGAAGAAATACAATACGCACAAATCAATAGAGAGGAGGGGGAAGGCGATTCACCTGCAATCCAGGGAATAGACCAAACAACTGTCACAACAATTTGATGTGCAGGCTAATTAATCGCACACAAATCAGATTGAAAACATAATGTCTTCATTTTTTGTGTCATTAGTGTTAGTTTTCAGAAAGCAGATGTTGTTGCTGAGTCTCAGTCCTTTCCTCCCGTATGCTAATTTTCCTTGTACGCCTGTTTACAGTTTGTCACAGTAACGACTGAAGGGACTGTTCTGTATGCATCAGCGTTTTGAAGTATGTTTCACAAGAGTCTGGTGACCTGCCTGCTGCTCCCTACTATGTTTTGCTGAGCTATTAGTCTTTGTATTTGGCAGTGCCATTAGCATGGCAAATTCTCCGCTTCAGCATTATCCAGCCCGCTGATGGTCACACCCAGGAAACCCTGAGACATTTGCTTCTACATTCATCTGTCTTTTGTGTTTTTCTGTTCTTCACAGTGACATTTTACATTGTCTAACTTTTGACTACTTTAAAGCCTAAATAATGATATTTTAAAAATTGATCTACAAAACTTTTTGGCCTCATTTAGCTCATTGTTTGAGTTTTCTGGTCAGTAGAATCAATTTCGAGCCACATAAGGCAGCTGTTTTCAGAAAAAAAAAAACTCTGCCTAGCAACAAATGGCAAAGTTAGTGTTTAGCATGTCAAGAAAATCAAACAGCAAGCAGCTAAAAAGACAGATTTTTTCACCAAGAGATGGTGGAGACCAAAACAGAGCTAAAAAGAGATTGAACATTTCACTTACATTCATTAGGTGGAAAAAAACATGACATGAACTGAATTTTAATGTTGCTTTGTGTTCACTGAATGTAAATAGCAACTCTTTGCTAACACGCTAGCAAGAACAAGAACTTTATCATGCAATAATATGTTAGTCTGTGTAGTTTTTCATCCCCCAAAGTGACCAAAAATCCTGTAAAAACTCAAAAATAGGCAACTTTTTTGCTAACATGTTATATCTTCACGCAATATATCTTAAAATTAAACTGATACCATATCAATGTTTTGTTTACAGTCTCTTTTCACTATCTCTGTGCACAAAAAAATCAGTTATTATATGTACTTGAGCTCCACCTCGAGTCACATTATGTTTGATGTTGGTATACGGTTTAGCTTAGATTTGTGGCTATGCACACCGCTCTCAGTACGAGAGGTACAGTAAAATATCATATCATTGGAAAGTAATGGGCAATAGAATCTGTGGATGTAGTGAAGAGAATAAGGCAGGTTTTATTTGTTAGTGGACATATTTTCTGTGTGATACCTCTCAACGAAGCTATAGCAACAGGTGAAAGCATAAGCATTCTGAATCAACAAGGCTGTGCACCTATTCATGGTTAGTGGAGTAGATATTAATCCGCAAATATTGATTGAGCTCTCTAGTATTTTAGGGTGGATTTCCACTTTAAGCTCACATTTTCCCTCCGTATAAAGACAGGGTATAAGAGAGTGAAGTGGCTTATCTATCATGCCTGGGGATAATTGCCCTCAATCCAGGATCTCCTTTTGAATGTTTCCACGTCTCCAAATTAGTTCATTAGCAATTCTTTGCAATTCTTTTATAGTGTCTTAATTGAGGGTAATTAAGTGAAGTGATGGCATTAGTGGGTTGGTGGACAAAGCATCAAAACCTCTGCTAGGGGTGTAGCATACATGAATATGTCATTAATGGTGACACTCAAGAATAAACCCCACAACCTCTTTTTGTGCTAAAGCTTTAGATGAGCAATGTGTTCATTTGCCTGAAACGTTTTTTTGTTATTTAGATAAGTGGGATAATTGGAATAGAGATGAATGCTGCACCAGAGTGCAGATGTGCAATAGAGCTTTGTCAAAAACGTGTGGACCAGCAAAATTTTGCCCTCTGTGTCAGGCCTAAGGGACCCAGACCTCCCACAAGCGAATTGTCTCAATTCGCCAAGGAGTTCTACATCCATCTGCGGTCAGTGGTGGAGAGCAACGAAGTACATTTACTCAAGTATTGTACTTAAGTACAATTTTGAGGTACTTGGACTTTACCTGAGTATTTCCATTTGATGCTACTTTATACTTTTCAGATGAAGATTTGACAAAAAAATAACATACTAATAAGCTTATAAATCACACTGCATTATTAAAGGTTAAACCAGTGGTTCCAAAAGTTTTTGGCTTGTGGTCCTTTATGAAGAATCAATGTGTATTTGTGTCTCTTTGTCATGTTTCAGATGTCTCTGACTTGTTTGCAATTCCACCAAAGAGACATTCCCCCTCACATAACTATTATAATAACTGTTCGAGGCCAAAAGTTTTTAAAAAATGCAGAGACCAAAGAAAAGAGAACAATAACTAATCCAAATTGATGTAGCTGAACTTTGGTTTTTCTTCTTTCCTTCACCTATCATCTCAACACCCCTCACATTTATCTGGTGACCTTCACTGGTTCAAACTAGCTCCACATCTCATCAGTATTCATAATGTACTTTGTTTAATATATGTTAAATATTGCAGCTCGATTTTCTGCAAAACCAGTACTATACTTGAAGTATTAAAGTAATTAAGTAATTAAGTACATTTTGCTGCTAATACTTATGTGCTTTTACTTGTAATGGAGTATTTTTACATTGTGGTATTGCTACTTTTACTTAAGTATAAGATCTGAATACTTCTTCCACCACTGTCTGTGGTAAAATTTTTTAAAAAAAAAGGGTTGATTCACACAAATATTGTTTATTACCTTCACTGGTATCTAGCCATTTTGGTTAACACATAAACAAAACAAAGGAAAGGGCTCCATGTCTTTATATTAAAGGGGTGGTATCATGCACATTTCCAGGTCTATATTTATATTCTGGGGCTCTACTGGAATATCTTTGCATGGTTTACAGTTCAGAAAACTCCTTATTTATCTTATACTGGCCCTTTATGCAGCCCATCAGCTCAGCCTCTGTCTGAAACAGGCCATTTCAGTACCTGTCTCTTTAAACCTGACAGCCCACTCTGAGTCCACTTTTTTCTGATTGGTTAGCTTTGGGAAGCTGCCTCTCGGCAGACTTCCAGCAGCTCCGGAGGCTATATAAACTAATAGTAGTAGCAGGATTTCACTTCTTTTCCTTGTTCTTTACTTGAAATGGAAACTTCTCAAATACATCAGTACGCTTGAGCCTGAATCTGATCCGAAATACCAGCAAAAGTCATGCACTGAGGAGGGCAGAGCCTGAGATGTTAGTGTGTGTAGTGGACTGTTGCTAGTGATTTAACTGAAAAATAAAATATAAGAATACAATTTGTGAGTGCTTACCTTATACGTGTAGGTATGTGGATTATCTATAGTTACAGGCTATTCTTGGAAAAGGCGTTATTTGTTTTTTTTGCAAATTGGTTGAATCCTCCCTGTTACTGCTGAAATTAGAACCAAAACATGCATTCAAATATTATATCCACATGCACACATTGTCAATGCACAGAAAGAATAACTTCCACTATATCATTAACACTGTTTTGGTTGATTGGAAACTAGAGTTTTCTTAAAGAAAAACAACCAAAAACAGGGGCATTAATCATCAAAGTATGCATTACTATAACCTTTAAGCTCCTAACGCCCCACCATACCAATGGATGTGGTCATTCATCCTTCTCCTGGATGTCGTCCAACCCTCACCTTGTTATTTTCAATAAAGGGAAAAAGCTAACAATACTTGTCTTAGCCACACAGGCTGTTATTTTGGCTTTGCTCCGGGTCTGCCCTGTTGAAGATACTCAAGTCCTTTTTAAATGGTGCTTCCACCTGTGACTGCTCCGAGGGGAAAATGACGGGACTCAGGTTTTGTGTTTGTGCAGAGGTTAATGTAGCCTCTAAATAACTCACCTACAGCAAAAGCTCTGTGCCGCAGTGACTCACAGAGACAGTTGTTTTGATATAAAAATGCACCGTAAGAGACAACTTGGCCTTCTGCTACTGTGAGCTGAGAGACAAATACGATTACATGTTTAAAATCTGTCTGACTCTGGCAGGTGGTGTGCCTTTGCATGCAGACGGGGGGATATTTAAAAGTTAAATCGCTTTGTGTTTCCTCTGAGTTTTATTCTACCCCTATCCTCTTCTGTCTTTAACTTTTAAATTGTCCTCTACTCTGATAAGGCTGTTCTATTTCCTACGGAGACAACTGAAAATTACAACAACTACCCCCAAGAAGTGTAATTTGAAGAAAAAAGCAGGGCCCACTAGGAGCTGGGTATGAGATGTACTCATGGTGACAAGAACATTGTCTAATTATCAGTTAGAGATGATTAGAGCAAAAGCAAACTCTCTGTGACAGTTCTGTAAAGCCATTTGAATGCAAAATTACTCGAAAACTTTACGCACAGAGTTTGTGTCCATGCAAAATGTGTGCAAGTAGCAGCTGGGAAAAAAAAGTTTCTGTCAGTTCTGTCATAATGGAATAAAGATCTTGAGGACTTTTTTGAAAGAAAAAAAAACAAAAATGGATGTATTTCTGTCTGAGCAGTTGGGATAAACACTTGTATTTGCTCTTGGTGTGTCATTAAGTTACAAAGCCAAACTCAGAGTGATTTCATGGGAAATGACAGACAGATAGCGTGAGTCATAAAAATGCATTTTTATGGGATTTTTTTTTGTCTTGGTTTGCTTCTACACACTGCAGTCTCATATTGTGTGGACCACAACAAGCTGGAAATTGGAACTGCACAGAATATTGTCAAATAGCCGGTATATCTAGCTCCGCTCAGAAAACCACATTTCACTTGGCACAAATCTTCTCATTCTTGTAATCAAATCTGACCCGCGTTGAGCTCCATCAGCTGAGGTAAGAGCACAAAATGAAGAGAGTGAGAAAGGTTAGAGGAGGATGAGAAGACGGTTTACTTTATTGGTGCAAATTATCAAGGACTCTGGAGTAAACTGGTGTTAGATCAAAGATTCTCAGTCAAGCGTGGCTCTCTTTGTCTCTAAATAAAAAGAAATTGAAATTGATTATGCCAAGTGAAGCAAGACAGTGCAAAGAATATTGGAAATTATTGCTGGTGAATGTAGGAAAAACTCAGTTGAAAAGGAGGGATGTCTTGCTGAGATGACCTCACATCCAAATAATACAGATGCAGCATTAAAAGACCTGGTCTGACATATGTTATCTACAGTGCTAAAATGGTTAGTGGACTATCCAGTAGTCCAGAGGTTCCCAATCTTTTTTACTTGTGACCTTTTGAAATGAAGTGATATCTGTATGGTCTTAAGGCAGATATGAGTTGAAAGCCAAAGAGAGATTTGTTTGTTTTATTGTTTTATCAGGTGAAGTTAAAAGTGTCAATATTTCACAAGACAAAAGAGAAAATTGGAGAAAAGTAAAAAATAAACTTGATAAACACATTCACCTTTTCTTCTTTTCTTTCTTATCCTTTTATTCACCTTGTGATCCCTCAGATTTATCTTGGGAGATCTTGTTCCCCATGCTGGGAAGCATTGAACTGACAAGAAAATTTATCACCAACAACTTTGATAACTTAATAGTTGTTTCAGTCATTTATCAAGCAAAAATGCAAAACTTTCAATGTTCCCAGCTTATCAGATTTAGACATATGCTGCTTTTCTCTAGTAAATTGAGTCTATTTGGACTTTTTGGATATAGTTGGTGGGTTTACTGTGGCTTTCAGCCCTGTAAATGGACACATATCTACCTTACTGCCAGATGAGAACAGTGATATTGGACGATTCTGATAAACCCAGGAAGTCTTGCTTTTTACAATAGCTGTGCATGGCAACATTATGGCTTAGATAAGGAACCTCAAACACGTGATCGCTGTTAGGGAAAGATCATGGTTGTGGTTAATAAAACGAATGGTTCAATATGGATGTAATTACCAGGGATATTGAGCTGCACAAACCCATTCTTGCACTTGTGCATTACTAGTGCATGCATGATCAAAACTCAAATTTGATCCTTTTCAGTTCACTTTCAAGTACAATTTGGCAAAGGCTCATTTTCCACAAAATATTACCTAAGCCTTTTTCCATTTACAGGGAAGTTAGGAATTACTTTACATTCAAGGCATGTTCGGCTGCAGCCTTGTTTTGCAAGATGTACACAGGCTAATTTTAGGAGGTATACGGTAAATCCCCCTGCCCAGAGCGGGATATATTGTACTGCGTATACACACCACTGCACCTCCGGCCTGGGCAAATGCCCATAGACGAAATAATTCACCAAATAATTGAAAAAATAATTTACAGTGTAACCAATGCTGAAAATATCTGCAACCACATGGCTAGCAATCTAAAAACTGAAATAACTACCTTTCACTCTAGTAATTGTAGCAGTGGCTGAACCTTTTTCAGGTGGTGCTGGAAAAAAACAATGCATTAATCTGCGCAAATGTGTATCCTCATTATGTTTTGCTTCCAGTGTCAAGAACACTGTGGGTTTTATGGCCAGGGTGAAGTTTAGCAATATGGACAGTGGCATTGTAATTGAAAAATGGCTGCTGTGAAGTGCTGGTGCTTGGCATTGCGTTTAAATCACTTGCTGTGATGAGGGTAATAAGAAACCAACGGAGGAAGAATGAGAGATGAGAACACCTTTTATTTTACACTAATTACACTGTAAATTTGAGTGGTAACATGAAGTATCACTGACCAAATCAAAAGGGAAATTATGTAGCACAATTAATTAGCAATCAGGGAGATGGTCAAGCTTTCTATTTTATATTTATGGGTAGATTTTAATACTATTGGATTTACCACCAGAAGGGTTTAATAGTCCATTGGGTCAGCAGGCCAATATTCTCTTCTGCATCACTAACTCGATTACTAAGTGGGTTTATACAGTAGAATTAGTAATGAGGAGAACCTCACAGGATATATATATATATTCAATACTGTATATCTCTTACAGTGAGAGGACTAATTTGAGTAACTAACATGTTACAGCATGTATTGCTCTAAACAGCGACTACTAATCTTTAATGTTCCCCAGAATGTAGGGGAATTAAGAGGTTGAAAGTTTAACTCACACGGATGACTTCTGATTTCTCACTAGGCCACAGAAACCTGATCTTACGTGTTATGCCTATGAATAGATTTGAAAAAAAAAAAAAAGGGTACTGCCCATGATTACAATCTCCCTGAGATACGGAAGGTGCACTGTAGGAGTCCATCAATGCTCTCTCACAGCTCATCAGAAGTCCCTGGGAGAGGGGAAAAAAAGGAGAGGCAGAAGTGTGGAGTGCTGACTGGCAAACAGCCAAATACTGACTGTGGCTAGGAAAAAAAAAAACAACAACTTTTTGGCAGACAAGATGGATGTAGCAGTTGGATGACACTGTCAATGTCTGAAAGCTGGTAAAAGTGCTGTACATATTAAAGAGTAATGATGTTTAAATGTTAATTAGTAAGTGAGAAAGACAAAAATGCTTTACTAATTTCCCACTGGGAGTTTAGAGGTTTAGGGGTTTATTGGGTTTTATTAGGGTTTAAAAATATTTTAAATTACTTTGTTTATTTTCAAATGTTAAAATATTTTTTGAAGCCTTTGTGAAAATCATAAGAAACCCCCTTTATTGCTCTCTTCTGGCTCGATCCAGACGCTTCAAAACTCCACTTATCGCAATATACATAAGCAAAAGTAAATCACATCTTCGTAAACAAACCTCTTTAGCAGTTTAAAATGTGACGCTTTAGGCATCTGTTTTGTTAGACCAAAATTATGCATGCAGCTGTTTTTCCTAGTGGATTGGGGGAAAGGATTGGTGGAAACCAACAGCCCTGATGGGTTTTCTGTGGCAAAAAGAGTGGAGGGATGTTTTTTTTATGAGTGAACTCTGTGTGTCCTATGTGTTCCCAGGATGTTATTATCTCAAACGCTTCTAACATTTATCACTCTATAAATTTGGAAGGTAGAATACCAAGATGTAACCAAGTATCCACAGTGGATCTGGTGTGAGTAATCACACTTTGACAATGCACAATGTCACTTAAATTAGAAACTGCTAATGGAAAAGATACCTGTCATCTTCACAGGGAGTTGTTGTTGTTGATTTTGGAGAGGTCTATGTGGGTTTGTCTCAGACAGTTAAAGTGAGGATAATATCATGAAATGTGCAGAATTTGCAGTTTGATGTGTCGATGTGTGGCTTGCACACGCAGGCAGAAGGTTTGCGAACGTGGTGAACCTTGACAACGAAGCTGCAATTCCCTGCTGGATTGGCGATGACACTTCCCCTCCTGTGGCTCTCCAACCAGTGTGGCACATGGTGTTATGAAATGTGACACCCAGAGGATCAAGTGAAGGAACCTCCACGCCACACACTGGGTTTGGTTTTATTTTTGTTTTCTCTATATTTGAAAATGCATGCTTTTTTTATTCTTGATTAGGAGACCAGTCATGTGTGCACAAACCACACCCATGGGAGATGTGGGATTGGAGATCACCCTTCCTGCCCAGCTGCCAGCTGGGCTCAGTTATTGAAATTATCTCATTGGTGTGTTGCTTGATGTCCTTCTTTATAAAGGCAGCCCAGAACAACAGGTGAAAGAAAAACAAAACAAAAAAACAAGTGTCAACATGAAGTAGAGAGGAGCAATGGACCATCACTGAGGGAGCTGGCCTAGATCAAGAGCACCACATGTACAAAGGAAAGTAAGCCCTGGTGGTTGACAGTTGTAGCCTAGCCTAGCATGTTTTTTTTAAGTAATTTGACTTTTAATGGAAGTATTACTTTCTTTTAGCAAAAACTGAAAGGAATTAACCTGTGGATGAATAGACTGGGAATGTGCAACAGACTATTTATCTCTGATGAACAGACATTGTAGGAGGAAGACCAAAGAAGGAAGTCCAACTGCTTCAAGTCAGGAGGTGGCGAACCTGGCTGGAGCAGTCAGCAGCATGCACTATCAGAAGCTAGAGTGGAGGTTCTTCCACCATAACCCTAATACTAACCCTAACCCCTTACCCCTAACCCTATTCCAAGGCCTGTCGAGATGGATGGAAATTATTTTCAGAAATACAGACCATGACTGGACAAAAATGAACTTTGGGCCTGTTCTTTTGATTAACCCACCCCTCTGTGTCTAGAGCCAGTCCAATCCAGCCTGCAGTGTCCATGGGCCCTTGAGCACAAGCCTGAACTTCAACCCTCATTCTCTGTCGATAATTGTGTCCCCAAAAGAAAATAAACTGTTGTTCAGACCTGCCTTCAGAGTTGGTGAAGTGGTTTCTAACCTGGTCACTATTAGCACTCCTTTTTTTACACTGCACAGCAGCTATTTTTTGTAAAAATGGCAGGTCACCAAAATACCAAACAGGTGCAGGTGAGAAAAAAAGAACAGCACTCAATGGTAAACAGACACAGCTAGCAAATACATAGCTGGTGACTGTAGTGGAGAAGCAGTTAAAGAGCCAGATATTTTCCTCAGGAGTTGGTACAGAGAGAGCAAATATTGGACTTACATTCACCAAGAGTCCAGACACCTACTGCAAATGAATAATGTTCTCTGTAACTAATGGACATGTAAATAAGAAACTAGTCCCTTACTAGTTTGCCATATCAACTTAAAAGGTGGTAACATGTCAATGTTGTATTCACAACTTGTTTCTGCTGTTGCCAAGAGAACCTTATTTTTGTTTTTTGTTTTCCAAGATCTTTCTGAAGCTGTTTCACACCACCCACAATTTATTTAAAGATCCCCTCCAGACAGGGATGTATAAAAATACTCTGCAAAAACACATTTTTGAGTAGAGGAGGACTTTACATTTTTATCAGCTGAACAGCTCCTCCATTTCATTTGTGCATTGCATCTTGGAAGAACAGTGTCCATCGACAGCACGCTCAAGCCATATTTAGTAAGCATGATTTCTGGTTTGAGTATAATTTGTTTTGTCACTTTTCCAGTGGGAACAGATACTGAAAATCTGTTTATGATTAGTATGCAAGTGATATATATCAAAAATACTGAGAATACAGATGGACAGAGAAATGAACAGGCAGCGGGAGTGGTTTGAAATGTCTTGTGTATATTTGATGTTTTTTTTGTTCCCCACCACTGAAAACCTTTCAAGTGCATCATATCTGATAAGAATTCAAGCTGACTACAGCTGCTGTTTTGTATGAAGGAGTTAAACAACCACCTTTCAAGCCTACTGCAGATAAAAATTGGGTGGATTATTGCTGTAAGATCGCTGATACCCAATTTACTTCTGGAGACAAGCCAGGTGCTGAGAGTTATCTACCGGATTGATGTTGAAAGATAGAAAACAGCTGCACATCCTGCCTGCCGTTTTGAGGAAGTTACTGTTGATTGCGAAGAAGTCATGAATATTTAAGCAATTATAATGAGCGGCTTACTTTTGTGGGGCACTTACTGGCCTCTAAGTTATAGACGAGCAGTCGAAAGGTTGAAGCCAATGTGAGAGCTCAAGAGAAAGTCGTAACTCTTGCAGCAAGTTAATTGGTGGCGCCTGTTGTCTCTTGATATGTTTCCAGCACTTATGCTTCCATTGCTCCTTTTCTCCTTTCTGTCATCAATGTCTTCTTTTTCCTCATTTTACTTCACTGTTCCTCTCCCTCCCCCTTCTTGTGCATCTTTCTTGGCCTTTTCCTGTTTTCTTCTTCTTCTCTTTCATGCTCACCCATAACGCGCAAGCTGGGAAACAGTAACAACCTCTGCCGTCATAAAAACAGGAACATTGGCTCTTAATGAGCTTGTGTAGTGACTCTTAAAGCGGCAAGAGGAGGCTTCCCATATATCAATGTTTAAAATGGTTGTAAACTTATACAAGAGTTTTGTTTGCTCTGGAACCAGCGGGGGAGATAACAAGACACACACTGACATTGTGCTTACTCAGCAAACTGCTCACAGGAAAAAAAATCAAGTCAGTCAATACTTGTGACACTTGGAAGAGGTAACACAGATCGATGAAGTTCACACTTGTATTGGCACCACAAAACAGTAGACATCCCTGAAAGCATGCTTAGACGCCTTTTCTGAGCCAAACAAGCCTATATTATTCCTTGAATACATGTTTTCTGCAATGCCGGTCAGCATACATTATTCATTATATTTAAAGAAATAAACGTTTGAAGCTGTTTGCTAAGGTGCCGTCGCATTTTATCATTCATTATTTCCCATGTTTGTTTTGTTTTGTTTTGTTTTGTTTTGTATTGAATTCAGAAATGATTAAAAAAAAAAAGAATCCAACCTTTTACAGTCGAGCTGTCAAGAAATCTACAGCATCTGTATCCAACCAGGACACCAGCTCTCCTAATTAAATGCTACGTATTTACAGCTCAGTGTGTTGTGGTTTGTTGTCATAATATCATGTTTCCACCAACTCCTGAGGGAAGTATCTGGCTCTTTTGCTGCTAAATGTTCACCAGCTACTTGGGAGCGAGGTTGATAAGAGCAGTGAGACTAAACCAAAGAAGGCAAGCCATTAAACAAAAACACTGAGCAGCTGAAAGACGCTAAAATGCTCCATACAGCCGTGGGAAACTGCAACGTGGGATGATTTGTCATACTTTTTTGATATTATACACCAGCTGTTTTGTCCTCCCTTCAACACAGAACACACACATCATTAGATCATTAGATACAAAATGTGCCAATTTCCTTATCTACAGCTGATGATGTTTCTATGTATTACACAGATAATTGTGACATTTAGACGGTCCCAGTTGGCAGTTGATATTTGCAGAACATCTGCAGTGAGTTAGAGTAGCAGAACTATTAGCAGAACACACACACACTCTTTTAAGAAAGTCCTAAATGGAAGATTTACGAGGGGCTCCCCGGCAGGATGTTGCTTAATCATTTTCCAGATTCAAATATTGGTCTTTTTGTATTTGTGTGTGTATTGGAGTGTGGGAGAATGAAACTCTATAAAGCTCTTTAATTAAGTGAAGTAAGTAATGCAATTTTGGTCTGCGGTCAAGATGGTAAAACTAGGAAAATAAGACCCACAATAACTGGACATATTTGGTAAATTACTAAAATCATCTTAAGCATAATTGTCTGAAGCTTTATTTGCTCCCCAGTGTTGTGAAACAGTTTTACAGTAAATTGCTTTTATTTGTGACCTTCTGTCCTACTATTCACCAGAGTATTTTTGTAACCGTGTCAAAAAGAGGTAACGGGGTCATCGGTGTGTTTGTTTGCATGCTGGTTCTGTTTGCATGCTGTGTTGCTCTAAGTGTATGTGTTGTGTGTGCCCATGTTTGTTTACTGTAGATTGTCCAATTTCAAATTAGCCATTCAGTTTCTCAACACTTGATAACAAGCCAACTTAACTGGGGTTTTAAAAAATAGCCTTTCTTTTGTCAGAGATAATAAAATTAAATATGCAGCTGTTACCGCCATAAACCATCCACACTCGGTGATTTATTTAGTTTATGTGCAGCATGTCAATGCACAGACCCTCCACCCTCCATATTTTACCCTCCAGCTGACTCAGTGAGCAGCATGTTACCTCACACAATGTGTTATATTACACTGCTTTCATTTGAATTCAGTCCAGGGAGACTGTTAGCCTGCAGTGTTTCCACCTGAGAGTTATTAAAGGACCAGTTTGCTAATTTTCAACCTTATCTCTGTCTATCCAAATGAGGGATATAGTATGAAAAACAACAACCATTTCTTTTAATGTTCTCTGTGTCTCTGGGGCACAGCTGCAAAATCTGTTGTTCTTCATGCACCAGCACCATCATTTGACGTTTGTAACGTAGCTGGGTGTAAGGAAGAACTACAGCAGTGCTGCTTTCTATAGTGGTGCGTCAAGGATGGTCAAAGGTGTGTCTCCCAAAATTCTCCGCCTACCATGTTATGCTAGTGAATGAGAAAAGCAGACACTAAAATATCATACTACTAAATACTTTAAAATATCAATATATTTGGAAGTTTCATGATGCAAGGCTGAGACCAAAATTGCATTATGTAATTCAATTAACTAAAGAATGAATTTGTTTTCTGACAGAATACTATATTGGACTTTAACTCTGAACAACAGCAACTGTGTTACCTGTAATGCAGCTGCATAAAGCTTTGACCACAATCCAGTCCAGCTCCTCATCAGCCAAAATGATAAAAGAAACAGCATTTGGTTGCAGTTTTTCACCCCTTCACCCACAATTGTTTTCCAAAAAAAGCTGAGATTGAGACGGCAGACTCTGAGGCTGTCCGCTAACAGTTCTGGCAGCATTCAGGCTTGCGTAACGTTCAAGCTCTTGGTAAGTTTGCATTGGTTAACATAACTTACTCCAGCGTGCCGTTTGTTTTATGATCCTTGCACACTGGTATGATATATATCCAGACTGATGAGGAAATACGTTTTGTAAATGAAAGTAAGCCTCAGTAAAGAGATATAACTGCTCGCTAACTTTGTCTTTGCTAATGGCCGCTCTGCTGGCCTTTAACACATCATCAGTAGAGTCAGTCAGTCTGATTGGACTGGAAGCGTGTAATGCATTCTGTTTGTTGTAGGATTCTCCCTCAAGAGCAGTATGGGGAACCTACAGCCTTTATCTCAGTTTCCTCTAGTTATACGGCACCAATTTAAAAAATAATTGCACATTTCTACTGCATAGGTTACCTAGTCAGTCAGCTCGAAAAGGGGAAACCCTTCTCTTGTTCAATAACTAATATGCCTGATAACTGTCTTTCTCTCTCTCTCTCATATGAGACTAAATTTGTGTCATAATAATTGAACAAAAGCTCCCAAAAATCACACAAACAAAAAAAGATTGGGATATCTCTTTTGCGGTCACTGCTGAATTTTTCATTTTCTGTTCTGACACAAGCAAACAACAAATGTAACGTTATTGCATCACATTCTTTAAATTCATATATATTCATATACCTAAGAAAAGACTCTTACCTTCTATTACCAGTTGTGAGAAACAGAACAAGTTGGCTGGGGAAATAATTTAAGTCATACCACTTTACGCACCTGAACCATTGACCTGTCCCTCCAAGAGTACTTGACCAATGAGGACGCAGCCCTGTAACACCCACCCACATGAGAGCTTTGTGTCAGAACTGTACCTGAAGAATAAAGAACTGAAACTGAAAAATTCAGCGGCGAAACAGAAAAAAATGGTTGCAAAGCCCTATCAGTGAAAGAAAGTGATAATATTGTAATCAAATGTATTACTTTTGTATAGTTTTATTGTGAGTTTTTCCTTTGGGGTCAATTTTTTGTTTTCAATTTATTTTTATTCACTCTCAATGTATGTTTTTTGTTGGATTCTTGGGAGATTTTGTCCAGTTAGACACAAATTTAATGACATACTCTTGGTTGACACACAAAGCATTTCTGTACATCCCATTGTATAATTCTAATTGTTCTTCATCTCCCATGCTGCCTCTAGATCATGAAAAAGACGCGTATTATCATTAATATTACTATTTTACCACCACATAAAAAGACTGTGAGATAATTCAACACATTTTATCTGACTTGTGGATTGCTTCTGTACATTTCCCCTGTGAGATACAGTAAAACCCTGAAAGCTCATCTTGCTCATGGTTTCTTCAATAAATACTGATTTCCAGTAACAGGCTTCCAAATGCCAATTTTCTACTTCTCACACTTTGCTACTTTGGTGTTTTGATTTTTTTTTTTTCTGCCAAGCCATGAAAGCTGCAGAGAAGCAGTCAACAGCCAGTCTTATCTAATTTCAATGTGCAGAACTCTCACTTTCTTCTGCACACCCACTCATCATACCTCACAGGTCTCGTTTAACAAGTTTTAAAGGAAAATTGTTGTGATCCACAGAGACTATTAGCTTCTCAACAAAGCCTTCGGCAGTACGGTGGTCCCATCTGCAATCATGCATCTCTATACTTAGACATATCTTGCTTTCCAGAGCCAAGTCCTACACAGTAATTAAAAAATGTACAGTAGACTCATTTAAACATATCCATCAAAGGCATTTCCGGGAACACTGTACCTACACCTGCTGAAGTCGATCCTCTTACAAGAAACAACACCAGTTTACATTTAGAGTCTGTGACATTGGTCCAAATCCAGGTATGATTTGCATTAACCCAAAACCTCTTACTTATCATTGAGGAACTAAACCAACAGTTCTGGGTTGATGAGGACAGGTTGACACCATTGGTGACAGACCTGCTGTACTGTGATTGTAGAGGACAACATTTAAGCTCCACAACCACATACTTTTTACATTTTTTATTGAAAAGTTGAGGCAAGAGGCTTTCAACTGTTGAAGATAAAACTCTGACAGCCAACACTGTCATTCAGTATTCACATTTTGATAGTGGCACCAAATTATAATTTTGCAAAGAATGCAAAGCCTATGTCCTTTGTTTTCACAGATGTGCATCAACGCCCCGACCACTGACCAATGAGATCACTGGAAAAAAGGAGTAATCATTCCTACGGGATCCCGACAAGGACAAAAGTCCTGAATTTACAATAAAGTGACAAGTAAAAAAGAGCAATATATATTTTTATAGGTCAGTGGAAACATTTTATTGTTCCAGGCTTTCTATTTCCACTCTGGTTCGATCGTTGACGTCACTAAACACAAAACATGATGATGATTTTAGCGGCATTTTAATTGTGCAAAGTTGATTTTATCCCCAGAGTGATAGATGACAGTGTGGATCAATTTACTCTCTGATTCCATCACTGCAGCTCAGAATAACATGAGACAACTGTGTGATGATAACTGGAAATAAAAATGAAAGATTGTCTTTTATTAGAAAAATAATCCACACACTGTTAATTGGCTCCCATGATTATAAATGCAACATTTGGGTCAGATAGACCTCATCAGTCATTAACTATTGTTCCACTCTTTGCTTCAGTAGAAGAAACAGTCTGGTATTACTTTTAAGTTCTTTTATGTGACTTTATTCATGGTTCTGATGATGTTGCTCGTAATTAACAACCCCGCCTCTTCCATGTGAACACGCTCATAGCTGGATAGCAAAACACAGAGTTGACTGAGCTAGATGATAGCCAGCTTTGTAGTACTGGTTATCTTGGCGGCCAAAGTTACTCTCAGTGAAGCCAGCTAATGAAAAGATATCCCGGGTATGTTGAACTTTCTTTGTAGTACAGACCCCAGATGACACCCAAACATATCATAATTCAATTGTGAAGCCAAACCAATAATAAACAACAACAAAAAAAATAGCTTCATGCAAATCAGGTTGAAATTTCCCCTAAAGCTCTGTGATGATTTGATTGAATAAGACAAAGAAACAAGGATGCAGTGGAAGGCCAGGAGGCTTGGATTTCATCGAGTGTAGACACAAGTCTGTGGAGGAGAACATTATTACTGCAGTTCCTGAAATATGTATTTTGTATGGTCCATTGCCTCCAAGAAAACTAATACTAGCATATTTTTAGTAAACCAGCTTAACTTTTTCTAGATGAAAGATCCCAAGTTATGTGAGGAAAAGTCGACTGTAGTGCTGCTACAACTGACGGAGGGGATTGAGACTTGAGCCTGCTGAATCCGTTCCTCTTCCCCCACCTTGTTCTTTCCCTCCCTTATTCTCTCTTGTAGTTTGTATAGCAATAAGAATGCACAGAGTAATTATGAGCAAGATTCAGAGTTTTTACATCAATAGCGCTGCTGGGATGTATAAAAAGGTAAACAGCAGCATGTTTGCCTGATTAAAATTCCTTTGGTCTCCACTTTCCAGACTTCTAATGCATCAGTTCCAGAGGTTGTTGTTTCATATGAAAAAAAAAACAAGGCAACCACCCAAAGTCATTCCAGTAAAAAATGTCATTCTTGTAGTGAATGGCATGTAAACTGTGGGGAAATTAAATATTCAGTTTTGTTATTTGTGGTATCGAAGGAAAGTGTTCACAATTAGTTGTTAGGCAAACTGTTATAGTTTGCAATTCAGATTAACATAACTTCATCAAAGGTTAGTATGTTGTATTTAATTTTGGTGGCAGTTTTAGCTGTCATACTTTTAGTATACTACTAGTCATACTTTTTTTTTCTAACCAAGGAACATCAGTGATGAAATATCAAGAAAAATACAGGAGAGATGATCAAACACAAACCAAACTCCACATACAGAATCCGATCAAACATCCATGTCTTCAAAACAAAAAGAAGATAGAAGATAAAGAACATTAAATAGTTTTATCACACTGGGAGCCAATGAGCATTTGAATCTGTCTGAAATAATGAAACAGTGCCTGTGTTGGATCTTACAGTTGGGATTAAGGTGGTCTCAAATCTCAGTTTTTGTGATTACACCCAAAATTTCAGTATCCTTAAGGTTTTTTCCCAGTTTAGCATCCCCCGGTTTTGGTTTGGCTTCCTATTAAGTAAATAAAATCATAACTGAGAATCTTCTATCAGGACTGCATTGTTTCTGCATGTATCATGTTTGCTGCTATCCTGTCAAAAACAATATATATTGTTGGGAAACACATTACTGAACTGATCCGTTTTATTTTCATGTACAATACACACATACTGTAATGCACGTACACAAACACATGACATTTAGTAATTGCTGTTTAACCACTCGTACTGGCCTGGGACCATCACATTTCCAGCAAATCTCACCTCCTCTAACAGTAGCATCCTATGGGTCACCAGCCTTCTCATACCCAATGCTCTAAATGCATTAACATTGTTCCAAACCATTAAACGAATTTTCACACAGCACAGTACAGAAGCAGAGTACACAATGTAAGACATGATTCAATTACTTGGAGACATTCCGCGTGGGGCAATATTTTCATATCAGGCCAGAGTTTCCCTGTGGCTCACCGTCTGTCACGAGGGTGGATAATATCACATTAATGCATTTCAACATTTACCATGATGGCCTCATTGTGCTGCAGCTACTCAGCGTGAAGGACAATAAAAAATAAAAAAAAAAGCGAGGGAACACACATGTGCATATCAAGCAGCTGTGATTGAATCCCCAACAGCTGAAGCTCACTGGCGTCTGCGGCAGGGAATAAAAAAAAAAAAAAAGAGTAGAGGAGTCGATTTAAGTGCTTTAACTCTCACTTATTCTCCCTGAGCTCGGGGAAAAAACTGATCCCAGTCAATGTTTATAATTTATATTTCCACCTACCAGTGATTCTCTCAAAGGCCTGCAGTGAAACCCAGCCTCAGCACATCTAAATGAATTTTCATAAAAGACTAAATGAGGATCTGTTATTAAATTAAATGCTGTAAGAGTTGTTCTCCCTCGTGTTCGACACTAGTTTGGGTACATTTTTACATCGTATTTTAGCAGTTTTAGCACAACAAGCATCATTATACTTACTTTAGGAGTTTCCGTATCACACTGGGTAATTGCGAACGCAACTTTTGTCTATATCTTCCTTAAATGAAGTTCGGGATGGTGATGGTTGTTCTTCTCCTCTTCTCAGCAGCAGGGATGTACAAAGAGGGCTGATGGGAATCCACTCATGCATATTGTCCTGTTGTGACAGCTGCTATCACAGGCGCAGGCGAACAGCAGAAGCAGTGATTAAGGCACAAGGTTTGAGGTGATGATTAATAGTGTGTACTTTTTGTTCTGTGCATGAAAAATACAAATACATAGTTTTATTATTATTAAAGAATAATGAAAACAAAAGATAAAAAGTATTTCTTATTTCTAATAAAAGCAGACACAAGAAACTAATTTGTCTTTTTTTTTTATTAATTGGATTTTACTGGTTGTGTCTTAAAGCAGAAAAATGTGCCACCAAGCGTAGTACAGAACAGGTGTAGAAAGTACTGACACATGTTATTAATAAAAATTAGATTTCAGATGCTATTAGAGCAGACAAGTGTAAAGTAGTTCAGGTTTCTGATATATCACAAATATCTGTGGAATCAATTAGTCAGCTCATTTAAAACTAGTGATTAGTCTGAACATTGTTAACACGTTGTGACTTTGCACAATGATAAAGAGGTGATTTCCTCTAAAAACAAAATGCAGAAGGTAAAGAGAAGCACACTGGTTCGCTTAACAGATACCGCCCAAAAGAGCTTTATTATCGTTCCATATCTCTCTACTTTCTTTCTTTTCTATTCTACCCAAATTACCCAGTTCTGGATGATTTATGTGTCCTGTCAACTAAAATGTAACCAACAGTTAGCTTTATTTTGTTCTCTGTATAAACTTTCTTCTTCCACCTCATACCATAGCTGCAGTTCAAAGATTTTAGGCATCTCACCTTATATTTATAAGACTAGTGTCTGAAACAAAGAACTGGAAAGCAATGAAAGAATGAGCTTTAAGGTTTTATTGATTAGAGTGCTAAATCTCTGACAACCTGTGGCCCTCATCTTGTTGTGGCTCCTGAAATGCCACAGCGAATTTCTTTACAATGTGCCATAAATGAATTGCTCATGAGTGAATACAGGCTGCTGGCAGTTGAGATTATGTGTGTATGAGGGTGAGACAGGTTTAATGTATTTATTGTTTTTAATAAATTGAGTTGATTTGAAAGGGCAATCTATAATGCTGTAGATGTTCCCTTTTATATTATTTGTATGTCAATACATACCAACCATGTAGAGTTCCATTTAAAAGACTGATGTTACTGTGAAGCGTACATGTGGGGAATGTAAGGACCCTCGTGTACACATGTCCATACCAGACTGCCCTGTGCAAAGAATCGATATTGAGTTTCACTCAGCTAGACGTGAAAACGTGATAATGTTTTGGATCACTTCTCTTGATCACTTGGTTGGCAAATTATGAGGCCACAAGAATCGGAAGCAGCTTACATTGATCTGTGAAGTCTTGCCCCGGGGTTACTTGTAATCTCTCTGCCAGGAGCACCTAGGTCCGCTCAATAGGGCTTGCAGGCTCAGCAATCAAATTATACAGATGCTGCCTCAGTGGGATAAATACTGTAGCACAGTGGAGATGTGTGATACATGGAGTAGGTACTGTGTTAAAAGGGGAACATTCCCATCTGAAATAGAATTGTCATGATATCCATAACATGGGTTAATCTGTACCTACAAAGGCAAATAGTATCTAATCTTCACCAAGCAGCAAATTCAGTGTCTCTTCTATAGTAAATGGATTGACCTTGTGCACTAATAAAGTGTTTGTTTGAGCTTTTAAATCAAAATGACCTTCATTTTCATTATATGGGAACAGTTACGAATCATAAACTGCAACCATATCCTATAAAAAAGGTAGAGTCGGTGTGTCTGCAGTCACTGTCCTTTGCACAGTAAATGCTCAATGCATTTGTGTCTTTATTACATCTTTAGGAAATTCCCAGCTCTCTTGTACACAACATATGGAAAGACCAATCACGACCATCAGTGATCTTTGCAGACAAAATATTTCTTACAATCTTCAAACTGTAAGACTTAAATGTCCTTGTTGTGGTTCCAAAGTGCCAGGCTTAATATAAGCAAAGAATGATCTATAATGATGCAAGCACTGGGTACAGTGACATTTCAGACTACGCTTTTTGAGTTAAATTTAGAAATGTATTCATTCTGAAGGCAATCTCAGAACCCATCAGCTAATCATGCATGATTAGTCTCTGGGGGGAATGGGCAATGCAATGGGACTGCAGTGCAATGATGAAGAGTAATCACTTTTTACACCCACACATACAGTAAAAAAAACCAAATGAAGGGTAGAAACACATGTATAACTACATATTTGGTGTATCAGCTGCACATACTCTTGTGGGTTTGTTTGCTGAGAAATGAAAATCTGAATTTCTGAACATAAAAACGACATGAGTCTCCCATACTGTCACCAGACATTCTAATGTCACAGGCCATGAATTCTGCACACTGTGTTTTATGGTTATTGAGGTAGTTACACCACTGAGGAAGGGAGGAGACATGGATAAAAAGACTTGTGCAAAGAGATGCTCACTGGACACATCATTTACAAACTGAATATCCCAAGGGTTTGATAGAAGAGTATGCATTGCCATGCTTTACTGGTAATGTCTTTAATTTAAACATTGTGTTTTTAAGGATTGTATTTGTGTAAATAAATGTGTTTATTGTAGTTTTTGTTGCGCATACTTTAACATAGAACCTGGCTGACCTACACTGATGTGATTGTTCTGGAAGTCCAAGGACTGTTATGCATGTCAAGAATATATACTATGTCATTATAGAACTGAGCATTGCGCATGTTCATAATATAGCAACAGTCGAATTGTGATAACAGATTAAAGGTAAATGCAAGGTTAAAAGGGTGAGTTCATAGCAGGTGCATAAAACAACCTATTAATGACGCTGTCAGCAGATATAGACGGACACTTTTCCAGAGTCCAGAGACAAAAAACTGCAGAAGGCAGCTTAACCACAGATCTTTGTCACAACATAGTGAGGCTCAAGTCCCTGAATAGACTTATTGACATGTAAGACTAACTGTAATCCAGTGCAAAGACTTTGGAACAAGGCCAGTATGAGCTCTTTTCTTTGCTCCAGTTAAAACTCAGGGGCAGCATTATCTATGAGCTGTAACTGATTTAGCCAAATTTTTGGAGAGACCTGAGAGAGAGGCATTGTAGTAGTCGAACCATCTTACATAAAGGTATACACAAGCTTATTTTTGGGAGAAAGAAAGGATGCTGAATACTGCTCTTGATGTGTTCCTTATGTGAGGGGGGACCCAAAAATTCCTGGAAGTCATTGATAGCAAGGGAGAAGGGTGTGGATGTGCCGCTAGGTATTGTATGCCTCCAGCTTGGTGAAACTAAAACTATGACTGACAGGGAGAAGATCTGCCACCGTGGGAAAGGAAATCCAGGAAGAATTGAAGAAGAATTTGGATGCTGTGACAAAAGATGACTACAGGAAATGTTTCCAAGAATGGTAGAAGCACTGGGACAAGTGTATTGCATCTCAGAGAGAGTACTTTGAAGGGGATTGGAAAGGTACTACTGAAAGATTTATTATGACAGGTTTTTTTAATGTTTTTTTTTTACAATTCTGGGAATTTCTGGGTCCCCTTTCGTATAAAACTAGAATGTTAGATACGCCTTGGTTTAATGATAGTGTAGTAAATTGTAGTACAGTTTCTGTGGTAGATTATTAGAAGCAGTTTCTGCCTTGAAAGATATGTTCATTGTCCTAAAATGGGGATAAGATCATCAGGAGAGACAGCTCTATACAATTAGGTGTCGTCTGCATAACAATGAAAGTTAATATTGTAACATGTGAAGTTGAAAAATAGTGAAACTAGAATTGAGCATTGTGGCAGTCCATTGGGAATGTTCATCCTGTTGGTGAGAAGTTTTAGTTTGAGACAGAAATGTTATGATAAGTGATGTCATTGATTGAAATCTAAGGCTGCACGTCAGCCCAGAAGTACAAGAAAGGGGTTTACATGTATGTATAGTCTATGATCATTCACAACATTTACCAGAACAGTTTTGGTGCTGCATTGTTCTGAAACCACACTTTTTTTTAAAAAAGTTTTTTGTTTAAAGTAGTCTGTCAACGGTGAAGTTTGTAGCTTTTTTCACTGCATTTCATGTCCTCTCTTTGAAAAATAAGAGAGAAGAGAGAAGAGTTTCAATGCACACAAACAGATTCTGTTCCTGTCGTCAGGACTGTACACTCCATGGGAAATGTGTGAGCTACTATGTTGTTTCAGTTGTCAGCCACCAGCCTCACTCTACGTTAATGTAATTGATTTATTACAGCAGACACAGTCACACAGGATGCTGGGGACCCACATGAGTGTTAAACACCTTAGCTTTTCTCTCAACCAGCTGTTTCAAATTACTTGGATCTCCCTGTGTTCTTTAATGGAACAGCAATAAAATATTCATGAAAGTTAATAAAGCTTGCTCTGATTAAGTCATAATTAAATTCGCTGGCTTGTTTGTGTAAACTTGAGTGACTGCAAACTTAAAGGATACATTTATGACTTACAACTGATGTTTGGATTATTCATAGGTATGAGTTCAGTCAGAAAAGGCACTTGGGACTAGAAGTGACAGGAACAAGAAAATGTATTTAACAAGCATAAAAGGAAGCTGGCTGATAGAGGTTTAGTACTGGCCCCGTCTCCTGGATACCACAACAAATGAGGGCCTTTATGCTGGTGGTGTGGTGTAGGAGGGTCAAACAAGGACAAACTGCAACAGAAGTATATAATAGTGGCAATTACCGCAGCTTGACGTGGAAACCAATGTGGAAGTTCCTTAAAGGGTAATGCAACCGACGGCCGCTACATGCTGGCTCTAATTGATTCATATTCAAAAAGCATCAATTTCTCGCTAGAAAAACTAAGTCAATAATGATCTCAATTGCTAAATTCAGGCCCTCTGATATGTGTGCCAGTGGTCATTTTGGAAATTATTGCTCCATTAATAAAATTTTGAGACTTATATTAGCTTTGAGGTCTGCCGTGCTGGCGTTGATTGACAGCTGTGATTGACAGTTTGCTCACCTGCTTCTGTCCCTGTCACCAGGATTTGCAGTCAGACTATTGTCGTAATATTTCTGTAAGTTTAATGTTACTTGACTATAATACCTGTCCTTTAAGCACAATTTAGCTAGAGTAGCTAACATTAGCTACTGTAAGCTAGTGTTCCCTGTAAGCTAGCGTTCGCTTCGGTCCGAGGTAGCAAGGCGTGTTTCCAGAGCATGAAAGGCAACGCCGCGCACTCCTCATTTGGAAGGTCCTGGCCTCAAACAGAAAAGATGACATCGACCACAGGCTGAAACTCAGTGCTTCAAACCAGCTCCAATATAAACCGATAGTTGACGTCACACCTCACTATGTCCATCTTGGCTGATTGGCTAAGAGCGGGCCCACCGAGTTATACTAACATAATCACAAGACAGAGATATATGAGGAGAGTGTGCTGGTAGAGGCAGGTGAGGGAAGTATCTTCCTGCTTGAATTTATGTTAAGAGCTTAATTTATCCATGATTCCGGGCTGACTTGCTTGCACATCACAAATATACGACAATAGATTCATTAAGAAAGCTGTCTAGAGTAAAGATGACAAATAACATAATCTAAAATGACAAAGACAATGGAATTGAAGCAGAAAGACGTAGTCTGAAAGATGTTGCCACTCGCAGTTGACAAATGAATGCAATGCGAGAGAAATGTCAGAAATGATGACAAACAAAGCACAAGGCGCACAAGGCGCTTAGGGAAATTATGGCAACGGCAAAGAAAGGGAAAACAGTTCGGGTGTAATGGAATTGTCACAGGCTCACATCATTGATTTAATGCATGCAGTTTCATTCGTCTCATTCAAAGCTAATAAGCAATGAATAAAAGGCCCAGTCATGACTAAATATCAAGAGGGCAAAGAGGTGACGGGAATGAAGATGCGCTGGCCCACTGGTTGGAGGTGAAGGGGTGGAGAAGGGTCCGCCTTCTCACAAAGCAGTATTGTGTGTGTACTATTGTATACCTATCATATAATCTACTTTCCTTGCTTCACTCTCTTCTCTCCTTTTATGTCTTCATTTCAGAGTATATTTTAAAAGCATGCAAACACATTAGGCGATACGCTGGATTGGGTTTAATTTGTGTCCCATCTGTTCCTCTTTTGAATTCGAATATTTTTTGTCTTTGATTGAATATGCCGTTTTATCCCCAGTCTCTTACATTTTAATTATCCCCACCCTCTACTTTTTCCTCAGCACTATACCGGAATGTATCCTGTAAAGCTGCACTCGTTGAGGCCTTGAAAGTTCTTTAGTACTGTATTGGCTGTTGAAACAACTGCAGCCCAAAGGGAGCAGGCACTATCATTAGGCCATAAAACAGATTTTACACATCAACTGCTTCTGCCCTCTCAGAGTTAACTCTTGATTCTTCACATCAGTATTCTAGCAACGATTAGATTCTGCAGACTTCACTGAACAATATGGCTGTGTTTTTGCAGTAATCAGTCAGTCCCCTGTCACCTGAACTACAATGGCTGCAGCCACATTCCTTCTGAAGGCATCCAAGGAATGAAGTTCCAGTCGCTAATACTTCAGCCAGAGCACCATGCGTCCCTGAGATCAATGGCTTCTGAGTTATGACTTAAGAGCAGTGACAAACCGAGGAGCTGGATTTTTTTCTCCATGCTTGCCAGTCTCATCTACACTCCCTGCCAATACAGAAGTTCTTCTCTACAATGCCCTGGGCTCTGTTTTGTTTTCTTTTAAAACTGTGTGTGTGTGCAGGCAGAGAGGTTCAAGGGGGCGTTTGAGGATGCAATACAATTCTCTAAGCATACATCCACAGTTTTCTGTCTGCTCCTCTATTGTGCAAAAATGCTGGGAGGTTTTAGACTAAAAGCATGGTCGTTTTCTTGTTTTTGTCTTATTAGGGGACACAAGGTTAGATCACCCTCTCTCACTATTTTTTCAGCTGCTGACATTCCATTATTTTTGTAGGAGAATGGTGTGGCATTTCAGGGACTAAAATACTGTTACTGATCAGATCACTTCGTTTTAATGTCTTGAAAAAGCCCATTTTTTTTTATCTTGAAACGTTTTATCATCCAGTCCTGTGGCTATTTGTGGAAAACAAATGGCCATCTCTGCAAGCTGAGATGGCAGCAATCCATGTCTTCATTTCTGCAGTAGTCTTAGACTAATATTGCGTTAGCTGGATTGTGGCGATTAATCCAGGCTGAACTAAAAACTGAGTCACAACCTGCTCTTTCAGACCTTTGCTCTGAGTCATTGACTGCAGTACAAGATGAAGTAGAAGTCACCACTTGATTTAAATTCAAAACTTAAACAAATGCACATTTCTTTGCAATTAAAAATAGTAGTATAGACTTTTTAATTTCCAGTGAATCAAGAGAATACTGTATGTCTCTGCTTCTACATCTGGTGGTGTTATGTTTGGAAAAAATGCTGATTGGCCTGATTGATATGCTAATTTTAATTTTAAAGCACCCTTGCTGCAATGTTGATTTTGATGTACCTTGGAGGCATGATGCATCTTGTCTCTGATTTATCAAAGTGGTACATACTATTTATGCATTATTCGTGGAGGATGATATATGTTTCATGTTAACTTGTGTTTTGTCTTTGCACTGCCCTCATTTTTGCTTGTGTGACAATGTTTCTTTGTCTTTTTTATTTGTCCCAGTTGTCAAGATCTGAATACTCTTAAGACAACTGCCATGCAAATAAATCCATGCAAATAAAGTGGTTATGTATATAGCAGGGAATTCAAATTGCATTGCGAGAATGTAAGTGCTGGTGCTCTCTCCTCTGCAGCCATTGGAGTCCTCTCAGTCTAGTTATTTCTCACTGCTAAATGTGTTTCCGCTGATATGCACCCATTGCCTTATCTTGGTTTCTCAGCCAAAATGTCTATCATTGCTTTCCCTCTGCTGAATCTCCCGCTACATCTCCCCTACATCTTTTTGTATGCTTTTTAACTTCAGTGCCAGCCTTGGCATCCATCATTCAGTGTCACTAGCACTGAATAGCTCTCCACTGCATGCAGGCACCCCTGGTGTCTTCTGTGGACCAATTAGAAATGCATCTATATGTTCATCTCCAAACACAGTATGTACTTCCCTTTGTAAATACTGATAAAGCACCTCCCGTCCTTCCTCTTATCGCCTGCTGTACTGTAGCTTCAATATCGCCCTTCTGATGTAAGGAATGAGAAAGCTACTTGCTTTATCTAGAATGCTCTCTCAAATCCCCCAGTACAGTTTATCTGAAAGGGAAGTTAAGTAGATATATGATGCATTCTCAACGATCTTTTGGAGTGTCTTGCAGGTCTGAAAAATACCGGATATCTGCAATAAGAAAATAAGCTTTGCTGAGTGTCTCATAGGCAATGACATCACTAGAGAGAGGAGAGTAGAGGAGCTTTCATTTGCCATGAAATGAAATGAATGAATGATCTCATGGGATCATATGATTTGGTTTTAAAACTGTGTGATATTTAATAGATATTAAATAATGCACAAAGTGTCACAAGTGACATTAAATGAAAATGATGGGTTATTCTTACAAAAACTGTGATTAAAATTCCCGGGACAGGATATTAACAGAGGACTTTCTCTTTTTTTGCCGCTAGCATTCCTTCAGTTGTTACTGAGATCTTTATAACATATTTTGCTGAAATTATCACAATTTCTCATCTACTATTATTACTTTATTTGACACCGATAAGATGAGAGATCCTTACAAAATTAATAAGATAGAGCTTTAAGATGTTGGTTGATAAAAAGGGACTCATCAAAACATTTTTAGGTTTTCATTGAACAACAGTATCTGAGTCATAAATCAGCAGAGCCCATCTTAAAAGACATCAGACAGGCAGGTGGTATGATGTCCCACTAGCTGCTATGTTAATTAAAGGCTAAATAAAGCCACGCTATGATATTAAATTACATTTTGTTCATGAGCATGAGCAATTACTGGTTAATCAAATAAGTTACTTGGTGGTATACCCGATTGACTGGCTGATGAAGCTTGATATTGTCTGCCAAGGACAGCAGGTTACAGGTAGTCCCTCAGGGTTAACTTGTGTAGCTACATCACTAAAATGGCACTTTTGGGTTCTAACTTTATGATGCATTAAAGAAAGAAGTGGAGAGTAAGTCCAACTCAAAAATGTCTGCTTTTAAATTTTTAGCAAGATATGGCTGTTACGAATTTATGACATAAATTCGTAACAGCCAAATGTGGTAAGTACAGTATTGTCACCTCCAAGCAAGAAGGACTCATATTCCCAGCCCTCATTCTTTATGTGCTGAATTGACACGTTCTCCTCTTGTTCATGTGGGTTTACTCCCTTTCATGTTTTTTTTTTTTTTTTTTTTCCTGCTAGCAGCAGCGTCTAAGGATAGTGAGTCTGTCAGTTGTTCTGTCCATCACCTCTGGTCCAAAACTTGACAACTACTGGCCACATTTCAGACTTTCACAATCTACAGAGGAGGATTACTAATTCATAATTCCCAATAATGACCAGGTATCTGGATTTTCATCAGTAATTTTGTGGATACACTGAAGTTTTCAAATGTAATGTTACACTGAATGGAGTGATGAAATATTACTATCTTGTCAGAACCGCCATTAAATTTACAGAACATATTCCTGCTTCCCAGAGGATTAATCCTTTTCCATTTTTCACACTAAACCCTCAGGCCACAATGTCAAACTTTACTCACAACAGTGAGCACATTCAGATTGCCAAGGACATTTCTCTTGTGCTGCACTCAAGACAAAGTATATTTTTAACTCCACAACTGGTAACTCTAAGCATAAGAAAATCATCAGTATGTAATTTGTTCCAGCACTTTCAGATTGTGGTTTTCTATAAGTGAAATTATCTTCTTTCATGATTGTTATACCTTTTGATGTTCCTAAGCTAGAGGCCAGGGCTGCTTTACTTAAAGTGGACCTATTATGCTCATTTCCAGCTCTATATTTTTATTCTGGCATTCCACTAGGGTAGCTTTGCATGATTCACAATTCAAAAAACTCCTTATTTATCTTATACTGGCCCTTTATGCAGCCCCTCAGTTCAGCCTCTGTTAACAGGCAGTTTTAGCTCCTGTCTCTTTAAGGCCCCCCCTCCCAATGAGCCCACTCTGTTATGATTGGCCAGCTTCAGGAAGCCTGACAAGGGGCAGCCATATCAGAGTCATGTTAAGTTACTGTTGATGAAAACCCAACATTTCCTGCTTTTGCTGCCTCATATTAAACACTTTTAAATGACTAAATTACAGGAGATTTTTATTGTGAAGAATTTACAGGAGATAAAACATGTTCCTCACCGAATTAGGCAAGCTTTGTTAGCTGCACTAAAAACCAGTCAACACAACAACATATGGAGATATTTGGAGCTATTTGTTCAGCAGATCAGTTTGAAATAATGCAGGGAGGAAGAGAACAAGCAGAAACAGCCACAGTGATGATGATGTTTTATGAAGAGCTGCAGATGAACAGCACAACTCTAGCAGGTAAACAACTTATTTTACTTTGCTGTGCTGTGTAATGGAAAAACACTCACAGGGATTACGTCTACATATGTTTATCTCATTATTTGACACTTTGGCCATGTTTAATATGAACATCTGACATTGTAACATTATACATATACATATATATATATATATATAGGTATATAGGTATATATATATGAAAATAAGGAAAAGCATAATAGGCTCCCTTAAAATATACAATTTTTTATTGTTAAGCAAGTACACAGTGCTTAGGAATGCTTGTTATAGATGCCATATAGCCATGTTCACCTTTCAATAGGATCACCAGTGTCCCCAGGTGGAAGAAGATTATAATCAGGAAGGCACAATCTACTTCTGAAGAGTACAGTCAGACAGACAGGACTACACAAACATAGATAAACACAACTGGACTGTCCTACTGTGTTTCAGTGTGAGTCAAGAATGATTTTTAATGGATTTCTTTTTTTCATAGAAATTTGCTTTTAGTTTGTGGTTATTGCTGCATAATGATATTGCAACTGTTTAGATAAACATGCTTCTTTAATAAAGATTAGATTTTTAAAATATGCATGTGCATGACTGCACTCAGTGAGAAGGAAAATAATAGTTGACAGATACTTTCAGTGAGGCGAAATCCAATAATTGATTAATTGAATAAATAATTTTAGTGGGTTTCATAATGCAAAACAGCTAATATACTCAGTGTTCTTCAATATTGCTTATTGTGAATTCTGTGCACACTTATTTATTATTCACACTACCACTGGCATATGTAATACTTTTACTCAAGTGCAATTTAATGGCCTTGACTTTACTGTTACTTACTACTGTATAATGCCTCTCTAGTTATCATATTAGGCTATTAATAAATAATGATGTTTATCCTCCATAAGCTTATTCTGTTGTCTGCAGAGACAAGGCTCCCTGCCTCCTCATCTCAACAAGCTCCATCAGGCACCCTCCCCCACTTCTTACACCAGCCTTGATACTGTCCCACACTCCTGCACTGTAAACTGCCATACTGATACTTTGCACAGTTGCATGCACACTGAAAAATATTCCCACTGTTTTCTTATTATTGATTCTCTCATGTTTTGTCAAGTATATATGTGCAGAACCTAAAAGATTCATTGTACAATCGCTAAAATAATATAATATAATATATAACAGTATCTTGATAAATATCCAAAACTCTAAATGGAATTAATAGTGTTTTGATTATCTTTGTGAAACTTTCAAGGTCCCAAAGTGCTTTTCAGAGGCATATCAACATTAAACAAGGGATAAAACATGTTAAAGATAAAAAGACATTAAGGTTTACTCATAACATTTCATTTTAGGTCAGTTTTTGGATTCAAGGCATTGCAAACCACTAAATCAATCCCTCTAAATCACTTGACTTTGATGCTTGATGCATGCAAACATGCTATTCTACTTACAGTATGTGGAGGAAAAGCTTTTGGCTGTTCCATGGTCAATAAAGCATAACTTTGTTTGTGCCTTCACTGTTTTGGCCTCTAGATTTTAAAATAACCTTCCTTCTAACATTGGTGCCACCAAAACTGACACATTTTGTCACATCCAGCCTGGACTTTGTTTTTTCTGGACTTTTTGTGTTCTTTAGGGTTTTCCTGTGTTTCACTTCTGTTGTCAGTCCTTCTGGTCATATGGTTTAGCTTGTTATGATTTGGAGTTTATGTAATTATGTAATTCTGGGATGGTTTGATTTATGCTGGGTTGTGATTTAGAGTATTGTATTTTCTGGGTTTTGGTTTTCTGTTACTCTGTGTTTCCCATGTGTGTCCCTGCCCCGCATTTGGACTCGTTAGCCCAGCCCTGCTCTGTTTTCCCCACACCTGCCCTTTGTTAGCCTCATCAGCTCTTCCCTGCTCCCTGTGTGTCCCCAGCCAATCGGCACCCTGTCTGTTCGCTCCCCTCTCCTGAGTTCTTCACCCATCTCCCCACCTGCACCTCATCTCCTCGTTCATTCAGTTACTTTTTAAGTCCTGGTTTTCTGTTCAATCTTTGTTGGATCATTTGCTTTTCTTTGCTTGTTCTGTTCGGTTCTGTTTGCCCTGTTCTGTCCTGACCACCGCAAGATTAAAGATTTTCTGTCAACTGGGTCCATTCCTGCTGCTCCATGTTACACATTTAAATTTAGTCTTGAAACTCCTTTCTACCTTTACACTTTTGGGTCTTCACACAGAAATTAGCTTTTATTTTCCAGCATACTATATGATTGTGCTACATATGGTTTGCCAGATGTTTTGTGTGTTATATTTTACAAGCCTTCTTTGAAAATTCTGTACAGCACTTTCTAAATATATTGGATTAAAAGTGCTTTATATATAAAGTGACATAACTATATTAGTATGGTCACACCCCTTGTGCAACACAACAGGCCACCAATACGTATGCAACCTCTGTGAAGCTTATCATGTTCAGTTCATGACAAACCTGTGAACAGATGATGTCAGTTCAACTGAAGTGTAAATTGTGAGGTTGTAGTTGCATTAGACTGCATTTGTGAGCACTCCCTTTAGTTTACTTTTTAATGACACCAAAGACAAGTCAGACACTACTTATTCCATACATGTCATGTTTACACTATGTCTTTTTTCATTCTAATGGCTAAACCTGCTCTGTGAAAAGGATGTTGCACATCATCTTGCACAAGCACTGATGTGTGTCTCAAAGTTGTTGTCGCCAGTTGGAGGAGAGGAAGGCTGTTAGACTGAACAGTGTTTGGCAGATAGTTGAGAGTGAAGGAACAGTGGCATCCCTGACATTTCCACTTAATTAGCAGCCATATTCTCCAGCTGCCTAGATACCTGGTGCTGTTAAACTTTTCCTCTTCCTTTTTCACCATGCCCATTGACCATGCCCAAGATGCTCATGTAATGTTAAAATTTCAGGGTTGTTTTTTTTTTTTCTTTTTTTCTCTGCTGTGATTTGTTTTGAATTAGTGAGGTAGAAGAAGGGTTTTTTTTTTTTTTTTTTTTTAGCTAAGTCTGAGGTGAGCAGGCAGAGTTACTCTCTCAGATGGATGTGGCACAGCTTCTCAGCTCACAAGGGCGGCTGTGGCTCAGAAGTAGAGCGGGTCATCCACTAATCAGAAGATTGGCGGTTCGGTACTGAACCGATTTTGAAATTGCTCCCAAAGGCTGTGCCATCAGTGTGTGTGTGTGAATGAGCATTAGAAACTCCTCCTGATGAGCAGGTTGGCATCTTTTATGGCAGCATCTGCCAGCAGTGTATGAATGTGTGTAAATGGGTGAATGTTAGCATGTAGTGTAAAGCGCTTTGAGTGACTAAACTAGAAATGCAGTCCAACCCCTTACAAAATACATTTGTAACCAAAGAAGAGTAATTTGCACACTGCTGTGATTCTGTATAAAGTATCATTCAACAACTTCACACATTATTCATCACAGGATTTCATGTGATAAGTGTAAATAGTAAAATTTTCCAACATGATATCATTAACCAACTTGGCTGGTGAAGGGTGTGAAGTCATAGCCTACTTTAGGGTATTTGAGGATGTCAGTGATGACATGTTATTGACTATGCACATCCTTTTTTTAAGAGAGACAAATAGCCTTTATATTTTATGGTGGTGTATGTATTATGCTCTTAACAGACAGTATATATTGATGTGTTTGATGCTTTATGGCTTTATTTACATCAGGGCTATTCATGTTATGCTGTTGTGCTCGCTCTTTTCTTTTGTTTCCTGTTTTCAGGGTTACGAGAGCGCAAAAAATGTAATGTGTTGTTTGAGAGGAATTTCTACACCTGACACTAAAACTTAGTATAGGCAAATGGAGTGAAACTAAGGAGTATGGAAAGCTCAAGTCTGTTGTAGCTTCATTTTTAGCCATGTCTGACAATGTTCATATGTGCAGAGATAACACTGCCAGGAAAGCTTCTTCAGAGAGCTTCTTATTATGGTTGACTATAATAAGAAACCTTTTCTCTGAACTGTACTATCATAAGGCTGAAATATGCTTGGAACGTCTGTTATTGATGCATTAAAATCATTCTGTAACCGGAGAATATTTACTGCTGGTTAGTGACTTTCTCCTTGTTGCCTTCTAAGGCTCAAAGAGTCTGTCAGGTCTTTGTTTTGTTTTAGACCAACAGCTAAATCACTCCTGCAGAAAATCTTGTCATGTTTTTGTTTGGTTATGATATATAGAGCACCAAAGATAAGTGTGTTTCTTCTGTTTTCTCCCAGAATGTGAACCAGTCACTGTGTGACAAATGAGATGAGCGCTGCTGGAGAAAACCGTACACTTGCTGGTCGGCTGATGTTTAGACAGACGCTGAGGCTGCTTTTTAACAAACTTATTGTCTTGAATGTTTACAGTTTAGAGCAATGGTTCTCAAACTTTTTGATGTCAAGGACCCCTAAACTGACAAATTAGACCACAGACCCCCATTGATAAGATTTTGTCCAGAAAGTGTATGAAACCCATGACCAAAATAGTCATACATTCTGTCATGGTGTTACTTATAGATGAAATTATAGTGAAAACAAATTATTCCCCTTTTTGCTGGGGATCCCCTCAAGGACCCCTGGGGGTACCTGGACCCCACTTTGAGAACCACTGGTTTAGAGATCCTACTAATCTCAGATCCTAATAATCTCATTATTCCATTAATCTCTGTGTGTTTTTTAATTAAAAACCCAGAAAAATCTATCAATCTAATAAACAAACAACCAAGGAATCCCATCTCAGATAAATGATGTTTTTGTTAAAAGACAAACTGGCCAAGTTTTCTCATAGACAGTAAGTTATCTTCACCCAAGTATATCGGAGAAAAAAGATAGGGTAGAAACTCATTAAATGATTATGTGTGAGTTGTTTGGCAACACTGAATAATTCATGCTTATTTGATTGCCGTGTATGAAGGATTTATTGGGAGGTGGTGCATCAAGGGAGGAGATGCTTGTCTGGGTTGTTGAAGTTCAAATTCCAAAGGTAGAGTCCTATTTATGTGAAGCACAAAGGCACATTAAACAGCCACTGAGGTATTTGAATCTGCTTATTCTCCTCCTTATTTGTACTATTTTGCTTTAATACATTTTTTCCATCGCCGTGTCCCACATACTTTCCTTCCATCCAACAAATCTTTCTGTCGCTCCGTCACACTGCTGGTGATACTGGTGTGAAGTCAGTGCCAGAACTCATCACTTACTTCGCCTGCTTCCTATCTGTGGACCAGGACTGGTGTCTCCTAGCAACAGCATTTGATACCGTTTCAATTGCATCCCTCCAAAGAACAAAAGGAGAATTAGCTTTGAAACACTTGAATTAAGCTCCTCCTGTTTGAATGATTCATTTTCCGTTTTGAGGAACACATCCTCCACACACACAAACATTTATTCCTCACAGCGGGGCAGTGGGATTCTCCTCACTGCTGTTGATAGCCTTGCTAGCATTGTCACTGTAGTGAGACATCAAAAAAGGCACACAGTCTGCGTATAAATAGGAACCACCTCCTCTTAAAAAAAGTGCAATCCCTATTTTGGTCTCTGGAAGGGTTGAAGGCAAATGATCTGCAGTGGCGGTCTTAAGCATCTGGGGGCCCGTTTTAAGAGATAATTCCCCCCCACACAAAGAAAGAGGAAAAAAAAGGCAAGGATTCAAGTTGGTTTGTATCAATAATGGTATATTTTCGGACTTCAGCTTAAATGCATTATGTGCCCTTTCAGCATCATGGACAGCTCAACATAGGGATAATAAAAAATATTCCCTTAATTAAAAACTGAAACAATGATTTTTGCTTTGGAATGAGGAGAAGGAGGAGGAGAAGTAGCCCTTCTCAGCAACTACTAGTCTGCACTGAATAGTACTATGTCTTATGTATCAGCTGACATAAAACAGCATAAACAATTCCGTCAAACTAAATTAAAACCAAAAGCAATGATAATATTTTGCTTGGGACTGAAAAGTGCCTGAAACTACTGGTAGTTTACAATGAATTGTGCTTTGCACTCTTTCAGCTCCATGCACAGCTCACTTTTAGCTTGGAGAGCCAAAAGGAGAGCAAGACACAGTGGGGGAGCAGGCAGGAGAGAGAAATTACAATTGGTGGAAAAAGAATAAGTGGGTTTCCGGCTTTACACATTGAGTTATATAAGGTAAAGTGATGTCCAGTGTGTCATCTTTGAATGAAGTAACCACAACTTGCCACTATATATCTATATCTATATATCTATATATATATAGATATATAGATATATATTTAAAAAGTCAGTGAATTATTTGATTCTTGCATGTCAGTCAGGGGCCCTTCGGGAGGATGGGTTCCGTTTCAATTGAAACAGGTGAAACATAGCTAAGGCTGCCAATGATTATCTGTTACAAAAAACAAACACTGCAGCTCAGAAAACTGATTGATGCCACTCAGTGATGCAACAGGACTATGTAAAGCACAGCTCATCCTCTCCTGAGAAGCAGCTGAGGAGGGGAAGCGGAGTACACCTGTTGGTGGGGTGGTGGGGGTGAGGGGGGGGTCATTGGACATCTGGCAATTACGGCAAGTGGTGAGGAGATAATGGCCATTATCTTTATTTCACCAACCTGCTGGCTTAGTCCACCATGCAGCTCCTTTCGAGACAGCCCATCAGCTCCAGCAGAAAGACACAACGTCTCATCCATTAGTTTGTCAGCAGGCAGTTACAAACATAAACCTGAGATAAAATGTAGAAGTCAGACAGTAGCTCAGTTCAAAGACAATGGATGCCATTAGGTAAGAAGCTTTCCCATGGAGGTATATGCAATAAAAAAAAACAGCAACATGAAATCCAAGGGATACTGGAGCAGCAGGAATACATGCAGACATGTAAGGTAAATGTTTAGTAAGTGTGAAAAGGTAGATTTTCTAGATAATTGCTATTTCTTATGGAAGGAATCAACAAAGGCATACAAAGATCATTGGAACACGTCCAATATTGTCAACTTATTTAGAGCTGATGCTTTGAAAGATGTAGCGCCACTCCAAAGCTGTCGGCCCTCAAACTTGTTTATGACGTGCATAAAATCTTGTGGCAGTTGTTTGAGAGGCATCTTCCTAATTCAGATGGTTAAGTCATAACCTGCCTACTGCTCAACAAAAGTCACATCAGAAACCAGCTGCACTAGCTTTCTTCCAGTCAGCTGCGAGTAATTTTGAAATAAATCTTTCACAAAAAATGGAAATATGGCCGTTTCATCTCCCTGAGGCTTCTGCTTTGACTCACATTTGCTTAGTTTGGTAAAGGGATATGCAAATTGGTGAAGTGCAGTGACAGCTAAAAATTTGAATCTGCGCCCAAAAGATCTCAAAACAGTTTATATTAAGGAAATAAGTTACAGAGAATGGCCTTTAGACCCCATTAAAAAGAGAGCTCTACTTTCACACCTTCACAAGCCTGGAAAAATAAAGCTCCACTAAACCTTTAAACGCTCTTTTCCCCCCTTCTCTTTTCTGCAAAGCTTTCTGGTGCTTATCTTTTTATCCGGCCTTAAACTCTGATTCTTTGATGCAAGCTGTGGCTCACCTCTGTGGGTGCCTTGCATGCTGCTGTTATAGCTGTGTCAGCAAGTGTCACCTTAACTAGGAACAATACAAGACTGCAGCAGGAACACACTCTTCCTAGAAAAAGCTGCACCAGAGATAGAGAGACAGGGGATGTGCAGCATAAATATAACCCAGAGGTGTAGCTAAAATTCATATAACATTCATTTTTCTGACCTTGCAATTCAGGGCACAAGAGGGAGGAAAATATTTTGGAAAATTCGAATAATAACCCTAAATTTTCAACGTTCATCTACGCCTATATATATGCCTGCAATATGAATATGTGGGGAAACATGAATTACTGTAACTTGTTATTTCGAACTATGTGCCCACTGTTGGACTTACAAAAAAGCACAGTTGGGCAGTAACACAGTATTGAGAATATTTTGTAAGGATTACAATTTCTAATATTTAAATAATTACATTACAGTTACTAATGCCAGTAATGCCAGTGGTCCAGAGTATGTTAGCTTAGCGCAGGAACTGGGAGTGGGGGAAGGAAGCTAGCTTTCACAAAAAAGCTAGCTTCTTTCCCTCCACCTCCCCCAAGTCAGTAGTTTGCATGTTTCGTGCTCTTAGCTGGCTTGCTAACGTACATCCAGGAATCACCTTGTTCAGAGCTGGAGAGTGTGTGAACCCCACGTGGGCAAAGCTACCTGTTGACAGTCAGTAAATGCATCCAAACTACAGTGTGCCTGCTTGTTAAAGCACAATGTCTCATGTCATTCCTTAATATTGGTCGCACTGTTTCTTCTTGCGCTGCAGCTGCCAAATACTACACAAGTTTTGCAGAGAGATGACAGCATACAGATTTCATGTCTCAAAAGAGGATCAAAACAAGGGTTTTAGTTTTGAATTACCATGTCTGTCTCCCGGCACAGCCTTGAGCCAGATGCTTATTTGTCCTCCTTTTTAAATTCATCCCTATTTATACTTTATCTAATGGTATATAATAAATGATATAAATAAATGAATACTAATAAATACTTCATCACAAAGAGCAGAGAGGACAACTTCCATGCTTTTTGCACGTTGTGTCGTTGCGATGTGGATGTAAGCAGCAAAGAGAAAGGCTCCATCGACAGACATGCTAGCACAGACAAACACAAAAGGGACAATCAAGGCGCAGGTGCCTCTTCACTGTCATTGTTTATCCGTGAAGCTTCATCGCCTTAAGATGACAAAATCTCTGCTGTAGAACTTTGTAAAGTTTATCATGCAGTCAAACATCACCAGTCACACAAGAGTGTAGACTGTGAAATAAAAGTTGATCAACAACAACTTGTCAATAGCAAAACCTGTGGAAAAATAAGAGCCAAAGCTTTGTGTGAAAATGTCCTGGCACCCTATTCTGTCCAGATGCATGTGGATTATATAAAAGAAAATTAACTTATTCAGTGGCAACTGTCATCAAACAAAGGTATCAAGTGTTTCCCCATCGTACTGAGATATTTTCACTTTGAGGAGGGCATGCAACACGCACTGTTGGATTTTTACAGCGATAGCAATGAAACATTGGAAACTATAACAAATCAGCTGCTGATAAACTGGAGATGTCTTGGTCTAGATGTGAAAAAAATGTCAGCATATGCAACAGACAACACCAGTGTTAACTATGGAAAACACAACAGTGTTTATCAGAAACTAAAACGTGCTCAAAAAGACGTGCTTGCTGCGACCTGTTTAGCCCATATTCTGCACAATGCAACAAGATATGCAGCTGTCAGCTTTCGATTTTCACATTGACAATGTTTTGCTGAAGGTTTGCAGCCATTTTAGCATCTCAACTAGCAGAACAGCACAGTTGAAGGAATTCTGTGAGTTTTGTGGAAGTGGAGGAAAGCAATCTGCTGCGGCACATTGGCAGGAGGTGGCTGTTTCTGCTGCCATCCATTGACAGAATCCTGAGGTACTGGAAACCCCTGACCAGCTACTTTTGGAGTCTAGGTGAGGAGGAATGCTCCAAGATTTTATGGAAATGCTTTGGAGAGGATGGCATTGAAGTATCTGAGATGTATTTTCTCTTCCTCAATCACATTCTAAATGTGTTCTCAGACTGCATTGAAGCACTTGAGGCCAAATCATTAAGCATGACCTCTGTGGTTAAGGTAATGACTGATCTGAAAGGGAAACTTGAGAAAAGGCTAAAGGATATATATATATATATATATTGGCTTTGCTGTGAACAACAAACTCAAGCAGCTAACCATTGATCTGGCTAAGAAATGTGAGGCTGATTCTATTGTTTTCTATGAAAGAGCCAAGAAATTCATGAGTGAAATGTATGAATTTTCTTAGAACAACTTTCATAGCAAAGGATCAAATTTTGACCTCACAACTGTTGTGTCTTATGAAGAATACAGTGATACAGTCCAGTCCAGCAGGCAGAAAGACAGTGATATGGATGAACTCTGTGAGGAATACAGCATGGTGGAAGCTATTCTCAGCTCTTCGGAAATATAAGGTTTCCACAGTGAGAAGCAGTATCTGAAACTGTTTTCGATGTACAAGAACGTGTCTGTTTAATCATGACCTCGGCATGGAGAAATGAGAGAAATCATCTGACTGTAGACAGTGTCAAGGTAGAGCTGCAAATCTGTGTCAGTCTCTCATTTGAGTGTACAGACATGTACTGGAAAGTCCTTGCAAACAAATAACTCTTGGAAGCAGCCAAGAAAGGGCAAAAGTATCGCAAATAGACATTCAACTATGTGGTGAGTACACTAAAGTTTTATTATACGTCATAGGTTTGGGAATATTTTTCAGTTTTTATCCTGGTTTCACTGAATCCTGGAAAGTGTTCTCCTTTTTGGTGTTATGGAAATGGCCGACCTTGTCAAAACATTGGAAAAAGACTGGCAAGTGTCTATGACACCACAGCAGAAAATACATGTCTTGCACAATAACACTTGCTCGCCCATGTCTAAAGTATAACATAGTGTTCCTCTCACTGTTCTCTCTTGTCCAGCAGGGACACCAAATGCTCTTAATCAGGCTGGCAGCAGAAACAGCAGTATCCATACTGACGAGCACTCTATAGCCCAAAGGCTCAAATGGAGGGAGGCCAAGTGGTCAGTGAGCCTCCATGCAGAGATGCTCTACTGAGATGTCTCTATATCCTGCATTCATAGCATCTCTTGCATATTCAGGCGCAGGTTAATATAGTGAGAATTGACAGATTAATCTCCATGCCTGGGTGCTGTGGGGGATTACATTATCTGGAAGAAGCAAGGGACCTCTCATAACTCAGACTGGATATGCAAGCGGTATATAGTCCATTCACAGTGATAAAGGGGAAACATTACAAATGAGTCAATTGTGTGTTTTCAGGCAATAATAAGAAAAGTAATTCAGACATTATGTCCAAGGAGCTTGGACATAATGTCTTGGACAGAATGAAGCAAATACTGCATGTCTCAAAGGAAGTGGAAATTGTAAACATTTTAATGACAGTAAAAAATTGGCTGGAGGGAGTCATCATTCCTCCCCTAGGTTGTTTGCAAGAACTGCAGTCTCAGAAATCTAAGTCAGTGTGAGCTGTTGAATCATTTATGACTGAGGGTGATCACATAGTTTTCTCCTTTTTCCTGGGGTTCAGGGACAGTGGGGAGGGTTCTGAAAGTGAGACAAACCCTGATCCCATCCTTGCTTGGAAGCATGAAATTGCTGGCCTTTTAACTGGCAGCCAACAGTTCCTTAGTGTCTTACAGCTCAAAATAAAGTTTGTGTATATCTTGGGTGTCCTTGATGTTGCTGTGACAGGCAGTGTTGTCATGGAGATGGATATTTTAATGGATGTCTTTTTTTTTTCAAGGGTTTTTCATGCATGACTGATGGTTTCACAGTTGTTGGACATGGGGACAGTATATGCTCTTTCAAAAGCTTGTTTTTTTATTATAGTAGTTTCCAGTGCACGTTCGCAGCAAACAGACACAGGTAAGTGCAATACACAATAACATTTTTATAAAATAAATAACAAACGCATAATCTAAAAGCTATGTCCACACTAAAGCAGAGAAATCTGAAAATGCTTGCACATGAAAAATATAACAATGGATCCTTGTCAGCATTTTTCAAGTCAAAAAAGAAAACGTTTGCCAATAATGCCAAAATTATTTTAAAACATGTCTTAATCTCTTATTCCTCAACAATTCCACAACAAAATTATGCATTACAGCCATCATCTGATAGTCAGGTTACTTAAGTCTGGCACCTAGCACTTTCAAAACTCTGTGCCTTCCTTTTTTTAAAAAAAAAAACTTTTTTGGAATATTTATTTCCCTATGCTACGCAATTCTTGTCACGGCTTTTGGGAAATTCAGAGTATTCCCACAGATCCCATCACCTGCCCCATTGCCCTGCAGACCCCTTAACCAAACCAGTAGGACATGCTAGTACAACAATTAGGACATAATCCCTCACTGGCTTCTCACCACAAATACTGACACACTTAGAATGTGTTTCAATACATCCCAACATAATTTTAATTGTTCTCGCTAACATATTTTTCAACGATTTGATCATGGCTAATAAAAGGTAGCTGTTATATTACTCAAGGAGAACATAATTCCTGCATTGCTGCACTTAGACAGTTAATGCTCACAAAGCCATCCCACAACATAATGACATTAGCTGTATAGTTTGTGTATAGCTCTGTTATATTAGCATATGAAATATGTAAAAATAGTACTAGAGTATGAAAAGTACCCCTTCTGTGCTAATAGTACCTAACCATGACATTTGCATACATCATTGTTTTATTTCACTTCATTTCTTATCCAAGTTTGTATTTGGAAATACTAATACCAGTCTGATAGAAAGAGGACAGTTGTGTCTATGATCAATGGTAAGGATAACAAAGATGGAATTCATTTGGATGTGTAAATAAAATACACTGCATAAATGAGCAGTATGTGATACAAAGGTGAAGTAAATTTCAGATCTTTTGATGTTTTGTTTTAGTCTCAAGTGGGAAAAAAGTTCCTATACAAACAATTTTAATGGCCAAAGTTCCTGATTTGAGAAAGTTCAGATTTTGGCCAAACTGACATTATTAATGGGTCTCAGCAGGGCTGGGACACTTTATTCCTCCAAACGCAAACAACTTTTGCATTGGATGATTAGACATTTTGTAGCTTTAACAATGCTTTACTCATTAATTCATGCCCTGTAACACTAGAAATGACCAGCCACCCACTATATGCATTGTTTAGAAGAATCTTTTGTCAGCTACTGGGATATGAGTGAGCCCACTGGGATCCATTAGCAGTGACATTACAGAAAAACCTGCACACCGCAAGCTCTCAAAACTTGAGTTTGAGCAAAATTCATTTCTGCCCAATGGAGGCAAAGTCTGATGTCAGAGAATGAAAATACCATGACATGCTTTGCTTATTAGTATGTTGTATTGGATGATTGGTCGTGGTTGCTTATGTCTTTTCTTAACTGAGAGAAATTAACAATTGAAGTCTAAAATCTCAAACTCTGAAACAGCATTGTTGTTTTGACAGAAACATTAACTTGAATATCCTGGAAAAGATTCACTCCATCACTTTTGTTTGAAATTAATACATTTGAGGTTATAATAAATAAAGCTGATAAGATTGTAACAAAAACATAAAATACCACTAAAATCCACACAATTCATCCACCTACACATTTAGATATAATGACAAGTGGAAGTGCAGTAAATGTGTGTCTTGGAGTCCAGTTTTTGCTCTTTTAATCACTGTGTCACTGTGTTGTTAGTTATGAGTTGGTAAGTTTCTTAATTTTTTGAAACTTCCTCACTAAGTCACTGTGTCCCACTGCCAATGCAAAACTCTTAATAATAGCTAATGTCATTTCAAGTGAATAATGAGGTAAATTGGTATAACATGAAAAGGAGACAAGGGATAGGTGTAATTATTTTTCTTAGGAGCTCCAAAGTCAACTTTCATTTTCACCCTGTTATTTCATTTCAGTTTGCATTGTCTTGCTCTCTCTGCGCTGTAATACACTTATATTTTCCCTCCAGTTTTCACAGCAGAAGAGCAAGTCTGATTTTTTTTTTTTTTTACCTCTGTAAGAAGAATTTTTGGCTCAGTAGTATCAGCAAATAGAGTAGAAAAGGAGAAACTTTAACTTTTATTAGTGCTAACATTTATCTAATTTGGAGACTGTTAGGCTATATTTCTCTGTGGGGACAGTCTCATAAAATCTTTGTCCAGGCAGCTGGCCAATAATGTCATGTCTATTAAATCAAAGTTTGTAGAAACACTTCCTAGATTCTGTGTAAAATGGGTGTTATACTGAACCATATGGTGCTTTTGAGACATAAAGAGATGGCCTGGCTCCACTGTTAACACCAACAGATGCTTGCTTTATGACAACAGAGAAGGTGTGACAAATTTATGGTGTTATTTGCCATATTCCTTGGGAAATTAACAGGTAGAAGTTAATTTAGATTAATGGTACCAGTATGTATTCAGTATGGAAAAGAACTGCTCCACTGCACCTAAGTCCATGCTAGCTGCGTGGCTAAAATTTAGATGATGAACATGGTTAACATTATTGCTAACCATCAGTATAACATTGTCACTTTGAAAATGTTAGCATGTTGATGTTAGCATTTGGCTCAAAGCAATGGCTAAGTATAGCTTTGCATAGCCGCTAGCATAGCTATAGGCTCTTGTTGAGAGCATCCAAAGTTAAATTTAAAAAAATATTATTGGACAGTTGTTTCACAGTGAACTGTAAGAACAAGAAGTTTAATCAAATGCTCTATAGGCATTATAGTAAACTACTTATAATGATGCATAACATCATCATTAGCTTGTTCGTGGCTAAATTATTGTTTTTGTCTAAACAAATTTGCAGCACTGAAATGTGTCATTTATCCTTAAATAATCAACCAGCTAACGTTACCCCCAAGATTAAAGCCTTTTCGCTTCAATTTTCTTGTTTAATATTGTTATTAAAGGTGTTAATAAGTGTTAATAAGTGTCATTCAAGTTCTTGATAGTTACTGATAAACATAGAAGCCAAAGCAGATAATTACTGGTAAGAACTTGGTTTGGTGTGAACATTAACACATGCATTGTGAAACTGTGCCTCGTCAAAAAATGTAACTGCATGACGCCCCTGATGCTAAATGTGACTTTACACAATATCACTCTGTCAGACCACACACAACAGACCCAACTGCTGAGCATACTTTAAATCTGTAGTGAAAAGACTTGCACTCAGCCTGCTGGCAACCATGTATAATTGATGAAGGTATTTTAGAGGACTGGGCCAAATCTATGACAGATTATGCTTTATTAAATGAATATTATATGCACTCTTTTTTTGGAAAGTTGGACAACCCCAAGGTAGTTGGCTAAGAGAGGTAATTCCAAAATGTACAATATTTGATTGAGCACCATGTCCCTGAAAAGTGATGTTAATAAGCATCAAGTCAAAGAGAGGGTTGATCATTCAGACGTCTGTGACGTGAACTTTGATAAATGCATTGCCCTCTAGAACCCAAAATAGCCCAGCCTTGTCAGAGAATGAAATGAGTTGATAACAATGCAGAAATGCCGTGTCTGTCACGGTTTAGAGCACAAAAATCTGTGTGTGCATGTAAACATGCTGAGAAGAACCGTAGAATAAACAACCCTCCACTTTATCCAGAACACCCAAACTCCCACCAACAGCTCTCTGAATGTTAATTTTGACAAAGCACTTGACTTCAAACACAGTGTGACTTGCTTAGACCCATTGTGTCTCCTCATAGTATTTAATTGTTCTCTAATTATCTATTATGCAGAGAGCACCCATTCTCTAGCTGTAGCTGTGCGACAGGTGTTATTCTTTAATAATGCATTCTGAGATCTGGTGACCCTCCTCAGGAATTTTTGGTCACACACACTCGTACACACACACAGTCCTGCATGCAATAACACCATCTGCTCCTCCTTTTCCATCTCCTTTCCTTATCCTCATCTTTCTCCAAGCTGCTTAACATACAGCGCATGGCATTTATCGACATCGCCGGTTGAAACAAATATTATAGTACAATTAATCAAAGCCAAGTGTCATGTTATGATCGCTCTGTGAAAGCAAATTGCTGTCATGTTGTGTGTTAAGTGTTTATATGTGCTGCAAAAAGGATTCATGGCCTCTGAGGTTTATATACAAGTATCTCTCTCCCAGTCTATGCTGATCTGTCTCCAACAAGCAGTCTGATTCCCAATCTAACTGTTCTCAGCAGGGAGAGCCTCAGGCTCTGCTGCCTCACAAACTCACAAATGCACACACACAGTCTGCCTGAGTTAAAGAAAGTACTGGCTTCTGCTCAATATATTCTGGCCATATCTCAACCATACTTCAATTTTGCTCTCCAGTCTTACTAGCCACTTTTTTCCCCTCCATCTATCCTTTCTCAGTCTCCTCTCAGCATCGCTGTCAGCATTTCTTCATTCGTACCCCCTCTGTCCAGCCTCTTCACCTCTTTCCCCTTCCCCGTTTCTGTCTCTTTGCAATATCCAGATTCACAGCAAAAGCAACTGCCTCGTCCCAGCCCTCCAGCCCAGTCTCTGCTTCACAGAATCAGATACTTGCCTCAAATTTTCATTCTGCAACCTCCCTTTTATGCTCCACATAAACCAGAGATTTATACCTGAATTACACTTCTGGTGGAGTGTTCACTCAATGTTCACACACTGCTTATCTATCCATTATTGCTCACACACCAGTGAGTGCTGAACCTTGAGTTTTTGGCCAGAGGCCAAGATGTTCACAGAAACTTGATTATTCTGTATGGATTGTCTCGCGGACATAGCAAGGCTTTTATTGCACAAGTAAAGGGAAGGGCTCAGGACTCAAGATATCTAATTTCAGTAATATGCATGTCTATGGTTTTCTTTCCTTCCAGCAAGTGTTTCATCAGAGTAGACACAGTTTACATATAATATTACATTACATAATAAAACTCGTTAAATGTTGTAATGCATCTAAAAACTTAATGGTACCAAGATTATGTTCGCTGGCAATGTTTATTAAGTTTCAAAGCAGGAGGTGGTGTAACATCTTTATTACAGTGTCATGAATAAGATCATTAAATAAGATATTCTGTGAAGTATGTCATAGGGGAAGACTGATGCGGCATCTGGGACAACTCATGACAGGTGTGTCAGAAATCTTTTGGAGGGGGTGAGGACGGGTAACTTTGACAGAAGACGAAGGGGATTGTTTCCCATATCAAGCCTCAAGTGAGCGCTGACTTTTTAAAAGTATTTGACCAAGTTGTAGTTTCCCCAAAATAAACATATAACTTGTTCAGACCAAAAAAATTGGTGGGGACGTGCTTGTACATCTACCAGAGAGAAAATGAGAGAGAAAATGAGGAGAAGGGAGTGCAGTTTGAAAAACCGAAGGCATAAAACACTGCACAGTGAAAGTTATTTTGCCAGCAATCATCTCCTGACAACTGTGAGGTAAACAGCAGAATTTCACCATTCCTGTTACAAGATAGTCTTGAACTCAGGTATTCCAGATATTGCACTTTCACATATTTGATTGGCAAATGCAGTGTGTTGGAAGATGACTTTGCATTGCGTTGTGCCAAATCTTGAACCAAGTTGAACTCCTGCTGTGCCATCCCATTGGTCTCAATGAAATAAATGAGAATGCTTTCTTCTTTGACATGGTCAAAATGTGGTTTTAGTCATGCTTCTGTTGCTAGGAATGGATAGTGAAGAAAAAAACTAAATTAAAATATTTGCAATGTACATCCAGCAGATATGCACAATATAAACATTTTGTTATAATGTTGAAAAAAAGTAATCTGGTCGTTATATTTGCTATCAAATGTATTTCCAACGCAAATTAGATGTATGTACATGAATGTATAGGAAAGGTGGTTGTCCTGTCAGCACTGTATGGCCATTTATTTACCTCCTATAAGGGTCATGTACAACAAACATGTTTTGATGTGTTTGAAGCAGACGCCAGCCAGCACACAGCTGATGGAGATGCTGCTTATAACCAGGAGGCATATTGAGTCCGCAGGGCACACGGGCTGAACATACCTGACTCACCTTGTGGCCGACCAGATGCTGTTTTGAGTGTACGTGTGTGTTTGCATGTCTGCATGTGATGGTGTCTGTATGCGTGCATGTACGTGTGTATTTGGGGGGTTGCTGTCAGTAACTGACCTGTGACCCCTCTGGCTCTGTTAAGTCCAGCGGTATTCTGCAAGAGGACTGGAGGATTAATGACAATGGTGAGACCACCTCACAGTCTCCGCCGCAGGGACCAGCCACTGCTAATTAGATATATGAGAAAAGAGGAAAGTGCCCTTGTCTGAGCTGCTAGATATCAAAGGAGGCTGCAACAAGCTCTGGAAGATTATGTAATTTTTCACAAAGTGCGCTTTTTAAATGTGTCTCACTTTTGTGAACACACCATATCCCTCATAGAGTAGCGAGGTGTGCAGAGCCGTGTGTTCCACAAGTATTTTTCACAGCTGTAAATTAGGGTTTGAAGGGTTTATTTTAATAATAATGTTGGTGTTCCTTATAGTGGCATGGGAATCTCTCGGATAATTTAACACCAGTATAGGGCTATGTTCTGGCCATTGAATATTTCTACTTTTTTTCCCATCAAGCCGGTATGGCAAATTACTCCATATACTACTGTAGCCAAGAGCTTCATTTTTTTAAGATGCTGCAGAGTGCATAAACACAGTACAGAGGTAGAGACATAAAGTGAAAAAATATGACAAGAACTACAGTACTGTGCAAAAGTTTTAGGCACCCTAGATGTTTAGATTCTTATCCATTATGCAATACCATCAGGGAGGTGTCTGATCGGTCCCGAATTTATTCATGACATGACAATGACCCCAAGCATACAGCTAGAGTCATAAAGAACTATTTTCAACAACAAGAAGAATGATGAGTCCTGCAACAGATGGTATAGTATGGCCCCCATGGAGCCCTGATCTCAACATCATGGAGTCAATCTGGGATTACATGAAGAAGCACCTGAGATGGCCTAAATAATAAATCCACAGAGGAGCATTCTTTCTCCAGGATGGTTACAACAACCTACCTGCAAGTTACCATGAAAAACTGTGTTAAAGTGAACCGAGGTGAACTGCTGCTGTTTTAAAGGCAAAGCTGCTCACACCAAATATTGATTTCATTTAGGTTTCTGCTGTTTACTCAACTTTGTAAGAAGTTAATTGATAAATTAAAACAACTTATAGCAATATTTTTGTAAGCATTCTCACTTTACTTTTAGTGCCTAAAACTTTTACACAGTACTGTAGACAATACCCAACAAAAACCAAAACACACAAACAAAAGCAAAACATTTAATAATAGTACAAAAATCACCATACTAATAGCAAAAAAATATATATATTATAATAATGCCAGCTAGTTCCTGCTGCTAGGGTCGGTTGTTCAGGGCACATGTGCGTGCGCATGTGTGCATGAGTGTGTTAGTGCATCTACCAAGAAAAAAAACAGGAAGAAGATTAAGGAATGAAGTTATTAAATAGAAAATCAATTAAGAAAGGGGAATAAGAGGTGAAAATAAGTCGTTGCTATTGCAAAAATCAGAACTGTAGTGAATTCATAGTGCTCTTTTGTAGCAATTTGCAACAAAAAAGCCACATTGAAGTTGCTAAATTTATACAAAATGCACCTAAAATCTAAAAGTAAATGAATGTAAACTGCTCCATAAAGTGTAATCAGCTTCAGCTCACTGCAGCCAACTTTAAAGCTCTGTGATTGGATGCTTGGATAGTTAACTTCTATCATGTTTTGATGTATACAGGCTTCTTCTATCTTTTGGCTCTTTTATCAAAGATCTAGATATTTTCTAAAGCATTTGATCATCTTTTGTACCGATGAGACTTTTACCTTCAGAACCATGAATGTCTCCCATTTTACTAAGCTGCACTGTACTACTGTCTACATCCCTTGGATAGCACTGCATGTTGTGGAGGTTTAAGAGGAGGAACAGGTATAGCTCACCATCTGTGTTCCCTGTTACTGAAAATAAAAGCAGTGGTTTCAGACAACATGAACATAGGAAACTGCCTTTGATGTCAGCATGACAGGTGAGAGAATACAGTCTGCTGATTTCACTTGTGGGTGGGGAGTTTTGTCAGGTCTGCGAAGGCCCCATGCACACACCTTCAGGGCAGGCAGTTTTTTTTGTGTAGGATACTGGTATGCACGTCTTCTTTAATCCATATCTAACCTAATGCAGTGTAACGCTGCATCGCTTTCATGTTGGAATCGGTTTCTTAGGAAGACTGACTCAATTTCTGTTTCCTTTTTTGTCTATCTGTCCTTTCTGTCTTCTTCATCTTTCCAGCTGTTTCGTTTCAACTTCGGTTGAAAGGTGGCAGCGTATTTCAGTACCAATCTGTGTTCAGTGTCAGGGATATCACTTGTCCTCAAATCTCACACTACATTTTTAGGTCTCCCCTTCTCTAAGCTTGTCCGTTGAATGCCTGTGCTTGTGTGCTTGTGTGAGTGTGTGTGTGTGTGTGTGCATCCTTGCCTTTTCTGTTCCAGCTTGTGTGTGTGTGTGAGAGAGACAGAAAGAGAGATAGAGAGAGAGAGAAAAGACTGGCTAGCTGCTTGGTGGTGAGCTGTGAATGTAAGACAGTAGTCTCCATTCCATCCAGCTGTTGTACCAGTCTCCCCTGGGTTTCTCCGACACACTCTGTCAGCCAACACCTCACACACTCGCGCGCACACGCACACACACATACACACACTGAGCTGCATTCACTATAGCTCTCCGTCATGGTTTGTACATCCTGTCCCTGCATGTATGTTTTTTTTTCTGTTTATTTCTCCGTATCTGTCTTTGACAAGCTCCTTTAAACAGACTAGATTCTTCATTTCAGGCCTTCTGTGTCTTTTTTTTTTTTTTTTGCCTCACTAGAGAACACCTCTGTCCAATGTATGACGGCTGACACTTTGCAGAAAAAATGCCCAAGTGACAGACAACACACTCAACCCTCCATCAATGCTGCCTGGGTACAATAAACCTTCACATCCATCTATAGAGAGTTCAGGTGGTGTGCAATTTATTTATTATTACTGTTTTATTGATGCATTTTGAGTGAACAGCGTGGCAGGTACAGTAGATATGAGAGAACAAACAGGCTTCCTGATATCACACAAGCCTAAAACAATGTTTAGAGATTTGTAGAGTAGGTGGGTTTGTGGCAAGCGCACTCCTCCCATGATCACATTCACGCTTGAGTTGCGGTACAGGTTGAATTTCTGAATTCAGACACCGTTTTGTTTCATTCTCGCTCTTCTTCCCGTGTGCTGTCGTTACCTTACTCACATCGGTTTGACTGGTTGTACAGTTCATTGAGCTGTTGGAGCAGCATGCTGATGTTAGAGAAGGGTTAAAGGGTTCACTTAAATTACAAGCAAACAGGTTTTCTCACTCATCTCTACTGGTATTTAAGTAGACAGTCTATGTTCTATTATATAGAGACTATTATGTCTCTAAGTTAGATGTGTGGTTGTAGTGCTTAGTTACTTATTTTTGCAGTAATGCATTGTTCCAACCAAATGCAGCTATAGAATAGTTGTCATAGATGGTTTCGCCCCCTCCAGATCTGTAGACTCTTGTTTTCATAGCTTTGTCCATCTTTTTTTGGTGGTTTTAAAAACGTATTAAACTCCATTAGCTGAGATCTGAGAACACAACATCACTAAAACACAAGGAAGGATTAGAGTCAGACCGTCAGACAGGTTGTAAACAAATGAAAAAAACTACCTATCTAGCAATCTGCTTGTTGTACACACCTGTTAGATTTTGCGGAGTGACTTCCCAGCATAACTTTTCCCTCTTTTACCTACTATTCATACACCGTAGTTGTGACAGTGAACAGCTGAACTAATTTGCGAAAACATTAATTGTTGAACTTAACACCTAGGAATAATGGCTATTGTTACAAAAAAGAACCAGATTGTTAATAAAGAGTTTTCCTGCTATTTTTTCCAAGTTATTCTTCACAAGAGGATATCTTTATTGTTCTAACACCATGACACAGTTTTCAAGTGAACAACAGTTTAGCTACTTCTCACCAGCCCACCAATGTTTTCAGTTTGTTTCTCCCTCTTTCACACCTTCTTTTTCACTATGTGTGTTATTATTTATCCTAGTAGAAGTCCCTGTGCAGTCCTAAGATTGATCAATCACCTGCTCATACAAGTCCCCCCGTTCCCAGCATCCACCTGTCCCCTTCACACTGGCAGCCTTGTGGGCAAAAAGCTTTGCATGGATGACTCACTGAATTTTCTGTCTTATGCATGCGTTTCCATCTGTCTGTGTGTAGGTGTGTGTTTTAGCTTGTGTTTCTTTGTAATGTACACACACACACACACACACAAATATCCGTCAGAGCAGGAGAGGAGAGTCAAGCGGGAGATTGACTTTAGCAAAAGGGAGCAGGCAGTCGTCGCCTGCTGAACGCTTGAGATGTTTCCTTCATAGCACTCAGCTTTCACAGCAGATTACGGACTCTTGCTGGCTGGTCTTCAGTTTAGTGGATGAGGACTTATCCAGAATACTGATGACCACCAGCGTGGAGCTCTGTGACTTGGTCTACAGAGAGGGGTCTGTCTGCAGGTCTCCTCTGTGGGGACGCTTCCAGTTGCAGGCTCCACTCTGAGGGCAGCTCCATTATCAGGAAAGGAACTGACATGTGGGTTTTTTTGTTTGCCCTGCATTAGAAACCCTAGAAGAAGACACAAGAAATGCCCACGGTTGACTTCAAGAGCCATATATGACGGTGACAATGGTGCCTGTGACTTTTTTTAGTTTAAAGTAGTACAGCAATTCATGTTTAGTTGTTTTAATAGTAGCTATATCAAAAAAAAAAAGTTAAAAAACATAATGTAATGTATTGTTGTTTTGAGTTGCACTCCATGCGACTTATGTGTCCATAGTTGGCCTTTGTGTATTCCTCCATGGTTACTGCATCCATGTTAGCAGAGTTAGCTGTATGCTAAGTGCCAAGAAAACATCATGACTCAGCGTTAATTCTGACTCTGTCTTCTCTCGCACACTCGTTATCTTACACGTAGTATTTACAGAAAATGTGAGAATTTATGGGAAACCTGGCAATGGTTTGTATTCAATATTACTATGGGCAAGATCCTGAAAATACATTGTTTTGAGTTACATACAGAGATACAGGAAGTAACCCACCCTGTTCTTTGTTGCAGCTTTAGTGATGATATTTGCGTGCAAGGTTCAAAGTTTGTTGTTTACTTTCTTTTCTGTAAAACTGCAGCATATTAGCGAGTGAAATGTTCAGTTTGAACGACACCTGTGCTCATCATTATTTGAAGCTTCCTCTACACAACTGTGACAGGCAAATTTGTAAAACATCAAATAGTCTGCATGTTTTGCGCCGCACTAGTTGTACTGTTAAAATAACTTACGTTATGTTCAGTTTGAGTAAATACACCATAAATACCGAATGTTATCTAGTCAGGATATCTATTACACCGACAGTGGCGTTAGCTCATTAAGTCAATTTCACATACACAAGCAAACTTTTCCATATATGCTTCATTATTATAAAGCTCATTTTGGTAGATATCTTATATATCAACAGATAGAGGCTTTAAAGTTGTAAATACAATGTGATCAAATAGGCTATTGATTATTAGTTTTTCATAATAAATTCACCTGCTTACAGTTGAATAGTCTGTCTGTCTGCAAAGAGAAATTATGACATTGCGAGGAAAAAGAGAACAGTGCATGTGTTTCTGTCTGTGAGAGATAAAGAGAGGCTTCAAGCAATAAGCAGTGTTTGTTGAATCACTGAGGCTATATTTGTTTATGAATCAATCAATAAATATCGCTATAATGACAGAGTTCATCACTACGTGCTACGTTGACAGAATAAATCAATAGATTCAAGATTTAAATAATACTGCTACGTTGATAACCTATAATATCTGAATCAATATGTATCTTTATATTGGCAGAGTCAATCACTTTACATGATATGTGGACAGATATACTGTTAATCGCTACATTTAAAGAATTAATAGGAGACTATAACATTACTGCGTTGGCAGATTGTATATCATTGACAAAATCATGTTAAACAACATGTGACAGTCGATAGTTCTGTGGGGTTTTTCCTGACAGCGGAGGTCTTGTGTTTGTGTGTATATCGTCTTGTACTCAAGGTAGACTGTCTTGAGTACTTTAGATCCCATTTTTCCCATTGGGACAAAGAAGATCTGGATCTCCTATTTACAGTCAAACCTGCTTAGATGACAAGTATCAATCTAGGTCTGTGGTTGGACTAATGTATCAGTTTCTCAGTATTATAACAGCATTGCATTTTCACTACTAATGTCATCCATTGTCAATATAAAAGAGTTTCCTTTTTCCTCCTTTACAGCTATTTAAAAATATATAACAGCTGTCATTAAATTTTATTTATTTCGTGTATTGTAGTCAGAATTATTTTCCTCATAAAAAACCTAATGTATCCCAGAGCTTATCTTACAGTTGAATGTAAGATGAGTCACCCTGACTTGCAGAGCTGTTAACCTCTGCATTTAAATTGAGAGTTATAAATAAAAGCCTTTCTGATGTGCTGCTACATTATGAACCATCCAGACCTCTCAGGTTGTCTGGGACAGTTCTGCTTTCTTTCCCCAGAGTCAAAACTAAACATGGAGAGGCAGTATTCAGTTTTTATGCTACACATATCTAGAACAAACTCCCAGAAAACTGCAGGTCTGCTGCAACTCTCAGTTCTTTTAAATCAAGGCTGAAGATTTGTCTGTTTGCTGCTGCCTTTTATTAAGTAAAATAATTATTCATTTCTTATACTGCACCGTAACTTTTATTTTTACTCTATTTTAGCTTGTTTTTGTTTTCTATTCTCTTGGCTTTTTAATGACTGTTTTCAAATGTAAGTGTCCTTTTTGGTTTCTTTTGCACTTCGTCTCGATGCTTCAATTTTCAATGTCTATTCAATGTTTTATGTAAAGCACCTTGAATTGCCTTGTTGCTGAAATGTGCTATATAAATAAACTTGCCTCACCTTGTCTTGCTCTAGAAATGGCAGACAAATCACCCATCTCTGGCCACAGATAGAAAATACATTTTCTCTTTTGAATTTGAATTGATATTAAGTTGTACTTTTATTCAAATGGGTGACAGTTAGAGCTGCAGCAAAACACATATTTTCATCATTCCTCAATCTGTCAATCCTCACATTTGAGAAGATGGAAACAGCTTGTTGTTGGCAATTTTCTGCAATAAACGGAATTCATTCTCAACACATCATTTCAGCATTTGTGATAATATAGAGTTTTAGTGTCTTATGATGGTCTTAACTGTCTTTTCAAGTCTTTCCCACCCTGCAGAACATAATTCACTGGTGTACACATTGAATATTGGAATTTATGCTAATTTATTTCATGTCAGTGATAAAACTTTGTTGCACAAGTCATCACCAACTGCTTTTCTGATACATCTGAGCACCTGGCAAACTGACAAAACATATTTCCCCCAATTTCTCAGGTGACTTGAGAACAGAAATAACAGCCCAAATTCAACATGTCATGGTATCGCTGTAAGGTGAGTGTTTGGACAAACTACAAATCCAGAGTGGATCCATACCGTTGAGGCATGGCAGAGTCTTTAGAGGATTTTCTTCTCTGGAAAACAAACCCTTTGGAGCTCAGTGCCTCTCCTCCCCGCTTCCTTCTCTGCTTGGCCCTGCAGAGTGCAGCTCACTGATAAGGGTTTCTGTCCTTGTCACCAAGGACTGATGTCTTTCTGTCAACTCCCAGGCAGCCCTGTTCCTCATTCTGCGCTATTGTTTTGCTTCTCTTCTATACCTGACAGATTCCCTATCTCCCTCCCTTCTCTCCCTCACCCCTCCCCTGTCCTCATACCATCCACTCTCTTTCCCAAAGAGGCATCCATTCCTACCATGGTGCCAGTACCAGCAGCTTACAAGTTATTGTCTCAATCAGCGTTCCTTCTCTTAAGTCACAACACCTCCGTCTCATAAAGCTCTGGGTGATTCCCATATTCTTTCTGTCTGAAGCTCATACATGCATTAGAGCAATACAAAAAGAACATTACATCGCCCATTGTTGTGACATCCAATCAGAGGAGATGTGCTATTTCTGCATATACTCGCTCTCTTTTCAAACACACACATGCACACACACTCACCAACCAAGCATTTAGCTATTTCACCACCCACCTCCACAATATAGCTGTGACTGCATCTCCTGTGGCTTAACACCTCTTGTGTTCATTAGCACTGTGCAGCGGCGTGTCAACAGCTCTTATTTACTAATTAGCGTCTGATGACAATAGCTGAGACACACAATGGAGACGACAATGGTGATCCTCATCTCTGACGCTCACTGTCCTTTGACAACATGAAGTATTAGTCATTCAACTGTGTAATAAGCTCCTCCGCTCTCATTGAAATGAGCTAATGCACAGCGGATCACCGTTTTGTCTTGGTATCGCAAAAACAGATTGCAAAGTTGTTGTGATTTTAGATAGAAAAAGTTTAGTTGGGGAGAATTCTTCCTCCAAGGTCGAGGCATTGCTCTGACTGTGCCTGGCCGGTGGGAATGGAGATAAAAATGTCAAAGCCGCCATAAATAAGAATATAAATAATAAAGTCCCCCACCGCGCTTGGTTAAATTGAACAGCAAAGGGGTCGTTTTCTCGCCGTCCTTCTGAGATTTTAATCTCTCCTGCTAAATCTTTTCCACCCTTTCTTCCTTTGTCTTACGGTTGCTCCCCAGAGAGACAGTGCTCATTGCTGCTGTGTGATGTAACGCTGAAAGAATGGGCCCCAAAAAGCTGGCAAACTTGTGAGGCAGTAAGGAAGGATCATGCATTTCATCAGTTTATACGATGACTTCTAAAAACAGCCAGGAGCCATTATATTTTTCCTGAAGTGCAAGCAGGAAATAAGAACAAGTCCTCATACTGAGATGACAAATAGGTCATTTGTCATTCCTTAGGAGTGTTTTGGAGACTTGATGCCCCCGTTGGTAGGGTGAAGACAGAAGACAAACCAGCAATGCTCTTTTCAAGTTTATGTAGGCACATAAAACTATTTGGTCAGGAAAGGGTTGTATTAGCATCCGGTGTTGACTCTTGGTGGGAGACAGAGCCTGGTCTATCAAAGTCAGGTGTATCATTATTCATATGACCCATGGCTGTGTTAAGAAAACTGGGTAGCGTGTTCCATGTAGAGTTCAGAACATGTATGAACAGATCTTTTAACACTGAATCATCATTGTCACTGACCAAATCAGTAGCTTTTAGCAGCAGAGCGCCATTGTCAGCACAAACATGATACATAGGTTCTTACTTCCTCATTAAAAGCTTATTAAAAGACTGCAGACGCAACAGAAACAGCTTTGTTTTACATCAGACTAGCTTAATGAACTTACTATTGAACTAAAGTCAATAGTCATACAGTCAAATCAGCACTGTACAGAATGTCATGGTGGCGTTATCGTTGATGCAATCTGTACTACATACTGAAGTGCATTTGAACAAGGTTGCAAAAGGTTAGCATAGGAACAAACAACATAGTTAGTGACTACAAATATTTGAAGTGAACTGAACCAAATAAATCCAACAGGCAAAGCAATTTGCAACGTCTGATGCCATGATAGTTCCACATACACTCCAAAGAAAGCTGTTTGTTGGTGTTTTTAGCACATTAGCATTAGTCTCCCTCCTTGGCTGAGTCGGTTGAGTCCCCACTTTTTGAGACTTTTTTATTTTTATTAGACCAGATGGCTGAAACGATGACATAGAAATTGTGATATTTCATTGTTTTACAGGTGTTTCTTTTGTAATGACATGGAAATAGACCTTATTGGTCCAAGCAAATCATGTAACCTGCGATTTTGCATTACTTTTACCAAACGTAGATAACTGTAAGGACTTGGTAAGGTTAGGAAAAGATTGTCTTTATGGCTAAAATAAACTTACATTGACTGTTGGCAGGAAATGCAATGCAAACCCTGTTCTTTGGTTTGAATTTGTAAAGTAAATCTTTTTTTAGAGGACAGTCATTTTTTGTACAAATGCTCAGACTGGCTGAGTCACTGCACAAATTAATGAATATGAAAGTGATATACTGATCCACCTCTTTGAGAATTTTTTATATTTATTGAACTTATGAATGGGTCAAACTGTGACATTGAAATTGGAATATTTCATTAGTCTATAGTGGTTTATTTTGTAATAATTGTGAATGGGGAAAAAGTCTTTCTGGGCCCAAGAAAATCTTGTGATCCTGCAGTTTCAAACTGTGGGTATTATGTAAAAATTGTTGCACAAAGGAAGTGCGGTGGCCACACTTCACTCACGAGTAAAATGAAGACATACCATCAGGACCAAAGATAAAACTGATTTGTCAAGGTTAGGAAAGATATTGATTGGATAACGATGTGTAAATGAAGTTGACTGTTGGAAACAGGCCATAAATCCCAATGTCTGCTGTTGGGGTCAGACACTTTCTCGAGATGACAGCCTTTTTTGCATAAATGTGAGACTCCCTTATCAGGGAAAAAAAAAACAAATTATTTCACACTGGTTGAGCTCATTACTGCACTTTTTCTGATAAGGAGAGTCTCAAAAATAAAACATCAAGCAGCCAGAATATCTATTTATTTTCACCGTTTTATAAAGTATGCTATAACCGTGTCAAACGTTTCATGACAGAGGCCTGAGTGAAACAGAAAGAACCCCAATCATGTCAAGACTGAAATAATATATAGCAGTACAAGAGAGAGAGGTGGGGGGATATGAAGCAAGCTGAGTGAACAGCTGGATCCCTGGTGACAATTTACGACATGCATGCGTTCTCATAAACAAAATATGAGCTACCTGCCCTGCCAGATGCCCTAGAGCTCATCAGCGATGCAAATGAATGCACACCTTAAGTTTTCTCTTGACATACGACTACTGATAACTTAAAGTGAAGCCCCTGTCATTCATTTGTTATTGGATTATGCAAGATTATGGGAATCGGTATGCAAATGTATGCATATGATTGCAGGTGAGGCGGGTGTCGTGATGTCCCGCGGCGGATTGTGGTGGTAGGCTGGAGCTCTCTGTGGGAGAGGTTAAAGGTTTTGGCTGTTGGCTGCCAGACTTCACCCACTTAACTTGTGTGTTTGACAAATATTCACCTGCATCATTCTCATCCAAAAAAAAACAAACAAAGATGAGCTAAAAATAAACAGACACATTGCATTCTTTGGTGCGATGCTCAGTTCTTGTATCGTCGCACATTTTTTGATATTCTTTCCTCATCGGGCCCTCATTCTTTTTCCAAATCCTTCTCTGACCTCCTCATGTGTCTCGAGCCCTGGTGCGTGGGCACGGGCTGCTCTGATCCTCCCAACACTCAACCACGCCTGACCCTGATGCATCACTCGCTAACGGGCATGGAGGAGAGAAACACAGTGGGAGAAAATAGAAGAGAAGGGTGCTATCCATCTCCTGCAGCAGTGTACTGTACAGTAGATCAGTGGTCTTCTCCCACTTTCATCTCCCAACTCCAGCAATCTGCCACCTGGCCTCCACACAAAAACTGTTCATCTGAGCCTTAGAGCTTTCTTTCTTTCTCTCTCTCTCTTTTTCTCCTTCTCTGCATCTGTCCAGTCCGGATCTCAAAACAAGACAGAAATGCAAGCGAGAAAAAAACACACATTCAGCCATGTGCGTGCACACAAATGCGCTCCCAAGCATTCTCGTAACACTCCTTATGAAACAGACCCATGTAATCCTTTGTGTTTTATTTCTGATGTGAGCTGGATTTCCGCCCTGGGTGGAATCCGCCTGTTCAAAGTCCTGTATAGCTTCTTCTCCATTTTCATTACAGTTTCCCTTGATCCACGTTTTGGTTGTTAACGGAGAGATCGCTCAGTTGTGCATGTTAGAATGGAAATTTCCAGGCCACTGTTGGCAAGTGAGTCAGATAGCTGGGGTATCCACGTATGATTTCCCTGGGCATTCATAAAGCAGCGGACCAAAACGTGGGAGCCCAGTCCCTTGTGGTTGCGACAACCTCTTCCGCGATCATGAATGAATGGTCATGAATCCAAAGCCTTCAGGATGTAATCGCCTTTCCTTGACCCATGGGGATTTAAATCCTCCATTTTCTCCCCATTTATCACTGGAACTCCATCGCTGAAAGTCCTTACTTTAGCTGCATTAACCTGTTTTCAGCTGCCAGCACTTAAGGTTAATGACTTTAGGATATTCCATGCAGTCTTTAGTCAGCGTGCAACCTTCCCAGACAATGATACAGGAGGCTGAGCAGACAGAAAAGCAGAGGCAGTACTCCCTGTTGGCAGTAAAATACCTCTCATTTCAACATTTTTTCAATGGTTGACCCTCTAAGTTAGTTATGAAAATGTTTTAAGAGCAAGTCATGCTCTGGACTTTAACTATTCTCAGGGGTGAGACAAAAGGAGTTAAAGGACTGGGAATGATTTAATGTTATCTGTCTTAAACCTCACCTCACTGCACTTCACTACCTCTGTCAACTGTCTTTTTTTCCTCATTCCCCCTTTTAACCTCTGTTACAACTCTATTAGTGTCCACTGCCTTTCCTCCGGGCTGCAGCCATAGGTTGTCTTTCCCCACAGAACTTTGTAACCCACATTCACACAAAAGTGCTTTGTACTGTGCTTTCTGCTCTCACTTCAACATATTTTCTCCAGAAGAGTAATCCATCCATGCTTCTGAGAGGCAGCTCTCTAAGTACTCTCTCCTTTCCATTAACTATGAAAAGATACACTGTGGTTGCATTGGTTTGGGTCTTTAAATGATGCAATTACTGTATAGACTCTGGTTTCAGTTCATTATGACCCAGGGTTTATTCAAGGGAGGCAATGCCATTTATCTAACAGGACAAGTTTGGGCTAAATGATAAAAAAAAAAACAGTTAACAGTTTGGCCATGATTTCTGCTACTCATCTGTCAGCCTTAACTAAACACCTGTTAAACTTCTGCTGCTACAACACCTGAAGTGTCTGTTAGCTCTGTCTGTCCTCTGATTTTGTTTTTTTATTGAAATGGCAGAGAAAATGTGTTCTGAGGACGTTTGGAAATACAGTTTGTCAACCTGCTAACATGGCAAGCCCCACTTATTATTCAGCTGTCATACATTTTAAGGACAGTCACTTGCCTCAGTGTTTGCGTCTTCCTGGACTCTAGAGGTTGTAGTTATTTGTGTGACTGACAACAAACTTGTGCAGGATGTTATTACAGTGAAGGAGATGGGAATCAGAGTTTGAATCCAGCAGACCTTAATGTTGCCCTCTTATTGTTGTTATTGTTGTTTCTCCACGATATTCCTGTTATCACATTGTTCTTAACCAAACCTTAACATCAAGCAGGTGTATGATATTGTATGTCTTCCATGAAGAGGGAGATCTACTAATTGTTTACTACTAAGTCAGTTTAGTAATCATTGGGAGTACTATTCAGTCTCTTAAAACTGTTTTATAGCACATTTTATGGCTCTGAAAGGAGTTTTGTCTAGGGTGAGAATTTAACCCCAGTGATGTCACAAGAGTAGTAGAGTAGTAATAGTAGAGTAATCTGGCTTCGGCCTGGAGAGAACAAATTTGCAACAAAAACAGTTCAAAACTGGAGGCTTGCATTGTGAACATTTAGTGCGGGTCTAACAAAAAGGTGCCCCCGATTAGCAAAATAGGAATTGTGGGATCCAGCATTGTACAAGGAACAAAAGGTTAGCATATGTTGTCCTCTGCTGCACCACAATACTAAATTGATGGATTTAAAATCTACATCTTGGGGTTGTTACTTTTATATAGATTTTTTCCTTTCCCACTTCCAACTCTTTATGAGTACTGTTGTTGTTTACCTAGTTATTATGGTTGTCATGTATAGGAGCATTGTGCCTATGGACATGTCACTTAACATAGCTCACTGCCATTATGGTTCAGAAAATAATACTGAACAGATGCTATGTTTCAAGACCCTGGTGAAAGCAGCACACACACATACACACACACACACACATATACACACACAAGTCCTTTGTAGCTGGAAGCAGTTGTGGCAGAGTTTCTGTCTTATTTGGGTTTTTGTGTCATTCGTGACTTTGGGCTATTATGTCAACTTCCTCTGCAGACTTGCAGGGCTGAGGTGGCTCCTGCAGGACGGTGCTGAGCTGGCTGAGCATATGGTGAGAGGAAGCTGCCTACGGAACCCTTCTTCAAACTAAGGAGGAACACGCCGCTAACTATTTGTATTTCTCCCCCATTGCACTGAGGAGCCACTGCAGCATGATAATATCACTTTACAATTTGAAATTGCATCAACTCAGAGCTCACTAATCTAACAGTGACAGTTATTGCAGTTTTGGATCTGGGACTCAACTCTGCCTTAGGAAACATGCATATAATTGCAGGAGAGGTGGCGTTTTATTTTTATTTTGCACCGGGAAGGACATTGTTAGGCTTTAGAGGCACCAGGAAGAGCACAGTGAACGATTGATTTTCTGGTCCATTTATTAGGATCACATTTAACACTGTTAATTCTCCATTAGTTAGTCACTTAGCATTGTTTACCTAAATTGCAGAGAGAGCCTTTATTTGAAACATGCCTATGGGTGAAACATGACTTTCTTCCATGATCTCCTGTTTTACAAGCATATTTTATTATATTTTAGATGAATAGATGTATAGAATAGATGCATCCCTCTTTTCTGATCTGGTCCATAGATTATGAAGATGGATGTAGTGAGGTGTGACATCACCAGCACCATCTTTTCCATTTGAAGCCAGAACCTTTCAAATAAGTAGTGCAGGGTGTTGCTTTTCACGCTCTGGAAATATGGACTTGTAGCTACTTCCGCATTGCCTTCAGCCTCAAGTCTTGGTAGATGCTACTTGATCTGCTCCTGTCTGTTTGCTATTTATGTTGTTTACTGTTACTGTCAACACTTCCTCCAAGTTTAACTTGTAGCCTTCATAAATTAATAGAATAATGCCATTTTCATCATACTCTCTCGCTTTCCACTGTTAAAAAAAACAGCACAGTTCCCCCAATATTTTTACTGGCACTTTATTAGCAACCAGCTTTTATTTATTTCTGCCAGCCATGCTTCAAGCTGTTATTTGAATACCAGCTTTAAAGGACCAGTGTGTAGGATTTAGTGGCATCTAGTGGTGAGGTTGCAGATTGCAACCAACTGGATACACCTCCCTCCCCACCCCCCACCCCTTCCAAGCATGTAGGAGATCCTACGGTGGCAGCGAAACTCATGAAAAATACAAAAGGCCCTCTCTAGAGCCAGTATTTGGTTTGTCCTTTCTGGGCTACTTCAGAAACATGGCAGTGCAACATGGCGGGGTCTGTGGAAGAGGACCCGCTCCCTATGTAGATATAAAGGACTCATTCTAAGGTAACAAAAAGACAACAATTCTTATTTTCATGGGATTATACACTAATTAAAGCATACTTATAAATATTATATTCCATTTCTGCAACGTCTGTTCCACTCGATACCACTAAATCTTACACTCTTATCCTTTAATTTGAGAATATACCGGATTTCAAAAGTTTTGTTTAAAGCCACAGTGGACAGTATCAAAAAAAGATACAGTGGCAGCCAGCATCTCATGCGTATACACCACTCCGTCCATGTATGCAACTCAGGGACACTGGAATGAATGGGCTCAAAGGAACACATTTAATTTAAACAAAAACTTGTATGCATTAAGAAAACTTGTTAAGATCACGTCATCACATAAAAAACCCTTGTGTAATGGCTTTAATGTTACCGGTATACTATCTAGTGTTCAATGTGAAAATTGTATAGTGTAAGCAGTCTGAAAAGCTTACCTTCTGAAATAAATAGAGGGACAAGTGAAAATATTTGTAACAATGGAAATGGTGTGACTTTTCGAAACATGAAATGTCAGGTTCACTTATTCATGAGCCCCTTTATTGTACTAAGCTTCACTCGTTCTGTGAAGCTAACAGTTGGCACAGAGAGATCACTGCTTATCGGGAATTTGCATTGTTAGGACAACCGTTAATGATTTAATATACAATCTCTCACTGCAGGAGGGTAGGACAAAAAGAAAAAGACAAAATTTGAGAAACAAACCACCGAATGAAATGTAAAGTGGGTCTGAATACAGCATTATAAGGATTGTTGGGACACGTCGAGAGGCTCCCTGCAGTGATCCCAGCAGGAGAGCCAGAATGTGGGTAAGTCAGAGTCCTACCCCTCATTAGTGATCAGTGTCTTGGCCACAAGTCTGCCTTCATCACTTGGCTTTGTGAGCTATTAAAAGTGGAATCAGCCAAGTGAGAACAGACAGGAGGGGGAAAGTGTGTGAAACAGATTCAGGAAGAGTACTTCAATCTCTGGCGAAGAGTGGTTTCCTGTCTGGAGACATACTGTAGGGGAATCTGTGTTGCAGTCCTGCCAAGTATCTGACATCTGCCCAGTCAGAAAGGTAGAGATGTTCCACTGTGGTGCGGAGGAACTGGGCATCTGACCAGCCACCTGTCCACCTCGGTATGTAGGTGCTGGTAAATTGGCGAGGCCAAGACTGTTGCCAGCCAGTCAGAGGTGAGTATTAGCCTGAGACACACACGGAGGAAGATATTCTTGGTAGTTAATGGACAATGTGTCAGCAAGGAGTCAAGATTTCCTGTAGACGTGAGTTCTAAATCAGTATATGTAGTTTTTGTTCTTAGTGTGAGGATGCACAATCCACACACACCTCTGCACATACACTCACATCCCAGAGTATCAGGATTTGCCATGAGACATTGCCAAAGTAGTGCCTAGCAAATTGCACTGGTTAAATTATAAAACATTGACTGTATATAAATGGATGAGGTGTCTCCATTTCCTGCCGTTATACAAGAGTGAAGCTATCTCCTTTCCAGGAGCTGCCATCTTGCTTGTGTGACGTCATATGTAGTCAGAGTCTGCGCAGTAGAGTCAGGTGGCGGGATGACAGCCCACAGGACATGCCACCTCAGCCATCCCGCCACCTGATGCAGGGTTGAGAGCGTCTGTCACAGCTGTCAATCATGATGTCACATTCCCTTTTTATATCGTCAAATATCAATTTAAAAACAAACTTGCACTTGAACAAGCATCAGCGTGGTAAGGGCTACCTAAAATGACAGAAACCATCTTTGGGAAAAATTTATTTGACATGTACTTTGATTTTTTAGTTTGGCCCGTGTCCCATCCACCAAAATGGAGGGGGCGGGACTTAAGACCTCTACTGCAGCCACCAGGGGGCAATCAAGATATATTGGCATCACTTTTGGGGAGCTGTCATGACATCCATGTTTATATACAGTCAGTAGTGTGAAATATGAAATATGCCTCACAGCATGTCCATCTGGTTACCATAGCATCCTGGCTACACCTCTATGGTGTCTGAGAAGATACCTTGACATGTCTCCCTTCCCGCTTTTGCCTTTTGCAGCCTCCCCCTTGTCTTTTCCCTCCAGCTGGCTCCTCTCTTCGTGCATCTGTAAGCCCCGGCACTTACACTGGGAGGTGTCAGTATTTGCTTTCAAGGTGTTTAGCTAATGCTATCGTGCCCCAGGGTGATGAGGGAAAAAACAATCCGCAAATGCTTCCCACGTATGGGTGTATAACTAGGCGCTTGGCATGGCTGAAGCCTATTACTCCCAGCTTGCTCAGTCATGGCCAGTACTTCTATTGTTCTTATTGTCAATGGGCTTATCTGCTAATGGATCAGAAGAAAGATAAAATGGAAGCTGTTTTAATATGCTTCAGTGCCTTTGTGTTACTCTTAGAGCCATGGGAAGCTGCGTTATGAAAGAGTCTATAGTCACATTTCTGACACACTTTCTCTCTTGTGATTGAATTCCCATGATCATGTGAGTGATCGTATCTAACAGTACAAAGCTTCTGGAAACCGTTTGAAGTTCTCTGTAGGTAACTAGCTGATTCCTGAGGGGTTTGCTGGAACTTTTCACAGATACGACTTTAACTGCACTGAAATTCAGTGTATATGTAACCAAACAGATGCAGCTGTTACCCATCCAATTGTGTGCATAGCTAACATCTTCGTGATTGTAATTTTCTTTTTCATTCCACCCCCTGCAGGAAAGCAAACAAATGGTTGTTTCACTGCATAAAGCTGTGCTCTGAGTGCCAAGACATACTCTGGCACCAAACTGGATTTTTTAAATGAAGGAACACTGTTAGACTTCCCCCTTTATTGTATCCCATTTTACAGTGTGCCACCAACACAACAAACTGCAAACTGACCTGCTTTGGTGTTGAAAATATCATACAGCTTCCAGAAAGCCAGGTAGACTGTTCTCCCAAGAAAGACAACAGGATCCATTGTTTTAGCATGTGAAAAAGCCCTCTGGCAGCCATAGTAATTATGATGGGAGCAAAGAAGGAAATCAGGTAACGTTATTATAGAATGACAAAGTCCACATAGGGAAGAGGTCAAGATGTACGAGTGGATCAACATAACATCAGACTGTAACACAGGAGACCGACGTTTGTTTCTCATTTCTGAAGACGAGTCTATATTGTTTTTTTAAAACATGACCATCATGATTGTTCCCTAACCTTAACCATGTGGTTGTTATCGTAACCATGGTGACAAAGTTTGCCTAACCTTACGAGATGCGTAATTTTAAACCAAACCACAATGTTTCCATAAACCTAACCAAGTCATTTTTTTGCCTAAACTTAACCAAACCTTAACCATAGTCACATCATAAAACGTCATATTATGTCATCCTTCCGATTTGGGGCATCGAACTAGAAAACATTTCTATGTGTCATTCTGGATCGCATAGACCAACAACATCATTTTTTTGGGTAAAGTTACTACTGCTGCTGATTGTACAAGTTAGTACAGCTCTATAGCTATACCACTATAACCACCGATACTGAAGCTGAATCCAGCATTTTATTACCGAGAGCTGGGATACAGCTAGCAAGTAACAAAATCAATTGCATACTTACAGCAGAAACAAAGCAATATGGGTGTCCAGTTGGAATAATCTTTGTTCATTGACCACCGTCTATATATCCAGTATTCATAGGTGTTGTACCTTTCTAGTTTTAGTTTTCTGAGAAAAACATGTAGGTCTCTCTGGCTTGCTAGATGTTAGTAGAGTCTCTTCTCCAACCACTTATTTACTTGATTTTTCTGCCATTTCTTGCTGCACAGGCAACATACACTTGGCTTGTGCAAGCTTGTTTGACAGGAATAACAGCTCAAAGCACTGGGCTTGCAATATTAACAAATTAAATTATGTGAGTGATTTTGTTAAATTGCAATATAAAAAATAAATGAAAATGAAACATTGGGGAAAATAATGAAAATGGTAGGTGAGACAAACAAGGAGGTACAAGCCTTCATCAGGCATTGGGGTGAGGAAAGTATTCAGCAAAGATTGAATCAGCTGTGACAAATATGACACAGCCTTGCGCACTTTGAGAAAACTATGTTTTATTAAGCAAGACTGTAGATGAATTAAATTATTAAATATAAAAGCAAAACCTTTTTATATGACACATTACCTAACCTTACAGCTTCTTACAAGCTCCAGATATGCAGAGCTCCAGTTGAACATTTGCAGTCAGAAAGGTCTGTTGCACGCTCTGCATGTTTGATAAGCAACCTGGCACATCACACAACATCTGCAAACCATAAATACCTGCAGCTTTTCACTTTATATGTCACTCAAGAGGGTTTATCAACAGCAACATCTGGCTGAAAATAATTTGGCATGTTTATATTGTGCCATCTCTTTGTCTGATCAGCCACCTGAACTGTAAACCCACCTTTTCTTCAGGCAGTTGCAATGCTCTATTTTTGTTAATGAAGTGTTAAAGCAGATTTATCCACCCACATACACCTAAACTGATACACACCCGACCTGAAATCCTGTATAGCGTGCATCAAGCTGAGGAACGGGCTGAGTGACACCTTTAACATCATTTATGCACATGTTGACTGTTGAGCCATAAATGGAATGCATTAATGTAACATGATTTTATGCAGTCCACCTATAGAAGACAGAGAAGTGCTGCTATATCTGCTTCCTCGGGAGTCCCTGCTCCCATGACTTTCAGTCAGAGCATTTATTGCCACATTAGTGATATCATACATACTGTATGCTAAGCCCTGCCTGTGGCTTAGCCTGTCCTTCCTTTGGAGAGGTGGAGAAGCCACCCGAGGGAGTGAAGTGAACAATTAAATGGCTCTAAAAGGACATTTCAATCATTTTGCATGGTGTACTTTTATTTGTTGGAAGCACCCGTGCATGTCTGTGTATATGTGTGGATCCATACGTAGACGTACTGTAAGCATGTTTATTTGTTATTTTTATCGACGGACGAATCCAGCTGCAGATGCTTTGATTCTGTATTGCTGTGCAGTATTGCAGGAGATCATTTGCCCTGCCTGGAACTGGTTGTCGCATCAAGAATGCGTAGGGTTGTCTCTCTACTAACTTACAGTGTTTACACCTACACATCTTAATGGCTCTGGCCAAGCTGTCGGACTGCCTGTTGATCAATACCTGTGCTCAAGTGTCCTCAGAGGAGAGGACAGATAGGGCCAGAAAAAGACATCAACACATAATACACAGTATTTATTTTATCCCCAGCGTGTGTGCCCTTTCCTTTATTCACACCGCAAGCGCTGTGTTGTTGATGGCACCAGCGACAAAATGAGATGTCAACTCATATTCTCTGCCTTTACTTATCACGCCGGCTCTTTTGTCTTTGTCTATGGCTGCCGCAAGCGCACGACGAGGGCCACTTGAGAGTTGAGCTTCTTCACTGGCCTGATAAATCCTGAATAGAACAGAGTGTCAAGAGAGCTGCAGAGGTGGCGTCAGCATTGGACGAGAGAGCAAGAATGGAAAATGGAAATTGAGCACTGGCACTTCAAAAGAGGAAGGCTGGGATTCAATCAAAGCTGCCTCCACTGGTCAATTGGAATCAAATGAAAGGATGGTATGAAGTTCAAAAAAAAAAAAAAAAAAAAAAGTTAGATGATTTTTGCATAGTCCTGCATTAAATAAGGTACTTGATGAAGAGGTCGGACTACAAGGGTGGAGAAAAAATGTTTTGTACAAGAAAGAAAAACTAATTAGAAAGACAGAGTAATGTGTTGCTGATCCTTGATTTATTTTTAATGTGTACTGCTCAGAATGTGAAATATTTTCAGCTTTACCCGTGTTACAGTAATGACTTGTTAGCTCTGGGCCATGGCTGCAAAGGCCAGAGGGTATTCTCATAATTTACTCCTTGCCACTCTGTATTTCTGTATTTTCACTGACCTTGATTCAAGGAAAGCTCTCTATAATATCAGGGCTTACGCCTCCTAATGCGGTACGCTTTGACCTTGCTCTGTAGGTCTGTGCAGCTACTGACTGGTAATGGTTATTGTTTTAAAGTCACGACCCTCGATTTAGCGCGGCCGTTCTCACCCAGGCATGAGAGTGAAGTTGACATACAGCCACACCTGCAAGCGATTTTCTATTCTGACCTTTAACCTTCCTGTATATTGTATATTGGACTTAATGTATAGGACTCAGTGTTCATCAGATTCCGGTGCAGAAAGGTAAAGGCTACACTGCATCTTTTGCATCTAAATCTTTTTTTTATTCTCCAAATCAATTTTTTTTTTCTTTTTTTTCTTTCGTAATGCATAAAATTATGCAGTAGCCCTTCGCTTTTGGCTCCTTTCAGGGGGAATCTGAAAGAATACAATGAAATCATGAATGGTGACTTCCTGTGTGTGTCTTTCCACGGATATATTAAATGTATATCACACCAGTTTTCATTCTGAATGGCCTCACTGTTGGGTAAAATATCAGATTGTGCGACACAAAGTGATTTGAGCACTGAATTAATGTAATATTAATGAATTTGCAGGCAGACTAACTGAAGCTGATGAGAGAATTACAGTATTGAGGCCACCACTCTGTCATACTGTGACCCATAACAGACTCTTTAGAACTCCTTTTTAGGGTTTATTTATGCATTATTTAAGGCAGCAGTGTGTGATACAGTGACCCACTATAGAATAGACTATTTTTAACACCAATTACCGCTCCACCACTTCCCGGGAGAGAGACAGAGAGAGATAGCATGAGAGAGAGAGATATTTCATTTGAGGCAGAAAGGACCTTTTTATTGTGTGCTGCTGTAGCGGCTGCAAACCTGCTATCTCTCAACCCGCACCCCCCCCCCCCCAACCCTGACACCCCCTCTGCTGATCAGCAGACACTATCTCAGATGTATTTGAGTGTAGGAGGTGGCATCTCTTGTCCCTTTCTCCTCTTTCTCTTTTTTTTTTTTTTTTTTTTTTTTTTGGTTCAATTAGAGAAGTCTGTCAGGCTCTAATGTGCTTCACATCACCACACTCACACTCACACATACAGTACACACACTCACAGGCCTCCACCTACACACCTACACACACAAACAAGATAACACAGCAATTTCTGTCCCAATATAGCCACTCTCCAGCTACAGGTTCCCCGGCCAACCACGTTAAGAGCTTCACACACCTCAGTCTTGAATTAGGAACAAGTGCGCCCAAGTGGTCATCATTACTCCTTCCTAATATGGTGAGGAAGGTGCATCTTAAGGGACCAGCGCGCACAAAGGAAACCGCAGGCGTATTCCTATTTTAAGAGTCTTCATTCATCTTCGTCACTCCACCTCCTGCTGCTCTTCCCTTCGATCACAAAACGCAACCAGCTGCCGTGAAACAATCAGGTGGGCACAGAACGATAAGGATTAAGAGACGATAACGTCTCCGGGGGGGGACTCTTATCAGTCAAATTAGTGCATTAATGGCTTCAAGGTCAGGTCCTGATGCTTTTAGAAGACGACTCACGCTTTTAACAGCGTCACAAGCTCTCTGTCTGTGTAAGAGGATCTTAAGCTTAAAGGTGTCACCCCATCTGCAAAGAGATTGTCCAGGAGAATGAGGGCCAGTTGGGGCAGTAGTGCCTTACTCACTGACATGATCCAGTAATAATGGTAGTTATCAATCAGAAAAGTGACTTACACATATCCTATATCCTTTCCCCCTCTTCTAATTAGTTTTAATAATAAAAAGCCTATTTCCTTTTATTATGCTGACTAAGATGAGAAAGAGTTAATAAGTGTTAGATTTGTGCCAAGGTTGTTGTTGGTTGTTGGTGGGGCTTTTTTTTTTACATCTTTTTTTCATTTTAGCTTCAGTTTTCATTCACCATAAAAATCTTCCTCCTTGATTTTATCAGGCTAAGATATAAAAGGTTGAGCTCCATTTACACAGAGGTCATTCACAAAAAAAAAATGTTGAAGCAAAAAATGTAGTCAGAGGTTTAAAAGGGATTTTAGAAATACCTGTTATCAGGCAGTAAAAATTTCACCATGACATAAGAAGAAGACAGTACATAAAAGAATAACAATAAATGAAAATTAACTGCGCAATGCATTCATTTTCAGTGGTAAGCGTAACTGTGACAAGGGCAAACTTTTGGACTCGTTCACCTTTAAAGCCTTTGTGTTTCTATGCAGAGAGAATGTAGAATAAATTATTGAATGTGTTTTAAGAATTTTTGATTGTTGTTTTGTTGTCAGGGTGGTTTCAGATGTTGAAGCATTAGGAGAGATTGTTTAAAGGGGAACTCCTCTCCCCGGGAACTGAAATTAAACCTTTGTTTACAGTGATTGCTAATTGTGATTTATGAAATGGAGTTAAACACCGTCTGTGCCGACGGCCAGATTGATCTGTTTGAGGGACTTACTGTACAGCAAATGTTTGCTGTTGTTGTTGGCCACTGTTGTCTGTTGTTTTGTGCTGGGCCAAACAGTAGGTTTATTAGACCTTTTTCATAAACAGAAAACAGCTGCCTACTGCTCTCTGAAAGCAAGCTCGTGAGAGTGAAACAAAACAGTGAAGTTGCAGGCCGGGAAACCAAAACAATGAGCTGAAAGATGCTAAAAAGTTACATAAAGCTGAGGGGAACTGCAGAGTCAGGTGATAATTTTCAATGAGCAGCCCCTTTTTACATTACCTGTAGTCATTTATTCCATTGGTAATGTAAAAATATTGATTAGTGCAACTTTAACACCTGTTTTATAATGTCGAATTGACAGGAATTTCCCTTTAGCAGCTCTATAGTTTCAGCCTGCCATGTATAATCAATCAGGAACTCCAAATCTGTGTGAGAGTAAAATATTCTCTGTGACTTTACTAACAATTGTTCATTTCCTCCATTTATGACTCCCTCCTCATCACCAACAGGGTCAGCAGTATGACCTATAGTGGTGATGCATATATTTGTCAACTGTTGCTTTATTAGGATAGAGTGACTGTATCCTGGAGTAGAAATGGATCCATCACACATGCAGAAACACATCAATATATGTATTCCTACGGTCACGTGTGGTGCAATAGTCCACATTCATACAGCTGCACATGTATTGTACATGGTTTCACAATATGGATTCTGAATTTGCTCAGGTTGCTCTGCAAAAACAGCACATTGAAAAGTCTTAAATAAAGTTTTTATGTAGGAAAAACATGTATTTTGTCTTTTGTAGTCTATTGATGATGATTCTGTTGTTGATCCTTAACATGTCTGACAACTCATAAAAGAAAGTGTGTAAAAATTTGCATTCTTAAAGCATGGGAACAATACTGAATAAACTGCTGGGGCTTGGCAGCTGTGGTGAATTTCCACTAATGGCTTCATTCTGCCAGCAATTTTGCAAACAATGGACGCGTCTTGCTTTTAGTTCCAAATAACTTGGTTTAGAGAGTCAATTTAAAGTTGGCGTTTGTTTACAACATGTCCGATTGCTTGTGCTGCCTCCCCAACTGTGTGCAACATGTGCCACTGCATACACAAATAAACTGAAAAGTAAAAATTAGAACTGATAGGAGAAGATAAGACGTGGATTGTATTAGAGAAGGGGGGGGAATTTACTCCAGGGGATATTTTTAGAGATAGAATCAAGTTAATATCTAAAGCTGCTTGAGTTTTAGAAGAACAATTATTCCTTTTGCAACCTGCAGGAAATTACGTGACTAAGATGTGAATGTATAATAAAAAGATGACCCATAGTAATATAAAAACATCATGTGTCAGTGTACTATCATGACAGGTACCAGCCTTGTTGCATAAAGTAGGGATCATTATATTATTACATAAAGTAGGTCTCATGTGAGTAAGACCCAACCAGAGAGAGTGATGACAAAGTGGTCACAAAATGCCAAACAGAGACTTGCAGTGACAGACCATCTCTCTATTTCGTCTCTCCCCTCCACACACGGCGAATAAATCCATAAGCACCATGTTGGAGCGCGCTGCCATTTTGTGCTGTCACCATCATTTTATTCCCCCGTTAATATTTTGCCACCCCCCCCTCTCTGTCTTTCTCTCCCGCAGGCCTTGGTTGCCACATTTGCTCTACAAGCATAATATCCACCTGCTCCTGTCATACTGCCCGACATTTCATCCCCAACACGGGGCAGACAGGCAGGTACGGGCCGCAATTGAAATTCTGAACAATAAAACTGTGTGCATATATGTGCATAAACATATAATACATACAGTGCAAGCGCTTATGTGCATGTATAAAACATGTAGCTGTACGAATATGGACTATAGCACCGCACATGTGACCATAGGAATACATATATTGATGTGTTTCTGCGTGTGTGATGGATCCATTTCCACTCCAGGATACAGTCATTCTATCCAAATAAAACAACAGTTGACAAATATATATGTATCATCACTGTGGGTCATACTGCTGACCCTGTTGGTAATGAGTAGAGAGAGTAATATGGGATGAGACAAGGAGAGGACAGAAGTTAGGCTGTTTTTTTCTAAGAAAAGAACTCAGATATTCCCCAAGATGTCACTGTCGGAAATCTTTAGTCCAGTTGAATATGTGTGTGTTTGTGTGTGTGTGTGTGTGTTCAGCAAAAAGGGAAGTCATAAATGGAGGAAATGTGCAATTGTTAGTAAAGTCACAGACAATATTTCCCTCTCACACAGAGTTCCTGATTGATTATATATAGCAAGCTGAAACTATAGAGCTGTTAAAGGGAAATTCCTGTTAATTCTGCAATATAAAGCACTTTAAAGATGCACTAATAATCAATATTTTTACTCAATTTACTCAATATTTTTACATTTCTAATGGATTAATGCCTACAGGTAATGTAAAAAAGAGCTGCTCATTGAAAATTATCACCTGACTCTGCAGTTCCCCTCAACTTTATGTAGCTTTTTAGCGTCTTTCAGCTCATTGTTTTGGTTTCCTGGCCTGCAACTTCACTGTTTTGTTTCACTCTCACATTCTTGCTTTCAGTAGACAACTGTTTTCAATGAAAAAGGTCTGATAAACCCACTATTTGGCTCAGCACAAAACAACAGACAACAGTAGCCAACAACAACAGCAAACATTTGCTATACAGTAAGTCCCTCAAACAGATCAATCTGGCCGTCGGCACAGACGGTGTTTAACTCCATTTCATAAATCACAATTAGCAATCACTGTAAACAAAGGTTTAATTTCAGTTCCCGGGGAGAGGAGTTCCCCTTTAAACAATCTCTCCTAATGCTTCAACATCTGAAACCGCCCTGACAACAAAACAACAATCAAAAACTCTTAAAACACATTCAATAATTTATTCTTCATCCTCCTGGCATAGAAACACAAAGGCTTTAAAGGTGAACAAGTCCCAAAGTTTGCCTTTGTCACAGTTACACTTGCTACTGAAAATGAATGCATTGCGCAGTTAATTTTCATTTATACTCATTTATTTATATACAGTATCTCCAAAACATCAAGTTTTTATGAGTAAAGAAAACCATTTTCAGCCCGTGCAGAAACATTTAAGCCTTCAGTTTATCTGTAAAATAAATAAAGTAACAATATGAAGAATTCTTATGTGCAGCATTATTTTTGATGGAATAAGTTTGTGTATGTCGGAAAATTAAAATTCTAGTCAAAATTGGTGCAGTTTATTTGTTGGTTCCAGCCAATTCATTTCAGTGTTCTTGGATGGGATCCATGTCTTCTTTGACCATACTGTACAGTAACTATCCTCCACCTGTAATACTATGGTTTTGTCCAATGTCCAGTGTTGTAGCTGGATGGAATTGAGTCATATTTAAATGATTTATGTAATGTATGTAATACTTTGTAAACTCATCATCTGATGATCTTAATTCTGTATTATTTCCCTCCCAAATGTATTGGATTAGAAGTAAAAAAAAGTAAAGTAAAAGTAGGTTATACTTCAGTGCAGTATTTGAGAAAATGTACTTAGTAACATTTCACCACTGAAACTGTCTGACTCAGTTACTGCTCAGTCCGTTTGAATCCATGATAACTCCTCTTTCAAGTCAGTGTGAACTCGAAATGGAACAAATGAACCAGATTACAGGTGTGACAGTCTCCCTGTATCTTCCTGTATTTATTATAGAGAATGATACACGAATGATAAAATTAAAGTAAATAGAGGCCAAAACAACAACAACCCAAAACTGAACTTTTCTCTAAATTTTGCAAGTTCAAGAAAGGTCACCCATTGATTTTTGATTCATAGGTGACTTGAATACTGCATCTCTGATGATCTTAAAACACCTACAAAGATATGTTTTTCTCTGTCACCTCCACTTCTCCTTGATACTGTGCGCACGATACCATGTGCAATGGGGAGTTTGGGACGATCTGATAATAGAATTAGATGCTTAGCTCTTTTCCCTTCAGTTATCTGGTTGCTCTTCCATGTTAAGACTCCTGCTGCCTCTCAGTCTCCCTTTCTTCCCAACATCGTTGAGGGGGGGGGGGGGGGGGGGGGGGTACGTTGAAATGCTGTATTGATTTCTGCCATTTCTCACAGTGTTGCTTTCAGTGGTTGGCTGGTTTTGGTTGTGTTACTTTAATTCTTTTTCGGGTTCTCCTCTCCCTCTCTCTCTCTCTCTGAAGCAAAGCTTCACTGTACCTTGACAGATAAAACAGGCAAGGTCTATAAAATATCTAGGTGTTGAGTGTCACTATACCAACAGCTTATTAAAAAAAGTCTGGTTAGTGAGCAAAGATGAATGAATAAGTGAAAAACACACACAAAAAGACATCAAAGACCTTTGTACCTTCTAAACCCAACGTGAAATTTTTTATCTTCTCTTTTCTCTCTTCTCTTTGTTCGCTTATATTTTCCATTTTTCATCTCCACTCTCCTGAACAAGAAGGCAACTACTGAGAAATGATTGTGAAACCTTTTCCTACCATGCATGCAGATGCAAAAACATGAAATCCCACAGGTTGCCTTCTAAATGATGTCAAACTGTTTTTTTATACATTGTAGGAGGGGAGAGGTGTGCACATTATTTGATCTTAATCCTATCATTCTCTCACTGTCCTGTGTTCAAACAATCTCTGCCTCATTTTCCTGGTCCCCCCTTGAACCCCTTTCAAGAAGCCTTGGGGATTCTCCAACCCCACATGTCATTAAAGTACATATACTAAGGAAGAAATAGGGAACAGCAGGGGGGGTCTGCTTCAATCCGATAGCCCTTCCCCTCCTTATGTCACCACTGATTTCTCCCTCCAGGTGCACAAATGAAGAACAGACTCACTACATTGCTCACCGGCTTTGTTTTAAGTGCAGAACTTGAAAGGCTTCAGACTCTCCCCCTGTTAATTAGGCAATTGAGAGATCTAAGGCACAGGGGTAATTTGGGTTAAAAAAGCAACGTGTGTCAAGCATTTATCCGAATGGCATTTGCCATCCACAACAAAGGTAGGGGGCAGCTGTGATCTGAATGCAAGCTCTTTCAATATTTCCTCCGATTACACATGCACCAGTGTTTATTAGTGGGTGATGAGCGGATTGGCTGACTTGCTTGGGTACATACTGTTCCCTCCGCTCAATATGCCCAAATAATGAATTGGATCTGAATGAAGGCTGCAGTTAGATTAGTTGATTTACTTTCTCTCAGCCTCGGAGATTTGTCTTACATCTCCCACACTAAAGTTTGGTTTGCAAGAGAAAAACAGGAGGGGAAAAAAAAGAGGGAAAAATGATTGATTTTAATGGATTTTGCTGGAGGAAAAATGAACTGAGTTCATTAAATAACAATGAGAGAGCATCACAATGTAACTTCAAACGATCCCTTTATGAGTAGGCTGTTTTTTTTGTTTTTTTTGTGGCACAGGCACAGCAGCCATTTAATAACTTGTCTGTTATTCATGAAAGACGCAAACGTAACCTTGAACAAACCTTGTTTTCAAAGAAATTAATTTATAGCTCAAAACAAAGGAAGAAGAAACTCATATAGAATATTGCCCTTAGCTCCGGTATATCTTCTCTTATGTGGTGGCATCTGTATAGGGTGTGTGTTGTATCGTTCATTTCTTTACACTTCATTATAGCTGCATTTCTATATGGTGATAAATCATAGAGGTCGAAAAGGTGTGCTCAGCAAAAAATGCAGGTTATAATAAAACACCTTTGCTATACTTGTTTATTAGCTTTTGTCTGGATTTAGTCCTTAAAAAACTTTTCATAGTCTTTTACTCAACACAACTGAGCTTAAAAAGTCATGCTTTGATTCAGAAATAGAATATAATCCTACATTTTGTAATTGTAGTCTATCTTGTCAAATTAGATTGCCTTATCTAATTGTTAGCTTCTCCAAATCAATCAAACTTCGTATTTGTTTAGTGAAAAATATGTGTCATCTTAATAGCACATTTCCTTCTATGAGGTTGTTTCACAACCAACTCTTGTGACTATGGTCAAGGTTAAAGGAGTACTTAAGTGTTTTAGTATTGCGCTTTAGTTCGGAGACTAGCAATAGACATATTTAAAAAATAAATGAAGCAGTCAAAATTAATGCAGCAGCGGACGAGATATCCTGAATTTTTGTTAGCTCCAAAAATGCTGTATCCTACATAATGCAACTCGATAACCTTGTCAGACCCACCTTCACTGGTAAACATCCACATTTTTCAAACTCCTTGTCCGCAATTTGTAATCCAGGCTTTCCATTAAAAATCTGTAGGCTCCAAACCCAAGCTGAGAAAACCCTGATGGCATCATTATGGGTATCTTCTAAAAGTTTAAAGTTCAGACTTAAAGCTCCCCCCATGAGCCACAGAAGACATTATACAACTGTTTTCACAGGTTGAGTATTAGTTGAGAAAGGTATTCCCTCATTTGGTGTTTAGATGATGGTCAGACAAAATCTCCAATAGGTTTTATTTGGATTGAGATCTAGTGACTGCAAGAGCCACTCTATATGATTTACATCATTTTTATACTGCTCACACTATGGAAGCATCTTCATTTATTATGTCTTTCCATTTGTTTATTAGGGTTTATCATCCATCTGTATATATGAAGAAGATTATCCGAAGATCAGGTTTTTTCCATGATGATACTTAACACAGCTTGTGGGTTATCAGTGGGAGATGTTCACTCAGATTCTTTTATTCGGGAACATCTGGGAGCATTTGGAGAGCATTTGGAGCCCTGGGCAGTGACCTACAGGGCAACAGTTCTGCTTCTCCTTGTAGTCCTCAGCCCGCGGCCTCAACATGACCGTTCACCTCTCGCCATTTACAGAAAAACAATCATATCTGTTTTACTGTTTCTTACACTCTGATAAACATGATGACAATGAGGTTAGTTACAATAAATGGACCTGAGGATTATGTGATTTTTTTTTTATCATTCCATTTTATTATTCAGTACCAATTATATCAATGGACTGTAATGCACTAGCAGCCTGCACAGCACGCTGGAGCCCTCTGGGCTTCTTTAATATTAGCTGCATGTGTCGACAGTAAGGCTATTGTGTGTCAACTGCTCTGCGATGTGTGGATGGTGCTTACCCTCTATAATATTGGTTTACATCCACTATCAACATAGGGCATAACACACATTTCCCACTTGGATGATAGCCCGCACACATCACGTACCCAGCCTTTCATCCAAGGTAGCCTAAGGCTAAAGGAAAAGATGGTCTGAAATTTTTATGCGGAGCTAAACCAGTAAACTGTTAAAGCTGACTCTTCCTCTCAAAACATCCGAAAATCCCAGACGAGTCCCCACTCTGGTTTGAGATTGCGCTTGGGCAAATGATGCTTCATTACGCCGATCTCGAGGCATGACCATGGGCTAGAGGTTAATGTGTTAATGTGCTGACCTTGAGGTTTTTCACTGTCGGTCAGCAGACCTGTTCCAAATAGCTTCCGTGCACGCTAACACACCGGCAGTTTGGCAAGACATCTAGTCTCTCAACTTATGCAGTCACAGGGGGGATGTCAGAGTGCACAGACAAATTACCCTGATCACAGGAAGCCGAGGCCCGGGCGCTCCAGCTTAGAGTCAACATGAATAGGATGTCCTTTCTCTAATTAGGTAGGAACCCATCACATGTACTTCTAGCACACTGAAACACCTTGGCTGAAGAGGCAAAGCCACCCTTAGAGCGCCAGTTAAAGAGTCTAATCTACAAAACCCAGTCATGTGAGAAGTTTGGGTTGAGAATGACTCTAAAAAGGGAGCCTCAAAAGAGCTATTGTACATCATGAAAGTCTGGGGCACTTTCCAGCTCACTCTCTTTTGAAAAACTCACCTTATTATCTAAGTAGACCCCTTGTCTCTGTGAAAGCCACCCGTTTATTTTCACACTATTGGCTCATGATGCGCAAAGTCACTCATCTTTAGACACCTACGCTCCAGACAAGCAGTTGCCATTAATGATTACCTGCCATGCCTCGGCTGGGAGATGAGCCTAATTAATTATACATGTAAACCAGGTCTTATTTTAAACTGAATTTTCCACTGAATGATACAGGTGTCACTCAAAGCTAGGGAGTCGCAGCCAAGTCGGTGAGCATGAGTCGCTGTCATACTTTTGGCTGCGGAGGAAGGCGGAGGCAAGTGCGTGGAAAGTATAACGCACATTTGTCATCTCTGAAATTGCGATTGGATGAGGGACGAGTCATATTAGTCCTCATTCGAGAGGAGAGGAGGAAGGAGTCTTGAAAAATGGGGACTCCCCTTCTTATAATACAGTCAGCATAGTTGCACCAAAATTGCATTTCTCTTCTTGACAGTTACAAAAGTGTAGGAATTTTCTCATTCTGTACATCAAGCCTCATTTTTCTTTAAAGAAAAAAAACTTACTTTTCTCCTTAACAAAGAATAATACTTTGCTTTTTAATATCTTCTCCTATAAAAATACTATTACTATATTTTTCATATAGTCACCATTTCTCATGAGAAAAAGACAAATTTACAAGTAGTGCTGAAATGATACATCAATTTGTTGACTGATAGACAACATTTTGGTATTAACGGTTTAAGTAATCACTATTTTATGACATTCTATAGACCTAAAAATACTTTGAAGTTATTGTAAGTTGATTAATTGAAAAATAATCATCAGATTTCATCATTCATTGCAGCCCAGTACAATAAGATTTTCAGTGGTATTGCAGCTACTTACCGCATGATGACATCTTTTTCACCCTCCCACACACAGCCATGGAAGTTGCACAGCTGACAGTGAATACAGATGTAATCTTTCAACTCTGACATACTAGTTGCTTGATACTATGCTGGTGACAGACTGCGGCGGTATTGCCCGTGTCCCTCCCATATTCACAAACCAGTCTTACTCTCACCCCGTGTCATTCCCTCCATCCCTCATATCTGTCTCTCTAACAATACCATGGCCTCTCTCTAGATACTTCATTATGATGACAGACACCAGGCCAACAGGCACAGTCAGTGTTTGTGTGTGTTTGTCCAGCAGAAGGGAGGCCAGAAATGTCCCAGCAACCCACTTTCCTCCTTTTATTCATTGACCTCCCTTTCACCTGGCATTAAAATGCATCATTGAAATCAGAAGAAGCAAAAAAAAAAAAAAGAGAGAGAGCAATGTGTTGGTGTAGAAGCACCCAAGAGGCGCTGAAGATTTGATGAGCCAAACCTCTCTGGAGGTTCTCCCAAACATATTTGGTCATATTAACAACAAAGTGTAAATGTACTCCGTCAGGGGAGACAGAATGCGGTCAGAGGAGAGTGGCGCACAAAATCAGATGCTTATTAAAATATATAAGGCAAGAGCTTCGGTGTTGATCCCATTGCAGGAATAATTTATAGGGAGTAAAACCCTATAAATTAATCAACTTAAGATGATACCCCCATGGGGAGCAATAGACAGGGTCTTAACACTGTTGATGGTGAAGTGTTAGAGGATTGTAGCAGCACACGAGCTAAAATGACAGCATGGATATGTATCACTTTGACAAATTAAAATACAATCTGACAGGCAAAATTGTTCCAGACTAGATGACAGATATGTTCTCTCGCTGACAAAATCAGAGACGGGGATGATCTTCTTGATTTAACTTAAAGTCAGAGCTTCATTTTCTTTATTGAATTCTTTTAAGATTCAATCAGGAGGCGCAGCAAATCAAGCATGCAGCAGTCAGACATGTTGTTAAAAATAACTGTCAGTGAGTTTAATGTAATTTTTCATGTGAGTGCGAAAAGAAGTTATATGCATTGGTAATTAGACAAGGTATAAAGAAATCTGGTAAAAAAAAAAATAGAAGAAACATGGTGTTTATAGCTCAGTTTGACTTATTGGTGGTATCAAATAAGAGTGAACTGGCTGGTGCACTAAAGCAAATCTAAAACCATCCATCGTCATCCAAATTCCTCTGGATAGAGCTTCACTGTTCACTGCTGTTCAGGAGACAGTTTGTATTAAATGTTCAGGTTTTGGGGCATTTTATGGTACATCGGCTCGAGAAGGCTCAGCGGTTACCACTGCGCTTCACAGCAGGAAAGACCTGGGTTCAAACCCCACTGGGGCCTTTCTGAGTAGGTTTGCGTGTTCTTCCTATGCTTATGTGGATTTCCTCTGGCTGCTCCAGTTTCCTCCCACATCAAAAGATATGTTCTGAAAATACACTTCACTATGGCGCTGGTCTTAGATCAGGAGTTATTCACTGAGAATGTTGATTAATCTAAATGTAGAGGACTAATTCCAGATATGAGTGAAATGTTTTTGTCTAAAATTTGATTAGATTTAGGCTGAGAAGACAACATGAAAATCTGTGCTGTAAAACCTGGTGTAATCTGACACGATCAAATGTTCAAATGTCGACACAGTCCTGAAAATAGACATGAATTAGTTGCAGGTGTAAAAGAGGCCAGTTTTCATTAGGCTAGATCACACTGCAAACACTTGATTTATTCTTGGGGAGTGAAGTAAATCCGCAGGAACCTTTCGCTTGAAGTTTAACTTCGGTGAACTTTGACCGCCGAGTTTGTGGTGTTGATCAGTTTACAGCACTGACCTTTGAGTGAATGGAGAGGGAAAAGGGGGGAAGCTATCATAATTTACTAGCTGTACAGCACCAAACACTGTACAGTGTATAGTATAGTTGATGGTACAATCACGTATTTTGAATAAACTTTGGGAACTTATTGTCTGCAAACCAAAAGTTATCAACTTCGCCAGCTTGTTCTCTGAGGGTTTTTTTTTCCATCTTCTATAAAACTCTTTGATGTGAATGTTGTACAATCCTGAGAATAAAATGCTAGGAGGAGCACACAACGCAGTAAAGTGACAGTAAAAAAAAAGAAGCTTGGAGAGCTTTTGTGACTGAATAGCGCCATCCTGTTCCCGCTTGACTAGTGTGTAAGTGGTTAGCTCTCCACTCTACCGACTAGTCCTGTGAGTAGTCACTACATCATTAAGCTTAATAGAACCAAATATGTGTGAAGATGTGCTGATGAATTTCATTTCACATTAAAGAATATGTATACATTCAAAACATCATAAAAACATCAGTATTTATGCTTTAACATATCCAAACATTCACTGAGAGTGAAAAGAGATTTTTCAAAAAGGTCTTTTTCTTCAAAATATGCAAAATGGTACACTTCAAAAATGTATGGCAACTCACTGAATACAAATTTTTCTGTGACTATTTGTAACTGGTTATCTCCGCAGTTGCAATTCTATGCCAAACACATCCCTAACTGCTGCTATTTATCTGAAAAAAAAAAACACTAAACTGCTCTTATGTGAACAGCAATGTCATCCTCAGTGTTTTGGAGGCAGAGACAGACTCCCCCAGAGAAGGTCAGTGGCTACGCTGTCCACCATCAGGGGGTCTCTTTGTTCTCTGATAGCTCCCGTGTTCTTGGCGTTAATCGCTTAATTAACTGCACTTTCTGCAATTCAATTAAAGGGAGCCGTAATGGTGTACAAAGTGTGGAACAGCGTTGACCCTTGAGGCAATCCACAGTCCCTTGACAATTATCTGGCCTTCTACTAGAACTGTCTGAGGGGGCAAAGGATTATTATGGGAGCTCTTTATGGAACCGTGTAGTAGGCAATACAGCTGCACGGAAATAATGTTCATGTGGATTGAGTTACTTGTGACTGTGATTAAATCAGTTAGATGGATTCTCAGCTTCATGAATAATTCTCTTTTGACTGAGTTGTATAAATTATGTGTCAAAACTTGTCTGTTACGTCCATTTTTAATTTCACATCCTGTTCCCTGACTGACAGGTGGACAGCTGAAAGGTGCCATTATTTCTATAACTACTGTACTGTGAAACTGTTGCAGTTTTTATGTGTCTGAACAGTTTGAACTATAACCTGGAGTCTTGGCTAGCTCATATGATATTCATTGAAAGTGCTCAGCAGTTTTCAGCCGGAAAATAATAAAAAAAAATCGTGGATTGGGTTCATTTGAGGTAAACTCTTTTGAGTGCCTCTTTGCATTATCCTTGATAGTTTGTAATTACATGCAAGCAAACTAATCTTAAATGCTACTGAACTGTGGGTGTAAAATGAGAAATTAAAGGGCAATATCATCAACCTCTTTGCACATTGTTTACGTGCAAGCTAATCTGAGAGAAAATGATTGGACTGTCTGATGGAGATGGGGCCAAGACAAGTAGACATGTTTTTGTGTGTCTCCCCATGTCAGTCTGACCCTTTTTTGGCTCTCATCATTAAACTGCATATGCAGCAAAGTTCCCCTCCCATAATGTACCTCTTCTGGAGTTAATTAATGGCCTAATTATGTGAACTCATTAGTGATGAACTGTAAGTCTCTGATTTCATCTACTCATTAGCCGACAATATTCATAATTAGTGGCATTAGGACGATTATGGCAAAGGCAGGTTGGCCAGCATCAGCTCTCATTCAGTGCTGTGGGCATCCTGCTGTGCAGGCAGTGAGGTCTGTTATTGACTTCATAAATCAGACTGATGGGTATTAAAGCTTTTAAAAAATGAGAATGTGTGAGGAAAAAGGTGTGTTGTTCCCACCGCCAAGGTCAGTGTAGGTCAGATCACTTACCATGAAAAAGATCACATCATCAATAAAAATGCAGCATGCAAGAAGGCCAGCGTCTCAGTGTTGCTGGTTGTCTCAGCACACACTAAACAACATTCTCCAGGGAACTGGTATCATAGTCATTAGCAGGCAAGCAATTGTTCAGATGTCAACACCGCTCAACTCTGTTTTCCTGTGCCGTGCTTTTTCCTCATGGCTTTCAATTCCTCACAAAAATACAATGTCCATATTCATAATCAGAGAGGCTTTTTAATTTGAGGCATTTTTCATTCTACTTATTATCTTGTATTACAAACTGGGCACGCAGAGAGAAAAGAATGCAACTGAACAACAATGAGGACGAGTTTATTTATTTAAATCACCATTAATCATGCAGAGCTAAATAATAAGGCTGCGTGGTAATTAATCACAAATCTGTGTTGAAACATCCTTTCAAATGTTTATTATGCTGAACGTTGTTTCAGTGATTGTAATTTGAGTGCGCTCCAGTCAGAAACTGAGTATGTCTACACAAGAGGAATGGTGCGTGTGAAAACAGCAATGAGTGTGTTAATTACCACACCGGACCGGCCTGACAGCTGCTCGCCATGGCACATGTTTTGATTTATGACGGCAGCTAAGGGAAGACACAAAACTGTTTTACTTCTGTTTTCCATCATCTAGAAAGGAATAGGAGGTGAGTGGATGGTTCATCGCTTGATTAATTTTTCCTGCATTCGTTACATGCATGGATATAAAACTGCAATAGGATATGCTCCAGCAAGTGTGTTTGCTAATGAAGAAACTGTTTAAGAAAGTTACACAGTGCAACCGAAAAAGAGTAGAGTTCAATGTGAATAGGTTTACTGTGCATAATGACATACAGAGCAAACCGAGGCCTTAAAGAAAAACCTGATGCAAAATCATGAAACCTCATATATACTTTTCATAACAACTCCTATTGTGGAGCTTATTTTCTAGACTCCACCTCATTTTTTAATGATATTCAACCATCTGGTCATTAGTTCATAAGTGACCTCGACGCTTTGGTGATAATACAAGTGTGACTTATCTTAGAAATTACTGCCTCAGCATCTTCCACCTTTTTCTGGAAATGGACCTGGCAGCCTTTAATCATTTCACACAGAAAACCAAATTGCTATACCGCAGGTTAGCCTTCTTGCTAACTCCCTGGGAACTGTCTCTTATTGGCATAATGCTATCTTTGCACTCTCACTGGGACATTCGTTTGATCATGGAAAGGCAGTTTTCCACCACATGGTTTTCATATCACCTTCTTTGTGTACCCTCAGTTTGCTGTCATTGAACTGAAACACGTATCCTACTTTCTTATTTTCTTTCTTTTTATGAAGTAAATGACATGAAATGACATGTGCACTTCCTGTGTTTGTAGCCAGGCATATATAACATCACACTATTACTAGGAAAGAGCCAGTGCTAAGTCAGCCTGTGTAGGAGTTAGCAAATTTATGAATTTGCCATCAAAAAGATTGAATTTTCAATATCTTAAACTAGATACATAAATAATAGGACAACATTTAATTGAAAAGAACACAATAATTATAACTTAGATACTTTAATGCAGTATTTATTGATTTTTTTGTCCATTTGGGGGCAGCGAAACAACTTATATACACATTATTGACATATTATCATCGGTATAAAGTTGTTCTGGCAAATGTTTTAGCAAACAGCAGACACAGAGCAACATAAGCATTCATTTGGTGTTGTGTGTCTGGCCACCCAGTGAATTTAATTCCACCATTCACTTGCATTTCACCTCCAATTTGACCTTGAACAAGTCTTGAGTTGCTTAATGCTCCACTATGTTTACAGCTAGTCTCTAACTTTATCTTTTCAGTGCTTGGCAAGTAATGTACACTGGGTTTATTAGAGCTTCTTTGCTAAAAGCTGCCTATTGCAACTGGAAACGAGCTTGATGAGAGCAGTGAGACTGAACCAAAACAGTTAAGTTGTGGGCAGTAAAACTGAAACAATGAGCTGAACGATGCTAAAATGCAGTGTCAAGAGGCAATTCTCTTGATTCACTGTTAATATAATAATATTGATGAATGCAACTTTAAGATTTTGCAACAAAGTCCATTGCAGTCTGTTCCTTAAAACAATTAGCTGTCATAAATGTACTTTTTTAGACCACATAAAAGTGCCAAAATCACAGGAATTTCAAGAGGTATTTAATTCTGTATTTTACCTCACAAAAATAAGCATCAAATGTCTTGAACATGGATCTTTTATAAACTAAGTTTTATAACTAATCCATATCTCTCACTTTTGAATTTTATGACTAAAGACAGGCCTGCTTCATTGACAAAGGTCAGCAAGAATAACAGGAACAGCTAATGTCAGACAGGTTCACCCGCTCCTCCGCTCTCCTCTGACATGTCTTTGAGCAGACAGTCTTACTTTGCACTTGAGGTCTTTTTAGGTTAGAGCGACTGAAAGGTCCAGCACTACACTCCTGTCACCACCCTGGTCTTAATCAGTGTGCCTCCTGTGGCTGTACTAAAAAATCAGGCTGTCTAGGCTGGCGATGATTGGATGTCGCCATTGTGAGTTCCTGCAGTGTTCTCAGAAAGACCTCAGGCATAGACGGCTTCTCACAATCTCGGGGGGCAATGTGAGGAAGGCGAGCTGTAAATAAGCTGGTGTTGACAAGCAGCTAAATCTTAACCAAGTTCAGCTGTTTTAAAGAACTCATAATCACAAAATATTGTTCCTGGCATGCAGCAGTGAAATGAAATAGAATGGAAATAGATATGTTCATCCATGTGAATGACAGAGAGAAAGCTATTGAGATGCCAAAGAAGTCCCAATAAGAAATCAGTCTCTGTATTGTGTCCCAAGCTGATTTTAGAAGTCTGCAGCTGCCCCCACAGGCCATGAAATGAAAATGTGGACTCAACCAGTCAAAGCCTGTCTTCTTTATTCCCAGTTATTTCTCTCTTCATTGACTCTCTATAGCTTTCATAGCCAGAAGTGCCTCCTTTTTGGATAGTTATTCATAGGACCAGGACCTCTTCGATTATTCTCCAAGAAAATGCGAGCACGGCCGTTAATCCGGCCCCGGACCAAGATTAACTCTACTGCTGCCTCTAACTCTCCCTTTTGTTTGTTTGTCTATTTCACACATGCCCCCTTTGCTTATCTCCTGGAATGGTAAATGCCATTTGTTTTGTTCAAAGTAATTCAGGGTGTATTGGAGTGTGATTGTGTTGCTGAGAAGGGCTGCCAGGGCACAGATAAGCATGTCGGTAGTACATCCTCTCAGCTAAGGCTAGAGTCCAAGACCCTTATAGACCCCTATATTATGTATACGATGACAGATACGGCTGTCATATAAATGCATCAACCACACAGTAAAGCTGTCAGTTATGATTGGGTATTTGGATATTGGACATCTGCGTCCTTCTCCCAAGGGTGTCTTCAGTCTGCATACAAAGTTTTATAAGCTTACAGCAGGAGAATTAACTTTTCTTCTACTATTTATTCTTTGTTTAGAGGGAAGACAGGGTTCCTTTCCTTTCCCTTGTTTTCATTTGACTTTTTGAAATTTTACTAGACTTAGTTAAGAAAAGCCATGTTAACTTTTTTGCAATTACATAAAGTACTTCTTGTCTAAAATAGATTTCCAATTCGATCAGAACTTTGCTCATTCACTATCCATTAAAGACCATCACTACCAATTACTTGATAATATCTTAAGAATTTTATATGTGGGATGTGATGGGTGATCTGATCACGATATTTCTTTCATTATCAAACTGTGGGAGATATTTTTTTTGCAAAATATAATATAATCTATTAAGTCTAAAAAGAGACGTAAAGTGTCACTGGTCACTTTGTCTCTGTAAACCAGTCACACATGTCCATATAATCAATCAAATACGGCATCTAAACGTGTCGAAAGTAGTAGTTGTGATAACAAGCCCACATCATGTAGCACATCCTAACACAGGCCGGAGGTTCGCTCTCATTCAGGTGAAAAATGACTTCATCTGCGAGCTGCCTTATCTTCCTCACTTGTGACCTGCACTCACTCCCCAAACTAATTTACAGAAACATCCCATCATCTGCCCTCTGCACTGGAGAGACAGAGAGAGTGAAGAGAAGATACTTGTTATAAAAGGCACAGTTATAGTTCAGTGGACCTTTATTGGCCCGTTGAAGGTTTCCAATTCATTTTCAACATAGAGTGACTTGTCTAAGTAGATACATCATGATACCAATTGCTCCCTTTCATTGTGGTGCTACCTACAATACAAAGCCTGGCTAATAGTGCACATCCAATACAATTAGATGAGAATAAATGAACAATCACTCTACATACATCTATTTAACAGTAAAGCCTAGAGGCTTGGTTTTTATATCCATAAATAGTTTCTTCTTGTAGTATGTTCAGCCAGTACTGATCAATGAAAAAACTGATAAGGGCTGTTTCAAGGTTTCCAAAGAATTCCTTGGAGGCCCTGGGTTGACCTTTTGAGATGAACTTGTGATCATCCAAGTCTTCAGTTGGTTGACCAGCAGAGGTAGACCTGAAGGGTTTGATCTTTCAATCAATATGTCAATTCTGCACAATGGCAATCAAAAAGTGGTTCGATATACTAATACACCATGTTTCACCATGTTTCTTTCTTAGCTTAGCTACAATTTCTGTTTATGTTTATGTGTTTTTAGGGGGGAGCCAAGGAGATTGGCACATGCATTGGCATTATCATTTGACAGCAGAATTTAGCATTTTGTTATTGTGTATGTGTATGTTTTCCTTCATTTGTTAGTGTTTGCAGACCTTTTTGTCACCCACCTGGTTTTATCTTCCCTGAATGAACTTACCTTATGTTTGTTAGACATTTTTTGTCCATGCTAGGCTGTAATACAACATTTCCATTCCATTTCCATGTTTGGCTATCTTCTGCAGGCTGTCTACCCATTAGACTATCTTAACAACCCATGAACATGTGCATCCATAGAGAGGAAGAAGATAAAACTGAAAGAGGAATGTAAAAAACTGTACCTCAATATGGGGAAAAAAATCTGAAAAGTCTGAAATTGCAGAAATTGTACTCAGGTTTTGACATGCACTCACTGGCACAACAACAAGATGGAGGAAACATGGCAGCATACAGACTGAAATAATATAGATAAAGTAGAGTTTTAATGGAGACTGGTCGTCACAATGTACTGCTCAGGTCAGAATGTCATTGTAGTATATGCAGTGTATAACACATATGAATTGCATCCCTCCCATTGGTGAAAATAAGTTGTAATGGATTGAGCCATGTGAGTCACACTATATTTTGAGGGGGAAGTGAAAATGTTAACATAATGCAAATTTCGGTTCAGTTGGCACAAGTTGTTAAAAAGTTCTAGGAATTGACCCAAGGTGTCTCGGAAGACGAAGAAGCCTTGGATTCTCAGAACAATCAGATAAGTTTGATTGCGCCAAAGCTTTTTCCCATTTCTTATACATTAAGATACTTGATTTACATTTCATTTGCATTAAACTGTATTACAGCAGCTTTCACCTCGTTTAAAAACGTATTCATTCTGGTCATGAGAGACAAGCTTCTGATTTTTCCATCCACTTGGCACAGAGTTGTTTTTTTCCTTACCCAGCGTCCCTCCAGGTTATCAGAGGCTTCATACTTCATAAGAACATTACTGTGAGTCAGCTGACATTGCAACTGAAACCGTGTGAGGGAATCAAAGGAAGGAGGCTGATGTGCTTCCAGGAGAGAGGGTGGGGGCGGGGGGGGGGGGGGGGGGGGGCAGCCAACCTGAGCTCCAGATAACAAGGCTGATATGAGAGCTAAAGACCATTTTCAGGTTGACTGGTGTGGTTTTGTTGCGTTTCTGAGGGTTGAGGTAACTGTCACCCTCTTCTAGTGCCGAAAGCGACACAAGTCATCCCAGACAGCAGTGTTTTGCATGAATAGGCAAGCCGGGTTGCATCAGATGCAACACACCAGCTGGACAACGACCTCAACAGGACACACTCATGCCTCGTGATCTGCATCTCGGCATCGTCTGAGCCCGAGGGATCTGAAGCACTGCATTCATTGACTCAGGGCCACGGTTGTATTAATGCTGAATTTCCCCTTTTCCTCTGTTTGCTGCTTCAAAAACTTTCCCTTCAGGCTTGTTTAACATTATGTTGATCAAACTGCACCAAGCTCAATGGCACTGAATAATGTTTTGGCGAAAAGCGCCAGCACTTTTTGATGACTCAGTATGTGCTTTACTCCAAATATACTGAGTCAGCTGACTGTCAAAAATTAACCTTTGACTGTGCCCTGATGTCATTAGACCTTAATTTCACCGGTGAATACTTGATCTGCTGTGTTGCACCGGGTTGCATAAATGTCTCTGTAGGTGAAATCACATAGCTGTAAACACAGACCACTGCAACAGCACAAACCAAATTAGTTAGAGATGCAGCAGTGGAGAGGATTGGGGCTTGGGGGGGCGGCGGCTGTTTTGAGTTTAATCAATCATCCCCATTGAAATCTGAGTTTGGAGGAGGGGAGGAGAGTAGCGGTAGAAGGTGGAGATGTGGGTTGTTTTGCGAAGCAAAGGAATCCCATTTTTTTCTCTTAAGGGGCTGTGTTGAGCCAGCTCATTTTTCACTTGGGTGCGGCTCATTCGTTCATTAGGCAGAGAGATAGGGGTGTATATGGCGGATCTGCGGAGCTGCTTCATTACTCTCTGAAGCCTGGCGAGATCGGACAACGATGTAGAATATTTAACCCCCTCCTTCCTCCCCCGCCCCACCATTGCCGGCGAATGATGTGTGTTCAACAGGACTTGAGTTCCTGCTCATTATAGAGGCATGATCATAACTCAACGAAGGGTGCTCGCTACATGCTGAGAGAGCAGCACTTGCAAAGGCAAAGAGATGCTGATCCAGTGAAGGCACTGCTGCCCTGGAGATGGAAAATGAGAGATGTGGCTTTGACTGATATGTTGATAGCTGAGGAAGATAGAGCACCTTTCTATAACAGCACATCTCCACTGAAATGTTCTTTTCTACCCTCCTACCCTTTTCAACACATATGTTAAGGTTGGATTTGATCCCAGAGTATTATAAAAATGGGTGACTATACTTTCCAATGTATTCAGTCAGTATTGATTAGTGCACCAAGACAGCTTTATTACTTATGCATTCGATGGTCAAAGGTCTCTGGATTAGCCTCCGGTGTATTAGAGCCATGAACATGGCTGAGAGGTGTCTATTAGACATACCTCATCATCCATTAACAGAGGGTAATATGGTTGCAGTTATTGCCTCCTCTATTGACATATGGTCAGATTTCATACCGCAGTGTAATTTCCAAATGTTTACAGAAAAAAATTAATGCCACTTTACTTTGAAAAAGGAAAAAGAACATTATGACTAAATGTGATGAATAATAGATTTAACACACTGAAAGATGTAAATTGGGAAGGATAATTCTCATTTATAACAATTTAGGAATTATTTTTATAGCTCATTTCTAGCAATTACAGCAGTGGATTTCCTAAATGATTTGCCAAGATTTGGAAACATAGTCTGTTTGGGGTAATAAATATATGAGCTGCCAATCAGATGGGTTTGAAACACCACAGTTTAGATTACTTAATATTTATTTTGAAGTAAAATCAAAGTGAAGCCATTGGAAATGTTTTAATTCCCCATTTCACAGGAAAACACACAGTTTAGATACAAATTTATACAAATTTGTTCGCCTTTGTTTTCTCTTCCAAAGAAGTTTGGCTAACCTGGGGGTTTGTTCAAAACCTGTCTGATCTTCTGCCAGATTTTCAGCCATGCTGCTGTTCCCAGATCTCAAAGAATCCAATGAAGAATCCGATGATAAATAGGAATGATGACCAAAACTAAGACTGAAGTAAACCAGATTTATACCCCAAATGGATATCCTTGGCAGCTTGTTCAGCACTATATCTTCTCCGACACTGACTGTGAGGACTTATGCTGATATGTATGTAGATGGCCGGTCTGAGTAGCTCAGCAACGCCTGCATATGAGCAGGGTGTCGGGGAGAAGCAGACATACGGCAGGACTGGTTGGCAACGTGTTGACATCTGTCATATTTGTTTGTTTATCTGGAACAAGGCAGCACCACGGGAGAGAGAGAGGGACACTCTCCAGAGAGTGACTGAGCGGAAGCCTACTCTCTATCTCAAGGGGGGAAGAGGGTCTGTTGTTGTATTATACAGACCTCATACCTGCACATATTGTATAGGCTGCATTGTAGAACGAATAAATACACACACACACACATACACACACACACCAAGAAATAAACACGTACTCCAAATCCACAACGGTGAGGCCAGGTTCACTTATTTCACAATAGGCTCTTTATCTCCTATTATCAGGTGATTTCTGGGAATTTTATCTCAAACCAAAGCGCTGCAATGATTTATCTCTATAGAGTGCCATGATAAATGATCCTCTGGTGTAAAAATACTATTTGTGTAATTGGATCATTCTTTGGCCTGCACTCTATAACTCCTCCGTCTGCTGCTGGTAGAGTTATGTGCCCTGGTGGCAGGTAATGTTTTTCATTATATGCCAGGCCAGTTTTATATATAGAAAATGGGTGGGAAGGGACTGCGTCTAGCCTGGAGCCATTTGCTTGGTTAGTCCCTGTAGGTGCATCCAATATTGATTGCTTGGGAGTAGAGTGCTCTATCCCCACAGAAAAGCAGCATATGTACTGTATGTGAGAAGTGGAGATACTGGGTGTTCTCGTCCAGCTAAATTTAGCAGGCGAAGCAACACCCATGATGACAACCTCCTAGCGGAGGTGCCATGAAATACTTTCATACCCTGTGGAGCTATGGAGACACATAAACATACACAGCTACAACAAAAGCATCTGAGCGCACAACCAAAAACAAAGACTTGGGGCTTGCTTTCATCACATATTTAAAGTCTAATTGGTTTCAGTTGCTGAAAAAGCAATGCCCTCTACAGATACTTCAGAGCGTTTGGTGACAAGGTTGGTAAGGTGAATAAATTAAAGCGGGGAAACAGCACCTCCCAGGAAATGTTTGAAGCTGTTATGTAAAAGCTTCTGGTTGAGTTCAGGCATTTGATAGCAGCGCACTTCCCCAGATAAGACTTTTTCTGAGCCTCAAGAGAAAAATGTACCTGCATATTTATCTGTCCATTAGTCTCTGTCTCTCCCTCTCATCATCTCATCCTCTCCCATCTCCGGGTATCGGTTACACCGCAGAGCATAGTAAATATTTGAGATCTCTCCCTGCCAATGAATCAAGTCTCATTTCCAGAGTGGGTGGGCAAATTCTGGAGAAAAAAAAAAAAAAATGACAGTGTTTATCTCCATTTTCAGAGCACCACTGAATGATGAGCACCCTCGCTCTGTAGTGCTCTAACAGATTAATTCACGTCAAAAGTTCCTGATTTGCATTCCAGAGGTTAACTCCGGACTCATCCGATTTTCATTTTGAGCTATGATGAATCTGCTGAATAGTTTTTTTTTTTTTCACCGCCTGTAAAGGTTGGATTAAATGAAAGAGCTGTGATTTTTTGAAGCACTTGATAGTTTTTGGTAGTCAAAGTATGCTACATGGTTATTTCCGCACACAGCAAGTGATTTTTCTTATCAACACATTTCGCATGAAAATGATATTAATCATTCTCTTTTATATGCACTTATTCATCGGGAGAAAAGGCACAAATGAGACAAGTTTGTTAAGCCTGGTTGGCTCATCAGTGTTACAGAGCTTGAATAAGCAATATAAGGTTTTGAAAGTTAAGCATTGGACTCAACACACAATTTACTACTAGTTTTTTTGTCTTTGGGTGATAAAATTCCAGAAAGGTATCGGAATTTGAAGTGATTGTTTGTGACTATGATTTATCCTCTGGGAAATATTTTGCTCATTAGCCACCATGGCTGGAAGTGGATAAGCCCTGGCGTGAGATCAGTTTGGTACATACCAGTAATAAGGATGTTCAGTGGAAACTGACAGCAGAGCAGACTGTGGAAAAACCAGGAGTAATGCATCAAGTCAGAAAAAGTGTTTGGTCAGCAGGAATAAAACATCACCAATTTTCTCTCCTCATTTTCTCCTCAAAAACCAGTTCAGGCAGCAAAATGTGTCATTAAGGAAAGCAGGGACTCTAAAGTTGTAAATCGCCCAGATTGTGCAAGGTGTTTAGACTGGGCAATTTAAGTGATTCAAAGTGGAACGAGGAAGACAGGAGGAAAACGGGCTCATCTGATAGTTACCTGGGGCATCAGCCAGGCTTCTGCCCACACAGGTAATTATAATTATGCAAATGAGGCACATAGTCAGGCCCTGGAACAAAAGCAATGCTACGTATGCAAACTGAAATCCTCCAACTGGTTCACCTGTACATTTAAATACATGCAGAAAAGCAGGTACACAGGCATTATCATGCTAATGCACCCAATAAAATAGGTTAATCACCATTTCATTGCAATAAACAATATGGACAGCCGGTACAAACGGATGTATGGGGGGGAAATCATGAGTCTTTCCCAGGAATCACTCACTGAATGGCCAGCAATCTCCTAGCTCTTGTTCCCACGTCAGACTACTAGATTGCTCTAGCAGGAGCTTGAGGGGTGGAAGCGAAGATTAGGAGGAAAAAAGAGAAAGCTAGGAAGAGGTGATGAGTTTTGGATCTGAAGCTTGTGAGGCTCAGGTGATGAAAAAATGGTGTTCTCTCTAATTCATTAGCGAGCCAAGCAAGCTGCAATGAGGTGTGCTGCAGTGGCACAGTGGAGCACAATGGAGAAAGGAGTTTGAAGAGTGAACGCGCTGAACACAACATTCAGTCACAGTGCGAGTCTTTTATGAATTATAGTGTTATAGAATATAGTGCTGAAGCAGGCCAATCACAGCCTAGCAGCTGAACTCGTTATCTCAAATAGTAATGTGCAATGTACCTATATAACCACCTTTTCACCACAGACATAACACAAAAAGCTTTCCATAGAGAGAGAATTAAATTAAATAACAATCATAAAATAATTAAATTAAATAGTAATTTGTGGAACACAATATTTAAAATGATTGAGAACAGATATAGTCCCTGATGTCAGCAGTGTAATTACAATTCCATTTTAATCTACACTGCATATGGTGTTCCCATGCTGTTTTATTTCATTTAAGTGATATGTGTGAATTATGACAGCATTGATAACAGTGTGTCTATTTAATGGGTCACGTTTTGTGGTATTCTTGACGGTTGAAGTTGGACCAAATCAAGCACATGTAGTTTCACATGCTGTCACTTTTTTTTTTTTAAAATTGAAAACTATCACAAAATACCTCCCAGTTAATTCAAACTCAACCCACATAGGCTTATCCTAAAGTATATTGCATAACAGACTTTCTTCCATTCATTCACAGTGCCTCTGCTGCCTCACAGGACAAGACAAGCTTACATTTCTGTAGGACAGTTGCATTCAAACAGCCCTACCTTTAACCTTTAATGGTTTTGAATCTAAAATGCTTCCTTACATTATTTCTCACTCAGTTTGGTGTCAAGATTAACTGTAAAACACGACTAGCTAGTTAGCAGAGAGAACAACATGGTGCTTCTGTTACCTCACTTGAGTGACAAACTAACGCTACTGTAAGACAGTTGCATTCAAACAGCCTTACCTTTATCCACTATGGTTTCAAATCCAAAATGCTTCCTTACATTACTTCTCACACAATTTGGTGTTAAGATTAACTGTTAAACATGACTAGCTAGTTAGCAAAGAGAATAACAATAGAACCAATCACAATGTTTGTTTACAATAACTCGGGTAGAAAACCTCTGCATACAATTTATGGTGCCAGGTAACAATAAAGAATGGAAGGGTTTGGGTTTTTCAGATTTCCATCTGCGAAGAGTAAACATGCTCAAAAACAGCTCTGGATTCAGTGTCTGAAAAGGGAGGACATCCAGGACAGGCCAACTGACTTTGTCAGTCATAAACATGGGGGCCTTACAGTATCATGACTTGGAAAAACCCGGCAGCCTGGTCTTTATGACCAAAACTGTGGGAAGCACTCTCTGACAAGTAAGCTTTATGTCTCATTTCATTTTCAGTATCAAAGAAACAACTTATTTGAGATTGTTGGCATTGCGTTAGCTACTAACTATTAACATTACTTTCTGTCGAGCATTGAGTCTGGCGAGCCAACACTTTGGTTTTAAATTAACGTTTGTTGAAACAGAGACACTATGATTTTATAATCAGTGTCTGTGGTTTAAAAGTATTACAGCAGGTTAGCAAGTTAGTTTAGTTGATGTTGGTAATGCTAAATTCTGTGTACCATCTGCAGTAAGTTCAGGCTATTTTTCATAGTTTCAGCATCATAACAGCTCTCAAATAAATTACACACACACATTCTACATTAATTAAACCCAAAAATCTTGTCTTTCTGAACGTCTGTTTAAATTGAAATATTGTTATATTAATATTGTGTTCTTTTTTCTTTATCGGATCAATTAAGAGAGGTCAAATGCTGATCTAAACCACCCAGACTATCACTTTACTTGGGCCTAGAGGTAAACAGTACCAGTCCAGCAACATATAGAAAGAGAATTGCTATAAAACTGCAGTGGTATGACTGGGCCTGTAAAAGAACAAGCCTGGATGTCCTGCTGAACCTGAAACTAAGAACATGAGCTCCAGAATCCTCCCGAATCAGAGAGTCCAGAGGTATGGTATCTGTGGAGGGAGAATGAAGAGCTTAGAGCCCGGTGTGAAACCTACAGACAGAGGTAGACAGTTTAAGGGCTGAGAGGGATTATTATAAGGACAAGGTATCAAGTTCCTTATTGAAACAGAGAGAACAGATCAAGAATGGAAGAAAAAACAAGACATTTTCCTTTTACTTAGGATTGCCAAGTATTGCTGTTTTCATGTGGATTTTTACCCTATTTTCCCCACTCATGACAACGAGAAGGGTGATTTCAAAGACCAACCAGCTGTTTTTTAACTCTGCATAAAATAAGACATGGATTAAGCAACATAGATTTGGGGTTTCTGTTTTGGAGTGTCAGCTGCTTGTGTTTTAAGCTGTTTTCAATGAGATAGCGCCTGTGCTTGCTGAGCGCCTACGTTTTCTGATCTCGTGGTCAACTCCACACATACTGCATAGCCTGTGGTATTTAAGACAAGATTCAAGAACTGTATTGTGATTATTGACCGCACAGAGTTATTTACTGAGAGACCTTTTAACCTTAGGGCAAGAGCACAAACATGGTCTAACTATAAACATCACACGAGAATCCATCTTGTCAGGCTTCAAGTTCGATGAGGATTTTCGCGTGATCTCGCGAATCCAGCTGCCTCGCGAGGTAAGACGGTGATAGACAGATGGTTCATCCAATCACCTGCCAAGTATTTTTGAAAGTGCCTGCCCTTTTCCAAATAGTTTCCAAGGACGATTTCTCAAATGGCTCTGTGTAACAAACCATCTGGTTCGTCAGATTACATCACAACACCCTCAAGGCTCTGATTGGTATTACACCCTATGGGTCCATCTCCTATGTCTCTAAAAAGTTGAAGGGGGGTGGGAGGGGGGATATCTGATAATAAGATCACAGCACAATCTGGTTTTTATAATTACATCAAACAAGATGACTAGGTAATGGCTGACAGAGGTTTCTTTATAAGTGAAAGGCAGAGAGCATCTCCCAGGACTTGCGGTTGAGAGGGCTCGTCAGTTGTCTGCCTTGCGCATACATGTTGAGAGAGCAATAGAGCGAATCAAAATATTTGCCATTCTGAAAAACACCTGTCAGTGCTGCCGTGACCAATTTGAGGCCAAAGCTTATTAAATAATTTAGGAACTTCAAGAAATTGTAATTGGCGTTAAAAACTGAGCTTTATCATGTACTTTTGATTTTATGTTATAGGTTTTAAACTGTATATCATTGCTATGGCACCACAACTATTCAACGAATTCTTCAGTTAATTTCTTTTAATGAGCTTCTTGTGCAATCACAATCTCATATCAGCCTTTGACCTTTTAGACCCAAAAGTTAACCGTCTCTTTATCTCATCCCAGAATACCATTTAGTCTCAGACAATTCATCGTGAGAGACATTCAAGACCAAAATCCCTTGCTTGGTCCAGACAACAAAATGGCATTCATGTGTTGGAATACATAAAGCATGGTTCATGTTCAGTGGTATATCTTAGTATCAGTACTATGCTGTATATCATGATGCTGGGGTCAGGTGTAATGAGATGCTTACCTTTTCTCATATTACATCATATTAATCTTTGATTTCTGACTGATTTAGGGGAGACTTTAGATTGTTTCTGGCTGTGACTAACATATATCATCTGTGCTCCTGTGACCAGCATTTGTCTGCACTTGAGCATCGTACTGGTGGGTCTTTTTCAGCCATTGAGTGTCCATAAAAAATCCTGGGTCTCTAACTTGAAGGATCTCTGCTAGAGACAATTCCCTGTACTTATAGGGACACTTAATCTCTACCACAGCATCTCCATGGCAATCACAGGTTGAGATCCCATCAGGTGAGGCTGCCAAGAATATATATTGTTGGTAGACCACAAGGCCTACAGTTTTTAAAACAAATTTAGACTGCAGATGCTTATAAAATTCCTTGCAGTATCTTCATGCTCTATAACCCACTTTATAGATGGCGCATGAGAAATGTTGTATGAGTCATACTCTAGGATGACCTTAACAGCAGTAGCATCCTTACCACTTAACACTTTGTGAATGTGACTTGTTGTCACCCGTCCTTTCCTGTGCTTATTCCATAGTGTGGAGCTTGACTGGCCAACAGTTGCTTGGGAAAGGTTGGTCACCTGCTGGCTGTTGGGGACTGCATCTTGAACAATATCCTGTACAATATCCTGTCCATAATAACTGCCTGCATTCCCTACCCTTACTAGTCTGTGGGGTGGCAGTGGGTAAAGGTCCTCTTGTCTCAGATGCTGCGTCACTGTCATCCCTTATTAAAGCTGCTACTGAAGGAAGAATGTGTTTAAGTTCGGCAAGAGCTTTCTTCTTTTCTTCATCTGATAGCCATGGACATTTTTTTCAATGGTGGGTAACAGATGTACCATGTTTTGTATGTGATGAGTCTAAGTGTTCTGCAGGGCAACTAGGAGTACATCCATCATACACCTTCCACGCACATTTCAAATCTATGCAAGAGATTTCCTTGTATGCTCCATATGTGCCTTCAACAGGCAAACAGAAGAGCGGCAATGTGGCTACAGGCCTCTCCTAAGCCAGCCACACATGTGCAATGACTAGCTATAACATAACCATGTTTACTGTCTAAACACAGCCAAGGATGGTAAGGTGGCATCAAGTGTGAATGTAGTTGTGCTGTCTGTTGAGATGTTATGCTGCTTCATATTGTTCACATGGCCAGAAAGATAATTGTATGCATCCAGTGACTTGTAGGCATGCAATGCCTCTCCACTTAAGGGACCTTGAGAGTTTATAAGGTAGTTATAAATGTCATGAAGTAGACAGGGAGGCAGCTTAACAAGGTCAGTGTACCACCCATCACTTAGATTGTAAGGGTCAGGAAGATTAACATTATTATCACCCAAATGGAGCTTCAATTTTTGTAACTATTGGTCATTATCTGTTACTTAGAATGACAGCATAATTGGACAACTGACATGCCTGTCCACTCATATTGCCAATCAAACACCCCTCCCTTTAACTATGGTCCTCTCCTCTGGTTTGTCTACCAGCCTGTCACATCCTACACCATCATGTTCTTTCTTCTTCTTTCCTGTTTTGTCTTTGTCCATCTTGTCACTCCGCCTTTGGATCCTGTCCCCTTTTTCTCTTTCTCTTCTGGGTTGAATCTGTTTCACTTTACCTTACAGCCTTTCATGCACTGTTGAATGAAATGACACTGATTTATAATAGATAAAATTAATTCAACATCTGGCAGCAGCATGTTGAATTTTTTTTTCATGATGTTATTTCAAAGTGTATACATCTCATTCATCTAAAATGCATGTCTGTTGCTTTCATATGTCATTGATAACAACACTTTCACTAATGTTAGTTTTGATACCTTATTTACTTGTTGGGCCACAGACTAAAGAAAATGACAGCTTGAGTTTACCCAGAACTAGCAGTTAGTCCAACTGGCGGTGAGATGTCGCCATTGGGTAAATTTGGTTTATCAAAGACACTAGCACAGCAGAAACATCAGATAGGTCGGACCACCATGTTTTACTATATATCTTTAAATGTTACAGTTATGGCTGAAAATGACAACAGAAATAAACAAGTTTACCGATTTCACTTCAATTCAAATCAGTCGCTAGTTGTCTAACAGGAAGTTACTGTTGTTGTCAGCGCAACGTCAAGGTCTATAGCATTGTTTATTGATGGGTAGCAGGGCGTGTCATGTTTCAGACAAACAGTGGAGTACAAAACAGGGTAAAAAACACTGAAATTTTTTAATTCAAACAGATCGTGTAATAACAATGATATTTTTTCCTATATTCTAACTATAGTTCCAATTTTAAATAAATAGTGACTGCCCTATTGCCTACTTACATCCCCTTGCCCCCAAAAGAACGACAATAGTCATTTTTCAGAGAAGACATTTTGACATTGCACAGTAGAAAGCACAGGTGTAAATAATGAAAATCATGATGTCTGGATACTGTTTAGCGTCTTAAGCGTCAGGGTCCTGATACTGAGCACGTTGGCACACTGTCACACTGTCATGACTTACTGGGACACTTAAATAGAACAAAGCCATTGTAAATATTATTGCTACCACCTGTGCTTTTTCTACTATGACAAGTCTCACTATGATAACTGTGTGTATTTCTTTAAACCCTGCAAGTAAGCGGCAAGCCTCTAATTAATAGTACAGTATTTTTTGCATTATTGAATGAATTCAATAAATGGAGCAACTCCAAATGATCTGCATTATTTTGTATATTTTCAAAAATATGGCCCAATATTTTTTTCATTCATAATAAATATAAATCTATTTCACTGTATTCCCAAGAGGTTTGTGTTAGATGGTTTTTACCATACAGCCTTGAGCTTACAGTACAATCTACACGATCTGCCCGCAGTTGACAAAACTGCTCTCCCACTGCCTTGCCTGTATTGCCTATAGCATATACATGCTGGCAGCCTGCCTGAGTAACCAGCCGAGTGCTAATGAGCCCATCTACTGTTAATTTAATTTAGAGCGTGGGCTCTTCCGTGGAGCTGCATCTCTGCTGCCTGGCTTAGCCACTGCTCCCAGCTGCAGGGTGTTTAACCTGTGCACAGCTCCACCGTATACCGTAGTGGTGCCCCACCTTAGCTGCAAGCACTCTACACATACACACACACACACTGTCTCTCCAGTCTCACACTTTACACCCTTGTATTTCCTCATAAATGCAAGAACATTGATTTGCACACTCAGATATTCATCAACAAGACCCTCCCCCCAACAAACACAACACACAGATGTCTACTGTACAAGAGCAAACATCATCAAGGGATCTCACACTTGTAATTCATTCATGAACTACTGTGTAATCTGCTTGTGTTCAGTTATCTCAGCGGAGATACACGAAAGAAAAGATGTTGAGAACGGTGTTTTATATTTAATAAGGCTGACTGTCTTATGCAGGGTCTTCAAAAGTAATGGTCCTTATCTACTGATCGTCTTGCTTATCGCTTTCATCGTGCCTTCAGCATCTGCCTGTGGATTGATGAATCACTGCCAAATCAGCAGAGGAGAATTCAATATGGGTCACCTTGAAAAATGACAACTGAGCTGAATGACAAAGCGAAGGTCAGAGTGTGAATCTACAGTATTTTTGACCCTCGGCTTTTTTGATATCCCGACCAGATTGTAGAAAATGTTAAGACTGTTCAATTTAGTTATAATTTTACATCATATATATTGTGTTAGTCTTTCACCAAACAAGAAACCATGCAGCCAATACATTGTCTGACATAAAAATGGAGCTGCTTCTAATTGAAGAATGAAACAGAGACTGACTGCATCGCTTTAAAATAAGAAGAAGAAAAAAAAGGGGCGTTCAGTATTTTCATAATTTCGAAGTCATTCCCAAAAGAACAGTAACACATCGCAGTTGTGGCGATGGGAAAACCATTTTCTCTCATTTCTGGCAGCAAGAAGCTGCTGTGACAGTTTACTCATACAAATGCTCTCCTTTGAGAAACGGGAAAGAGAAAAATCTTCAGCTCCTGAACAGCAACTTAATGATGACACAGTTTACTTCTGCAAATATGCTATTACTGAAACACCAACTTGATATTCCCTCTGAGGTGGCAAAATGTGTTACATTTGGTTGTGTTCTCGATCTAAATGCATTTATCTCTGCACTTAAATGAAACCACATGTCTTTATTTGCGGCTCCGTGGAAAACAAAGTTCTTCTGCTGTGACTGAGGCGAGATCCATCGCTTTAATCGAACAGTAGGGATCAGATGTGCTTTGTCCTCCACTGCAGCACTACAAATCCTGGAGGTATGTGGTAAATCTTGCTTACAAGATTCACTGGAGACTTGGTGTTTATTGAAATTCTTTGGCAATGAATTTACCCCTTTGAACAGGGTTATTGTTGTTTTTCTTTCTTCTTCTTCTTCTTGTTCTTCTTTTAACTTGAGCTTAGATCAACAAGCTAAGCTAACGTCTATCTATCAAGACCTAAAAATAGTAACATTTCAGCCCTGTAACTGTAAAAAGGACTTACCACTTTGCCTGTTTCCAGACAATGCACTTTCACTTGAATATATGCGAAGAGAAGAAGAGACTTATGGAAATTGTCCATGCCTTCTGTCCTCACATCTTTCTTTTCTGATCTCTCCCTGGGGGCTGAACTGTTAACAAAGCCAGAGTGAATGCTGCTGAAGTGCAGAGAAAATGTTTATGTGCTAAATCCTTTTCGTCTTCCCTTTCTGTCCGTAATGCGGTTCAATTTGCCTAAACTTTACTCAGAGAAATTGGATGATTTCCATTTTGCTGTCGAGTGAAGAGCTCTGGGAACATGCCTGTGCTAATCTCCTCAGGATTCCCTCTGTTTAACCCAGCGCTCTGACATACTGATGAGGGGATTTCTCCTTTCTCTGTTGCGTTGAAATAAATATTCTCACCTGACATAAAAGGAATATACTGAGGATATGAAAAATTATTATTTATCCTTGTATCCATTCATTGCCACTAAAGCTAATCATGTTTTCAGTGCCAGTGTTCTGCCTTTAAATGTATTCTTCCTGATTTTCAACAGTCATAACGATTTATTAGGAGTTATTTATAGGCACACAGCTGGCCTCATATGTACACTATGGTTTGGGCGAATTGATGAGCAATGTTGTGAGCTGTCAGCTAATGATTGTCAGAAGTGACATGTGTGGTCTTTCTTTGTTGGGTTTGACGCTATTCAGCAAAGACAGGACCAACAATCCAAGCTAAGACATGTCCCCTAAAGGCTCCTGTGGTAGATAGTCGAGGGGGGAGGGACTGATAATGTCTGGCAAACACCCAGAGGCTTTGAATAAAAAGAGATAGATAAAAAGAGAAAGAGAGAGAGAATCCCACCCGTGACGAAAACAGCAGCTCGGGGCGTACATCCCTCACACGTCCAGCAGAGAATGAAACCGCAGTCGCCTGATTTGTGCCTAATAAAGTTGTCACATCCTATCAGGACTCACATCTACTACAGAAAACACAGGCCCCCAGTCAGTGCTAGTCAGGGGTGATCAGGGGTAGCCGGTAGTGGACAACACCTTGGAGTGATGGATGATGGGATAGATAGAGCGCTGCCTGATAGAAGGTGATACAGGTGAACAACGGACAGCCATTGCTGTTTCTGCTTGATTTAACAGCGGTTGTAAGCATCCAAGAATTATAGTGATGATGCCGGTGTCTTGGTAGCAACTTCATTACAGGCTCTGTGAAAATACAAGTGACTTTTTTAGAGATCTGTCCACTTTCTTGGAGTGACAGAGAAGATTTCTTGCAATGTCTTTGCGCCTCCATGCCTCATAAAACCCACGCTCACAGTGACTGTAAGGTGAGTATGAATGTGGGTCACATCAGTGAGCTTCTGCTTGAAGACAGGTCCTGTCCTGTGCTTTGCTTATTTCCTCTTGCCCACGTTCCCATTATGGGAGGCAGTATCTACAGCATGACCTCTAGAGGGAGGCAGCGTGTGGAGTCACAGGGAGCAGCACATGTCTGCCCACAGAGGCCACATAGACCGGTACTCTTTAACAAAGACGAATCAGTCTCAGATTGTTGAGAGCACATGCCTGCCATACAAGATATTTAGAGAATCCGGCATTAGAGGTAACCATTTGTTGAAAATAAGACCCAGAGGGCTTTAGTTCTTAAAAGCCTGAGGTCCTTCTTAAGATCATTCAATCACAGCTTGTTTATTTTCTGAGGCAGCCTTTTACAGAAAAGTAGTGATAGCAGTGTGTGAGAGTGTTGCTTTTCCATGTTAACTTTAATGTGCAGGTGTTTTTACAGGTGCTCTTCTCAACAACAAAAGTTAGAGTGGTTATGTTATCAACTATCTTGCATGACTGTCCATTGCCTCATGAAGTAATATTCCTTTATCTCTGCATTGCAGGCATCGACAGAGGTTTAATTTCTCTTGAGATTATGCTCCATAGCTTATGGGTCTATTGGATGGAAAATTATTTAAAACTAATGTTTCCTCTGCCCTCAGAACACAACACACTCTCCTACAGTTATCAGTTTTTATTACTTTTCTAAACTGCATTTTTTATTCCAGCCCTATAAATTCATCAAAAAGAGTTGTGGTTGAAGTCCCTTTATCAAAAGTTTTCAAATAGTGAATTTGAAAAAGCAGATGATGCTCATGCTCCCTTTCATAATACATTCCCAGTTTAGAAACCAAATTTGCTCCATATGCAATATCGGAGTACAACAGGCCAGCTGTGATTGAGAGGTTGGAGGTTTAAATCAATCATATGTGGCGTGTAACTCGGAGTCACAGAAATTGCTTTCATTTCTAAGTTGGTGATGGTACTTTTGCTTTATACCTCTGAAGGAACACAGATCTTAGCAACAAGTTCATTGCCAGTGAAAAGAAAAAAATGAAACCACATAATTGTACTTAGATTTTAAAAACTGTCAATTTGAAGTACACAAACATATTGAAAATATGCATTTTATGCTTAGTTTTGGGGGGTTCTTGTACACTATTTTGAGTATATTTTAAAGCTGCAATCAATATTTTATATTAATCAGCCATTAAATGACCATTTGTCATATGAAAGGGGTTGTTTGCTGTGTAAGTTTTGTGAATTTCCTTTCAGAAAGAGAAATGCAATAAAATGATCCCAATATCTTCACACATTGATGTTTTTCTGTGGTAAAGAAAAATATTGGAGAGTTTTTGGACAGCTCCAAAAGATTTAAGTCTGACTTCCATGAGTGGTGTCTACTGTATATGTTCCAAAGTCCTGACAATCTTGGTGAAGCAGGTGGCTTAGTAATTGCTGTCTTAGCAAACAGAGCTGACATTTAGGGAGAGTCTCAATACATTCCCAGGATTGTGCTGAGGCTGTAGAGTCAGGATACCTTGGGTGTCTTACGACAGTCACAGCAGGCCTCACTAATCACATTACATTTAGCCGTGACAAAGACAAGGCCATGTACAACTGAGATAGATGGATTAAACCATTTTAGTAAGTATGGATTACCCTTCAGTACACTAATCAACTTGATGAGGATGGTCTCAAGAAATACTGTTGTGGGATAAAATGCGGAACACTGGTTGAGGAGATATGAAAATGTGTCTTTTTCCAATATGAGCACAACATAATTTTTTGGTTTATTGTTAATTGTGTGGGCTGAAAAAAATAAAACAAACAACTTCAAATCTGTCAGTCTCAGTTATTATCTGTGTCTGTATAGCCTCCAGATTTCTCAATTATTATATATTCATATCAGCATTCTTCAGATCTCCTCTTTGATTTCACATTGTATTCTGTTGATTGACACATATCACAATGTAATCATCAATTAAAAGTATGCCATAATAAAATATAACATTGGTGTATTCTGTAGTGAACAAATCTCATGTGCAGACAGAGTCAAACCAACAATGAATTGATTCTACTAACACGTACTGGCTGTGTAGACAAAGCCTGATATAACTTACTTACTTATTACTTTGTGCTATAAAGCTCCATTGTGGTCCAAAATCTATTAAAAACACATCAACGACCCATCGGGTGACATGGTCCGTCATCAACATAAGCATGTTCATTGCAGTTAACTTTGAGTCAATCCCACATACACCATCCTGTTCCCATAATTAGACTTGCCACCAAATGTGTACTTATCCACTGATGAAAATAGTCCCCAACAGATGCACCGTTTATTCTTGTCTGAGTAACATTTGGTATAAACTACAGTTTCCTGCTGCTTTTGGAAATTATTTAGCCTTTGATAAAAAAAAAAGAAAAAAAACCAATATATTTATTACTTGATTTATGTCCTCAGACAGGGTAGAGAATTGCAAAGTATTGAGAGACAGACAAACACTATACACTGTGTATGTGATAATGTCATACAGACAGTGTAAAACAATTTCACCAAAGAAGGTACATAGGGCAGAATATAACTGGAAAACTGAATTTAATCTCTTGACTACTCCATATACTGCTGCCTCTTAAAATCTATAAACACATCACAAGTTTTATGAGTTCATTGAGTGTTTTGCTTGTCAGATGTTAATCTAAGTAATTCGTCATTACAGCTGTCAGATCAATTTAATGTAGCAAAGTAAAAGGTACAGTATTGTCCTCATAAATGTCTCAAAACCTCTGCTGGACATCATTTAATGTGTCCTCCTCATTCATGAACATTTACTAACACTAAATGTACCCTTTCAAGTTTAAAGAATGAATTATAATCTCCCAGTGAGGAGAACAGACTGTTCCAATCCTCATAAAAAAGATTTTATTTGATCTGTGGTAAAAGAAAAAAAAAAGACTGCAGAGGTTATGTCTGTTAATTATATCAATACAAAATCACCTGTGAGGGCTGAATGTCCTTGTAGTTACAGAGAACTACATCTGCACTGACTATTAGGTACTGTCCTCTGAAATGTTTTTGAATATCTGGGGGAGGAGAGAGTGTGTTTTAGTCGAGCCCCCCTCTGGACTTTTTAATGGACAAAGTTGCATATTATCATTCTGTTGCCTCAGCGTTCCTAATAGACTGAAAAATGGAGCTGCCATGCTGTCACGCCTATGGCAAGATTACTTTAACATTTCTGTCAGGCAGAAACTTTTTTTCTCTCTCTGGCGTCCATACATAAAAAGAAATCATATTGTGCTATAACAGCTGCTTACGTTTGCCACGATTACAGCTGTAAAATGTAGACTGCACATGTGTATTTTAAATGTTCACTACAGATAATAAAATATATGTCCAGGTATGAGTATTCTTAACTGATTATCAAAATAATTATTAATTTTCAAATCAAGTAATGGTCATTATAGAGGTAGGTTTTAAGATGTGTAATGAGATACTAAAGCAGTAACTAATATGATGCCTAAAGAACATTAGTATGCACACATCATTATTACAGGCATGAATGGCTGGACAGCAGTTGATTTAAGCCACATATGAACTTGCGATTCTGGGATTCATTTCAGTCATATATGCCACATTAGCATAACAAGCGGGAGAAACCTGGCCAGTAATCATCTGCGTCCTTATTACTATTTCCATGTAAAACCTGCAACATACACTAGTAGCAAAGTTTATTACTATCACATAAAAGGATTTTAATACCTGTGTTTCCGCTGCTCAGCTTGTAATATGTGTATGTGTGTGTGTGTGAGGAAGGTGAAAGGTGGGAGATGGCATGTTGTAAAGGGGAGCTATATGGGAAGGAGGATGGGAGAGTGGTTGAATCTCATTAGAGGCATTTTTATTGTCATCTGCCATATTGAATTTTCTGTAAAACGATGTCTTTTATTGTCCTCTTAATCCTCTGGACAGATTGGTTTTTCCAGGGGGCCGCTGATTTCATATAATGATAGCACCACACAACTGAGCTGAGAGGATGTATACAGTTGGCTCCACTGGGAGCTAGGGGCAGGAAATGACCGGAAATAGCAGATGTGGGAGGCTCCAGTGGCGAAGCTATGGCAAAAAGCCATTTGCCTTTGAACTTGTTGCTCTGCCCTTGATCCTTTCCAGGTCAAAGTAATAACTGTTTTTTCTTCCTCCCTCTCTCTTGCTGTGTTGTCTTTCTGCAGCCGATTTTCTATTTATCAAAGGACTGATTGAGCAGTTCTTCAAATGGCGGCTAAGGAGATGGCCCTGAAAGTGCAGATTGCTTTAAACAGGTGCTGCATTGGTTGCCTCTGTTGCCCCGAGTGCCTTGAAAATAATGATGCACAAGCTGTGCTCAGCTAAAACATCAGTCATAAGGGCCACTGGCTCTTTGAGACCATCTCCCACTCTCTAATACATATACATGTGAATAGGTACTTCAGTGATCTCATCCCGGGAGGTCAAAGTGCAGGTTCAGCATCAGGAGCTGAAGACATTCAGTGTCTTGTTCAAGAATGTAATAGCAAAATGGGCTGTCACACGGGCTTACATCCAGGTCAACTGACAAAAAGATACGACCTATCCACTAAGCCAACATGCAACTCCCAACACATGAAATAATCATTACACTGACTCAACTATTCTCTCAGTTGTTTTGCTCGTTTAGCACCCATGCTTCTAGGTTGACATGACACCAATAAAACTTCAAAATAATGTACTTTCCAGGAATCAAATCAGGAATCTGTTTTAATGGATTTAAATGTAATGTATTTTTTTGTTTGTTTGTTTCAGGGAGCTTTTTCTCATATTTTAAAGGAAAGAATAAAGAATAATATGACAAAAAAGTTTGTGCAGTTTATTTATTGTTATTAATTTCATAAATCTGAATGATTAAAATAAACATTTACAGATGAGTCAAGAGAAATGCATATTCCTTTTTTTCTCTTGTGAAAAGAATGAAACAGAAACCCAGAAGCAAGCTAAATAAAAATGGAAATGTGTGACCAAACTGTACAGATATCAGATACTGTGGTGAAATTGCCTATTTTAGTAGCTTTGAGTTCATGCAGTTGACACAGGTCCTCTGGGTGTACATTTTTGAGCATAACTGGGGGACTGGTGTCAATTTATTATTAGCCTACTCTAGTCATACATTTAGGGGAAGGAAATTCTGCTTTTATACTTTGGTAGTAATGGGGAAGTTGTCTTTATCGACTGACTACAGATGTTTTGCATCGACACAAGAAATGTCTGTGTCGATGCTTTCAACATCACCTAAATGCAACATACATAAAGATTTTTTTTAACTGTAGAGCATATTCATTCAAATCATCTGCGCAAAGAGGAAGGACAGCAAAATAAATCTGAAACAAGATCCTGCAAGATCAAAGGAGAATTTTATGTAGAAAATATAAGTTAGAAAATCACAGTTGGGCCAATGATTTATTTTTCTGTCACTATAAAAATGACCTTACAGAGGAAAGAGCTTTATATGTACATACTTTGTTTGACATTTCATATATAGATGACGGAATTAGTTTATTTTTCTCTTTTTAGCACAATATATTTCCCTCTCATCAGTCATGTAACATTTTTAAGAGGTCGGTGGAGATTTAAAAAACAGATTTAGGGTTACAGGTTCACAAAAGTCGAAGCTTGTTTGTTCTGCATGCAAATTTCCTGCACCAACATTGTGAATTTCTACCATGAATCTTATTATACATCCATGATGTACAGGCGATGGAGCAGCGGCCCAACAAACAGCTGTGCCTTTAAATGTTAACTTCCGGGTAACGGCATCGGAAATACTTGCTTGCAGAAAGGCGGATCCCTCTCTGCTACTTACCTTTCACAACTTCTTTTGAACATCTTTTTTTATTTGTTCCTTCTCGGCAGGTCTCAGTTACTGTCCACTCCCAAACTAAATTCCTTTCTCTAGTTTTAAAACGACATTCAGTCGAGTTTTACGACCGCCCTCGCCGCGACGACAGGAAGAGTTTCATAGCTTTGGCCACCCAGCTAGCTAACTTTTAACGCTCCAGCATTCAACTTGACAACTGACCTGCAGCGGGGTGAATTGTGCTTTCAAATCCAGGAAAAATGGGAGATAAAGAATTGATGTGGGCATTGAAGACTGGGGACCTGGACGAGGTCAAGGCCAAATTGGTAACGGTAAGACAAGCGGCGATAATGACTGGCTATTCAGTTCAGTTGTGTTAAACAATTTTCTGACAAGGCAACTAAGGCTAGTTAGTAGGCTAGGTAGCAAGCTAGCTAACGGTAGCTGGAGTTGGGTAATGTTATGTTAGGTAATTAAGATTTGTTTGTTGTTATGTTTAGTTTGTGGAGCTTTAACACAGCTTCAATTCAATTCGAAACAATTCAAGGTTGGCGTTTTAGTAAGGGCTTAACATACAAGTCTGAAGTTAGCATTGTTAGCAACATACATTTGCCATTCATACATGGAGGATGAGTATTGTCTCGCCCTCCATCATTTAACGTTAACGTTACTCATTAACGTTAATGAACGTGTAGATTATAATATACTGTGCTTGAATTTGGCTGCAGAACATGATTAGTTCGGCTAGCAGACGCTATCGTTACCACTTTCCGCAGAGAGCAACCTGTTGGTAGGCTAACCAACAATAGCATCAGCTGGTACGTGCTTTCACATTGTAGACAGACCGCTAACAGCTATCTCCATTGTAGTGTCAGCAACAGCAACGACAATAGTTGTTAACAGCACATGTGTTATTGAACAATGTTTATTATTGTCGCTAGAATGGGTTTCTGTTGACGCGCTGTCAGGTAAGTTGAGCTAATTGCTAGCGAGCTAACGGGGCACACGACGGGCCCGAGCTCCTGGTGGGCGGGGGTCTCAGCTGTAGCCGAGGAGATGGAGGCTCGGCTACCGCAAATCCCATAGCACCCTCCATGCTCGCCAGCATAATCCTTTTTGGAAGAGACTGATGGAAAAGTCCTTGCCTTAAGTTCGAGTTGCCAGTTGGGCCACACCGATTTCACTATTGAGCTTAAAAGGTCCCTTGCTTTTACAGAACTTGTGTACAGTAATTAAATGTAAATGTTGACTGAAAATCAGTGGATTAATTAGTCACAATCAGAGGCTAAGTATGTTTACACATACAAGGAATTTGACTCCGGTTTAGTGGCTCTCAATGTACTTACAGAGTATAACAACACATAAAAACAAATAATCTTCAGAAATATACAAGTAAGAGTGACTGTATACAGGTGAAACCGTTTCTGTGAACTGTAAAAAGGATACAAATAGTGCAAAGAAGTAAGGAGTGCAAGGAGCGCTGAGATAAATATTAAATTACTTTATATACATATAGTAAGTGGTTATGTACAGTATATACAGCCTGTTAAGTGTGGATTCTAATGCAACTCTGCTCCAAAAATTAATATAATATTCATATGTACAGTAAATATAATGTAGATGCATATAGGTCACTGAAGCAGGCCCAGTATCTGTCTAAAATAATCTAAATCGGGTTAATTTTCACCCATTTGTAATTTTAAAGTTCCCCTCCACTCAAAAATATGTTTTTCTTCTTGTTATTTCAGTTGGATGTTTGAACCTCACTGTGCAGAATCATGTATGTGCAGAGTTTAACACTAGAAGGCTGTTTTCACATTCATCTGCTGAAAGTGGACAGTTTCTCTGTGCTCATTGAAAATCCAATTTTAGGGGTGGGCCTACGAGCATTATTCTTTGACATCACAGATAGTTTGGAGTCAGTCCTGGTCCAATATTCAACTTTGGAGTATGCGCACACATCCAAGCCAAAGAGGGCACGTGCTGGGCTGAAAATGAATGAATGTCAAAATAAAGATATAAACAGCTCGCACAGTGCAGGACTCTAAAGTCCAAATAATTTATTGCTCCAAGGTGACATTTCAGACTCTAATGACAACGTACGGCGCCATCTTACACATGTACACATGATACAAGTCACATGATGCAGTAACTTGACCCAAATCTCCAATATGAAATATAAATAGTAAGGTCAATAATGTAGATACATCCAAAATACACACACACACACATAAATATATTGTGTGCATACACACAATATATTTACCATCACCATGGTGCAACAAATTATAAATGGACATTGGAGCCCTGCAGTGTGTGAGCTGCAGGGCTCCAATGTTTATCATTGGAATATGTTTATTCCAATATTCAACTTACACAAGTGTGATGTGGAAACTTGAAGCCTCGAGTGCACAAACACTGAGAATAGACTTTACAGTAAAGTAGGAGACAAATTCTGTGAAGTTAAATTTCTGAAATTAAATATTTTTGCATATTCATAAATTTGAAATTTTAATGAGGGAGAAGGAGTAGATGTCATTTTAATGTGGTAATTATACATTTTTGTGGAAAAACCATGTCAGACACAATATTGTTCAAATCCATCTTTTTATATGACTTAATACATGTCAGGATTTTTTTTTTTTATTCAGTGTAAGTTTGACTATTAATAGCCTTTTTGATACCCAAAATTTATCTCTTGAACATCAAACACTGCAGACCTTAAAGGTAAAATTCTCCTTGTTAAAAGGCTGTGGTCAAGTGCAATTTATGGTATTTACAGTGGTATAAAAAATCAGGTGTAGTACAGCACTCCACTTGAATTTGTTTATACATGCATTGTATGGAAATGTAACCAAAACATGGTTTAAGATAGATTATGGGTGGCGTTTCACTTTAAGTTCTCCACTTTTTTTTTTTTTTAAGCCAGTAAGAGCTGGCTGAAACCTCAAAGCCACACAAAAGCTAAAAATATTGTTGAAAAAGGCATAAATGTACATAATAGGTGACAGTACAGGACACATTTGCATATTAGAGCTAGCTTCATTCCTAGACCACTTGGAAAGCTGGGGCTTTATCAGGTGTATAACCCACTGTTACTAATTACTATTCCACAGTGGTGATTACAGTTGCTGAATTTTAAGCAGAATTAGGCTGTTAGATTTGTGCATAAATTTTCCATCTGCTAGGAGTGTTTTCTCATTTTGATGGTCCTGTTGAAACTCATAGCCATTTCATTGTCTACACAAGTGTGGTTATAAACAACTGCATTGCTTTATCCCTTTTTCTGTGGTGGAAATGAAACCATTTCAATTTTATCAGCCACTGGCACCGCAGTCGTTGAAGGTAACATTTAACACTATTATAAGAGGTCGAGGTTTGATATCCATCATTGCTAATGGATTCAGTGGGATGGGTGTAAAATGAAGAATAGTCTTCAATGTGTTGTACTTGACCTTTAGTGGAGTTTGTGATAAAGGTGAATGAGTAGCAGTCGCAGGCAGGGGTGTAGTGTGGATTAAGATATTGTTGCTGAATTATTTCATGGTCACAGTTACAGATAGCAGCCGCAGCTAGCTCCTCTCTGTATTCCATCCAGGTCTCCAGACTTAACTTTTTACATTACTGTTCAATGCAAACTCAGCTCACAGCCAAAAATTTGCCAGCAGACAAAATGTGTATTTAATTCTGTCCCTTTCACTGTTTTCTCTCTGTTGTCTAAACATAGAACACACTAACTACTGTTTAAGCAGTATTAAAGTGCAACCAAGACATTTTTTGATACAACATACAATTTTTTGCTTTAGCTAAGGCCAAGTTCATTGTGGAAGCAGCTTTTTGAACATTTGTATCAAAATTGAATTTATTATATTTTGATAATAATGATCGATAGGTCTGTAGCAGGTGGATGAACTGAGTATTGATTTCTCTCAGTCAAACTATACAAGTTCAGATGTTTTGAATCACTAAACTGTAATGAGGAAATTTGGATCAGGAAAGGACAATGTGCTGTATCATTATATTATGATTACCAGAATCCTAGACAATATCTAATCTCATGTCAGATAATATTAAAAATACACAGTTGTTGTTCTGCTATTTGCCTACTACCCCCTTTTGACTGGCATCTCAGCTTTATTAGATTTGCTCTTAGTTGCCGCAGGGCAACCAGATAGTCAAGCTAGCTCTGTCATCCCCAGATCAGGTGTTTTCATATGAGGGTCTTGTGTAACAAGATAGACCTCTACCTCCCAGGGCCTCTAATAGTTGGACATTCTGTAATGGAGACTCATTTTCTGAGCGGATGAATGCTTTTTGCCTCTCTTGCCTCCATCCATATGCAGACAATTAGGTAATCATATACAATTTTGGAAGAACTGATAGTCACAGCTGTGATTGATATGTCTTTCATTAGGTATTGTCGCTGAAAGGCCACCTGGTCCACACAATGCTCTGTGTGTGGTTAGTATGGTATGGGGATGAGGAAGAGTGGTGAAAGTGACTTTTCTCTTGGTTGCCAGGTTGACAGTCTGTGGTCTAACGGCACCACAGCAGGGAACTGAAAGGGAGAGGATGGCGTGCATGTAATTGTCACTAAAGTTCAGTGTGAGCTTATATTAAACAGCGAATGTTCCTGTTTCAAGTAACAAAATGTTCCTCAGATCTCCCTTTAATTCATATCGCTGGCTTATGGCAACATTGAGTTTATCAATTTCAGTCCTGTTAATGTGTTTTTCTATTTTCCAGGCCGATGATGCCAACCGGACCCTAGATGGCGGGAGGAAGCCTCTGCACTACGCTGCAGACTTTGGTCAGACAGATGTGGTAGAGTTCCTCATTTCTAAAGGAGCAGATGTCAATGTAAGAGTCACAACAACCAGCTCACCTCACATTCTTTTTGCATCCATTTGCCTATCGCCCAGAGCAGCACTGCCCACAAAAATAACAGTGCACATGTGTACCTCCCATCATTGTCTAAGCCTCCTTGATTTTACATGAGCGTTATCACTTTGTTTAAACAAGAGCAGTATCACTGTTAAAACTAGTTCATCATATGCTTTTCATATAGCCAACGTCCGCTCTCTCTCTCAACAATAAGGCTTACCAAACCTCACATTTAGCCTGATCGGCCCCCTGAGTTTCAGTAGTCTCTTATGGTGTTGTGGTTGGAGATTAATCCATATCCACTTAAAGGGCACTTACCCATCCAACGGTATTGACATTTGTAATTTGGATGGAGCTCTTTTATAATTTGCAACATTTTCTAAAGGTCTCATATGACTGTTCAGTAACTTGCAGAATTGCAATGTTTGGTTTTTTTGAGGGGGGGGGTGTGATATTTTTGTGTTAAGTATGACACTAACATGGAGAAACAATCCACATAACAATTTAGAACAAGCTGTAAATAGTTATTTGTAAACTAATAGTGTTCTATAAAGAGTTTCTAGGGTGCTTTCTGATGCTCAAGGCACCCACAATAGCGAAAGTGCTAATTCACCATCTAAGAACCCACTGGTCCAGTCTGCAGACACAAGGCAATTCTCCATTGCCCTCCATAGTGAGCTCAGCTACTGAAACATGGGAGATAAATATAGTGTTGAAGTCAGTTTTGCTTTCTGAACACAATAAGGGAGAAGTATAACCTCTCTCAAAGGAGTTCTTTCTTAATTTATTTTGATAAAACGGGGATGTGCCTTTGTGTAGGATTTGGGCTGTGCCTATGATTTGCTGATGTATGAAACTTTTCCTAAAAAAAACTCTGTATCCCTCTGTTTTTTCTTCCTCCCAATTATGCCTTCCCCACCCGCTCCCGCTACAGGCCCCAGACAAACATGGGCTCACTCCACTGATCTCTGCCTGTTTCGAGGGTCACCTCTCCTGTGTCAAGGTCCTGCTAGAAAAGGTTGGTACTCTGATTTGAGCATGCATTCATGCATATACATGCATCTGCACACAGAAGTCCCCTGGTGTCCTTCACCCATCAGTGCATGTTGATGTGTCAGAGGCTCCATGTGAGTCATGAGTGCTGATGAGGTAACTCATTGGACAAAGGGCCTTTAACACAGTCCTGTGGAGGCTGTGCTGGAATGTTCATAGAGCATCACAGTATTGCTGCTGTTCACTTGCTTTGTGTGTGTGTTTTTAAAGCGGTTTCATTCATGGGTGCACTAACCTTTGCTCCATCTAATTCTCTGCCCGATCCTTCACCTCAGCCTCCCTCAGTTGTTTAGCTCTGGAACTATCTTAAATGCTACCTCAGTGAGATACATGCAGGCATGTGCACACATGCACACACAGTCACAGCTGTGAGGAGAGAGACAATACTCAGTCAGACACAGCTGACATAGGCTATAGTAATGCAACTCAATAACAAGCATACCATATAAATGTCCATTCCAACAAATGTCATCCAGCAGAAAAAAAAAACAGATTTGTGCGATTCCATCACAGTCGAATAGATTGCCTCATTTGTCGGTGGAGGAGCTTATCGCTGCCCGATCTGAGTAGTGCATGCACAAGCGGGTGTGCCTTCTGGACAGTAAGTACAGCAAAACCACTTGGGCAAAACAGATGCAGAAGTGCAGTAAAACCAGCAGTAATAATATTAATGGCAGTATGTTAAGTTTAATTATAATTATGTTGCCTGTCAAATAGAAATTTTATTTCAAATCAATTCAAACGGAACAGAAATACCAATAAAGCCTGTTGGTGAAAGTCTGACTGTTTTTTTTATATTTGTTTTATAATTGCATACCAATAGGAAGGGGAGTCCTCCAGTTTGATCAAAAACATAGAGGTGTCATTTTGCAAAAAATGCTTTAACCAGTTCATCTTACATGTTATTCAAGGTGGGGTAATCCAAAAAGTCAAGACCACAATTTTTGCAAGAATTGATAACTACAGATTCTCAAATGTAGTTTATATGATTTTTCCACAAAAAATTAAACAGCAGGTGGTCAATCTTTGTCAGTTTTGTTATCAAGAAATAGAAAGGATGCAACATAAACAAGCCAAGAAATGCCTTCAGCTTTCAATAAGAGGACACGTCCCTTCAAGGACAGATCTCAAAGAAAAGAGGACATCTGTCTTATTGATCTTTGGTTACAAGGATGCGTAAATAGTTTACTTTCTTCTTGACAGTTATATCATTAATAAAAATACATCAATCGCCAGTTTTACCTGCAGAGCATTTCTTAAGAATTCAGCTGTACCATCTGCCAGTTGGCTTAATATAATATTTGCACCAGTAACAGAGATACCTTCTCAGTCATTTGATTTTATATGGCGACAAAAAACTTGAGGAAGAGGTAAACAGATACCAAACAACTTTGCCGTATGCCTCTTTCTAGACAGAACCTTTGAGACTATTTCACCGAGCTGTTTCCATTTGTATAGAGGCTTTTCATTGCTTTGATTTGTTCCAAATTTTTCAAGACAATAGAAAAAGAAGGGGTGCTCAACTGTGTCAAAGGTGTTGTAAAAATCAAGAAAAAGTATAAAACTATCCCCAGTTCAGAATCAGTTCAGAATAATCAGTAAGATTAAAAAAACAATCTGGTGTTATTGAAAATGTCATTTACTCATAAACCCAGATTGATTTTCATCTATAATTGAGTCTAGAACACTTTTGAATCTCTTGGCAAATACAATAGCAAACAATTTATAATCATTATTGAGTAAACTAAAGGGCCTCCAGTTGTCAATTATAAGCAAATCTTTTTTTGGTTTAGGTATTTGACAAATTACACAGGGTGTAATTTGTCATGCAGGTAGGAAATGTAGATTTTGCAATGCTCTCTGAAAATACTCAAAAAGGAATGGCGCTAGCAACTCAGAAAAAAGCTTATAAAATTCAGAGGTGATTTCATAATTCCCAGTTGACTGTTTTTAAGATGATTTATGGCATCAGTAACTTCTATAGTAATTGGAGATTCACACATTAACTTGTCCCCCTGGCTAATTGAATTTACACAGTCCAGATAATTAGAAAATGCTGACATAGCATCCCCATTGAACTTAGTTTTGAATAAAGTAAAATAATATTTATAACAAAACTTGGAGACATTCTTCCTATTATCGGTAACAGCTCCCTCACTATTCAACTGCAGGACTGAATTGTACTTGGTTTGTGTGGGTTGTCCAATTGGTGTTGCCATACCTAGCTGTCCAAGATGGCTGACTGGCTTGCGCATATGCTACTCAGATTGGGCAGCAACAGAGCTTACTTCTTGAAAGCCAATGTCTCCTCTTGCATGTGTTACCTGAATGTTTGACTCAGAAGTATAGGCGAACCAGTCAGATACAAATAACAACAGATCTTCTGTTGATCTGGGATTGTAGAGTTTTGTTTCTCTGCTGCCCAAATGAGCCTGACTGCAATGGAATTGATGCCCATGTGGGCAATAAATGTCACACAGATGGGGGCCACAATAGCTTCTTGTCTTTAAGAACCTCCTTCAGTTGTGTCTTGTGTGTATCATTTAACACTCAGATGTTTCATTGGAATAAACCAGGTATTTATGCTGCTACTGACTTGATTTGATGTTATTATTCTTATATCTGTGCCTTGAATCATATCACCTATAAAGTTTCAGTGGAAGACAAGTATATTGGTCACATGTGGTAACATCATTGTGTTGGTCAGTTTGACTGTTTGGCTTAAAACTAAGTTAATAACACAAACTCAGCATCATTGGGAGAGAGACCTATAATCTAGTGGACTGCGTGAGGTCATGTAGATGGCTTGCATGCAAGTCTGTTTCAGACTGGCATGTATATATGACAAGGAGAGATGGAGAGATAGATATTCAGGGGGCTGAGGGTGAGTGAGCAGCTGTCTGTTCCCAGCCAGGCTAAATGAGGCAGGGTAAATGAAAGCTCCTCTACAGAGTTGTTTCGCCGTAGAATCATCTTGGCTCAACGAAAGTAATGGGAGGAGGGGAAGGGGGCATTCACAAGCAAACTCATACCAACGATAAAGGAAGTCATTTTTTACACTTGATACATTTATCAGTCCAGTTTAAACTGAACTTGGAAGCAGACATTTGAAAAAGAGGAAACTGTAATCTATGTACAGGAAACACTAATGTCAGGTTAGAGAGACACTTACGTGGTACTCCACTGCTTACTTATTCCTGTTGGCATCGCCTGTATTAATCCTGCATTTTCATAAACACCCTCCAGTCCTCACATCAACAAGCCAGCAGAGTCTTGCAAGCAATCGGCCAGCAGCTTGCAGGCAGCTGACTACTGCTGTCTGCTTCCCGTCAGTGCTGTTGGCTCAAAGATTAAACGAAGGAAGCAGCCAATGCCAACAGGAAGAAAAAAACAGTTTACTACTCCATAAGTTGTTCTCTGTAAAACTAGCCAACGTAACGTTGGCAAGCTATTATGGGCAGGTTCATTGTTCTGTTTTTCACACTGAACTATTGTTTGGTTATCATCGGCCCTGAATATTTTATGCCAAGTAATTCAATTCATTATCATAGCATTTTCCACCATAGACTCTATCAGCTATGGTGTATGAGCTGTGTTTAACTTGCACTATTATTAAGATAACAAGATGGTAGAATGATTTTTGGATTGTCTGACTTTTTTTAGAGATGTCTCAGCCTTCTTTTGAAGCACTTCTACCAAGAATGTGGAAGCATGGCCTGCTAAATGACACATTTTATGTCACGTGTCACTCCCACATCAGAATGACAGGATTCAGCCAGACTTTTTTTTATCAACTTCAGCTATTTTTCTTTATTTCCCCTGCTACTAGTCACATATCCACAGACACAGTAGATCTTCCTGTAAGCCATGCTAGTACCTCCTCTGCATTGGAAATGAAAGCCCCTTGGGTGGATCTTTCTTTTTTTTTTTTTTAAAGAAAAAGAAAAGCTTTCGTCTGTTGTATTGTAGGAGACGAGACAGGCAGACCTGTGTCAGGTAGCTCATCTGAACAGGGATTACAGTGGAAGGCAAAGATATGAGTGAGTGCTCTTCTCATGGCTCCGTACTCATACCCACTAAGCACCAACAAGGATTAATACCTAGATGCAACCAAAAGGTCATCAGTCACCACAGGGACTAGATCTCAATACATCTACCCCTGGCAGCTCCGAAAACTCACCATGTGTCTTAACATGAGATGAATAGATTGTCCCAGAGCCACATCATTGACTGTGCAGCTGCATGTCCACTCTGTCTGGCAGCACCTGTAGCACCACAGCCACCATACTGCAGTGAATAAAAGGAGCCCACTGAGAGTACTGAATTGTGACTATTGGATTGTCAGACATTTTTGTGTTGGCAAACAAAATGGCTTGGTTCCCTGGTGCATCATGGGAGCTGACCCCTGCCCCCCCAACTGTGTGCTGGGCTGTTGTTGGCAATAAATTATGAAAAGCCATTTTAACCCCAATAGGTGACCCAGCAGTAAGATCCTGCCCAAGAGTGCTGACTACAGCCCGTAGAGGCCGGCCAGTTAATTTTCACACGCCGATATACACACATGAATATACACACATCCTTTTCTTGTGTGAGGAACTGTCACCATTGACAAGGCAAAAATGCAGTATTAGCTTGTTAAGTCAGTTCCTATTATGGCCTTGTTTTTTTTAAAGCTGACCCAATAACGTGTCATTCTTGTTGTTGTGTGTTTGTGACACAAAGAACACACCGTCTATTTATATGTCTGAGTAGACCACAAGTAATATTTTAGAAGTAAAGCCAGTTACCAGACCTCATCCTCATCTTTCCATTGGGGGGAGGATACACACTATAGTTCTTGAAAATTCTACTCAAATAAGTACACTGTAAGATTAATGAAAGATTTACTAATGATAAGTAAAATTAGATCCCAGCTCTGCTCTATGGTAGACGGTATAGAAGGCATTTTGTGCTTCACACAGAAAACTATATAAAAATTTCATACATTTAATTAGTCTTTTGCACAACAATCGAATTTTTAAAAATACTTTTACAACAGAATACTACCCTCTGTAGTTGCCAATTAATGCCCTGTTGTGCAGCTCTAAACTCCATTCAGCCAAAAAATGACTTATTCACACATTCCAACTTGTATGTTAAGTTTTTGAGCTACTTCTCCACCCATCCCTAAAATCTGTATGTCAAGCAGAACCGATCTGAGACAGCCTGTTCCAATACAGATATTGATTTTCCCCTTTTCGCTGTGCATTATAGAATCTGCCCTCTCAGAGGTTGGTAATGTATGACTGGTGCCAGCAGGTCAATAGTCTGATGTAAGCAGTGTTAAGACAGAAGGGTGTAAGCATTATTTGACAACTTATGTGTAGGAGATCATTCACTAGTGGCATAATGAAAACTTAATGGACACTTTGGCAGGTCAGTGGCATTACGTTACTGACCCAGCACCGCTTTGTATGGCTTCATAATCCAGGATGGTGATGCGTCTCGGTTTGACTGGAGACGCCTTGGGAGTCTATTCTTATTCATTAGGCTGTGTCTCACTTGGCCACCGGCTTCTCTTTGACTGGATAATGTTTAGACAGTGAGGTGTTCATGAAGGGGTCATTATTCAAGTTGAGGGAAAGCTCATTACTGTAAGTGGTGTCAGGAGTATGACACTGTGCTTGGATGGCCATTTGGGATGGCATGGCCTATCCTGAGATAGCAGTAACAGGGAGGAGTATAAGCCAGAGCTATTATTGTAACTCCACTGTAAATACCCACAGGGAGTATCAATCTGTGGCGGACCCTCCTAGAATAATGTTCGGAGCAATATACGTAGATGTGTGGTGACCAGAAGGGAATGGTCATTATAAGATTGTTTCACCTCAAATATAGTGGTCTACACAAGTTATGTAATTGTGTTTGTCAGGAGACACCTTGTTTGTTCCCAGACAAGCATGGTATTTGTGGTGAAAGGTCTTAGGTCAAGGTATAATTCTGTTTCCTGCTATCTAAATGAGGCCTGTAGAGTCAGTTACTAGGTATGGTCCTGAACCAGCTTCTAATGACTTCCCCAGAGCTGGAGAAAGAAGGGAGCGGGCAAAAGACATTCCTCCTAGTTTGCCCCTTCACCCTCTGAACTCACTAGAGTAGAGAGCACAATGATTGGTTACCATGTACCTGATATGAATGAATCAGCAGCTATTGGAAAAATTAAACTGTCACTACTAATACTTTATCACTATTTTATACCTTGGTTCATTTATGTTTTTACAGATAAATAAAACAACAGTTTATATAAGGAAAAAAGTGTTATCAGAGAAGGTTCCCCTGGTTTCCCTCAGAAATCTGACCTGCCTTTTATCTGACAAGATAAATGACACTGAAGAAACCCTCTGTGTATTTACAGATAAAATGAGGGTAAGACGATGGTTCATGTTACCACTGGACACCAAAGTATCATAAGTGTATTAAAGTATCTATTATGCATGTATGATCATTTAAAATTTGGTCTTTTTTGTCTAATAAAATTTGTGCTAGGGTGCTTTGTGGCCGTTAAACCAGAACCACCGCGGCTATACGTAGCATGGAACAGCTATGCTATGCTAACAATGCTTGCCATGCAGGCTGGTAAAATGATCCATCATGTCCCTTTGTGTCCGCGGGTTGTTTTCAGATCACAAGCGGCTCTCAGACTGCTGGAAGCAGCCCTGACGGGTTTATCTGGGTTATCGGTGAGATCTGCGCCATTAGCCGGAGTCAGCCTACCTCCTCCAGCTTGTCTTTGGTGTCCAGTTGGGTGGACAGTTGCAGCCAGTCCTGTCAGGGTCGGAGCCTACGTGTGAGATGCTTAGACGTCTCATAATGACCAATGCCAGTTCAGTCGGTTCGCATAAAATCAAACCAGTTTAAGCTCGTACACCGGACCGGCAAAAACGGGAACCAACCCAATCCTGCTGTAAACTACTGTTTTTGGTTGTAAAATACTGCTAGTAAAGGACTTGGGCCACAAGTTGCCATAGTTCAACTGGACTGATGACAGATGCCCACTTCTAGAAATATGAAGCATGTTATGAATTTGCAAAAACCTCTCACACTCTGTTTTTCATCTCCCTACCAATTAGAGATGTAGATCTGATGGGTTACCAGCTCAGCTCTGGTAAATCTCTTGCTCGGGATGTGCTCTGTTGCTCCTGTGGCATGGAATTTGCTCCCAGACAACCATCCTAACACTGCTGGGCACTTGAACTGGGTCACATTGTTTTTGATGCCCTGCTTCTCCACGCAACAATAGACTCTCTCTGCCGTGGCTCTGTAAGCCTTTCGCTAAGAGGCTAAAGCTGGCAGGCCAAACAAAGCAATGTCTCTCCACGACATGCCCCTCTACTCCTCTGTTGTCACTACATGTGCATCTAACATGTTGCTTGTCTCATTGCCTCCCTTGTTTTACAGACGTTTTTTTATCATTAGTAATCCGTATGATTGCGTCCACTCCGTCTCTTTCACATTCCTTCCATTATCCCTCAGAGCTCAAATGGATTTATGTGTCTGGATTTGTTTTGCATGTGCTGTCTGGATAAAGACAGTGACAGTCACTGTGAAAGCGATGGAGGTGTTGCCAAGGGGTGCCATCAAGAGCCAGCATTTGCAGGTTTACATTCCAAGCAACTGATTTGCACTGTTGACTCTTCATGGCACATGGTTGACCACCACGATAAAACCCCTTTTTCAACTCAGGAACCTTACCAGATTCTTTCAAATCTATTATCAAATCTGTCATATCCGTCAACATTCCCATATGTCATTTTCCCATCATTTTAGCTGTAATCTCGCCCTCCCTATCATATTTTGAAATTGTGTTTATGAAAGCCTGCTAAAAATTGAAATATTAAGTAAACATTGATAGTAGACAGTTATTTTAAAAATAACCAACATTCTGCCAAGTAATGTTATGTTCCAAGAATGGGTTTTTAAGTCATTTGCATCATTACAAATGTCAGGACCCAGAAGTTCAGGTTTTGAGTTTGGCTCTATTGTTCTTGGCACCCAGAAAGTTCCTGATCTCGTTGTAGTACTAGATGGCTCAGGAACTATAGAGTTTGTAGAGAGGTTGTGTTCCTAACAACCATAAAACACTCTGCCTCCACTCAAACATCAGTCACACCACAGTATATACAGTACAATGTTCACAATCCTTCATATGTGGAGCAAATTGTAACAGGAATTTTAAAAAAGGTACTTTTAGCCCCTGAGTTTAGTTATGTGACTGCATAGTGCCTGGAGCTATTAGGTTGCAAAAGGGTATAGGACGCTTTTTTCGAAAAGGGGCTATAAATTAAGGTCTCTGCTCCTCACCTTAACCCCTGTCCTGATGAATTGGAGATGGCGTCATACTGCGATGAAGACTTGATGCACCTACTAAGCATATTTAATATTCATGTCCCTTCTCCTCCACAGGGAGCTGACAAAGACCGAAAAGGACCAGACGGCATCAGTGCCTTTGAAGCTGCCGAGAGCGACGCCATAAAGGCTCTGCTCAAGTGAGCCACCACAGTGTGGGAGGTGGCTGGACAGGTGGGTGAACGGACAGACAGACGGATGCAGTGGTCCCCTGACAGAAGACGGACTCTCCCCTTTACCCTGATCAACCTCTGTTTTAACACTGCTTTTGTCTGTTTGTTGGGAAGGGTCATTTTATCTGTCTAGTGATTTTCCTTTACTTTTTTTTTTCCACCCAGGTTTTTGGGATAGGATTCTCTACTTTTGGCCTCTGTTTGTAGCCATTTAACAGAAGGACATGTCAATTATGTCTCCCTTAGGGACCAAACACTGGGGGAGCGCTCTCGCACCTGGACCCTAAAACACTGCTCAGACTAGAATTCAGATTCTGTAACGTAAACGCAAAGCTTAGCACTTATACACATCTCTCATTTGCAGTTGTCTCTTAAACCTGAAAAGAAATGAAATGATGATAGATCAATAGTGTGTTAATATTTTTTACAACTTCAATATAAGTATTGTATGGCCAGGGCTTTAATCTTATCATGAACAGTAATTGCACTGTACTATACTAGATAGATTGAAAAGAATGGTTGTAAAGTTTCATTATATTAACCTTTCATTATGTGTGGCCTCTTCCTCTACCTTGAGTTTTTTTAATAGACTAAACTGTCCCTCCAATCCAATCTTAAAATTTTGGTAATGTTGGGTGAGAGAGGTGCAGAGGTCAGATTTTCCTTTTCTACTGGGCCCTGTATCGCTTACATATCAAATGGTGTTTTTTGACAAATTTTACGTTAGTAATGCATTAAAAGATTTTCTGTATTCTTTGACCAATCTCCATGCTGGTTAACTAGAAAGACTTGAATGTTGCAGTTTTGAAATCTGTTGACTCAAACCCTTTTGAAGCAATGTTAACAGCACATAATAGAATAAGGAATTTTAGAAATTTGTTCATTTCGTCGCCCTTAGAGTGAGATTTCAGTCTGGAAAATTTCAGACCTTTTTGTTGCAGCCTCTCTGTTTATTTTGCAATTGGTGGGCTCCGGGTTCTCTGACTGATGGGTAAATTGGGGGTTAGAGATGAGAGTGGATAGTGGGGCTATTGGTGTTCCCCTTGCCTTGGATTTGGTTAGAAGCCCTGCCTGTTTCGCTGCATGTCAAAACTGCCTCTGCTTTTACGCTATGAAATGGTCGCTGTCCTCTCTTGGTTGCTTTCAAATGAATTACTACTATGTAATGGACAAAAAAAGATGCTCTTGCTGACTTTGTTGTGACAAAAAGTCTGTAAAAACAGAAATAAAAATATCTATAAAATTTTTCTTTGTCATCTGAACCTATTTTCATTGAAAACACGCTGAAATAAACCTTTTAAATTTGATCCCTTATAATCAAAATGATGTTCACAGATGTATCAATGCCATCTACCACATGATATGTAAACCATATAAAACATTGTTACGTGTGACTCTAAATGAAGACGACGCAAACTGATTGTGATCATTTGATCAGGTTAGGGGCATGTGTGGCCCAATAATGATGTCGTAGATAACTACTGCTCGGGCCAGTTTCCCAAAAGTATCAAGGTAAAGTTGATCTTTGCCACTCAAGTCAATAGATAAAATAATTTTATCAGTAAATCTGTTTTTTGTAAATGGAGCCCAGTTATGCAGGTTGATTGCAAAATTAGTAAATTAAAACTATTATTGTTTTGCATCATTAAAGTCAATATATTGTTCAAAGACAAGAACTGCCAGTCCCTCCATTTCTTTCCACTACCATGGAATCTGATGAATAACCAAATAACTGAGGTAATTTCTAATGCAAGGGACATCATGCTGTTTGACAAATTGTACCTATGGTATTCTCTTAGCCTTGGGCACGCTAATCAGTATTTCAGAACTCAAGTAACTCCATCCCAAACACGAAAAATTGCACACTAATCTTTGTTGTCATACCAATCTACCACCTCGAGCCACTCCATTATGAATCACAGTCTGGCTTTGATTCCCACTAGACTTATCTGAATGTCTGGATTCCAAATAAGCTTCATATTATAATGGGACAATCAGTTCCAGTGCAGAAAATTCAAGCTTTGTCATAGTCAGTTTAGTCATTTCACTTTGTGTGACCACTGCTCAGATTAACCTCTGTCTCTTAATAACAGAGGTGGAACCATTGTGAACAATTACATCATCAACATTTTTACATTCATGAAAAAAGGTCCAGTGGAACTGAATTATCATGAGCCAATTTCCAAATTTGTATTTGGTACCTGTTGTCTACTGCAGTTTAAAGCCCACAATGTACCCTGAAAATTGAAATTGTTGAAGGGCATTCCAGGTCACCATCCTCTCCTAACCATACAAAAATCTAGAATAATATTGTTATTGTGAAAAGCACCATACTGTGGTTCTCCCCTCTACATTAAGTACAAGCTCAGTATGTCATGGCTCTGTGGTTTGCTACATGGACCATCCAGTAACAGAACAATCACCGTGTCTGATGATCTTCGAGCCACTTCACAATCATACCAATTACTCCCACCCCTGTGACACTTCCTCTGACCTCTGACCACTGTGGCAGGGAGACAAGGGAAAAGACAAATTCCCTGTCAGTCAGTGTTTACAGTGCCTGCACAACAGCTAAGATGATAATGGTTAATAACATATCAGTGAAACTGTAGGGTTCTTTTGTGCTTCTCAGGTGTATATTCATAAATATTTTAGACTTCACTTCACACTGCTCTCATTTGAAACAGAAAACCAGAAAAAAAAATCTCAAAATTTGAGGCCAAACTGGAACTGACTACATTTATTTCCAATGCACACTACAATAAAAATTCTCCACCTTGAATGTATTTTGATCAAGGAGAATATGTCTGTTAAGATCTCAGTCATCCAGGTCATTGTATATGCAAAAGCACGAGTCAAGAGCAACTGGACACCTTTCATCCAAAAAGGCCTCCTGTGTTTTGACTGGTGGGGAGTCAAAGGAAAGTTGTAAACAACCATACAGAGGTTAAATACCTGGGACTCCCCACCAGTAAAGCCTTTTGGATGAAAAGTGAAACAACTTCAAGAATATACGACAAGTCCAGTTACTCTTGACTCAAGGCTTTTGGATATTGATCAAGGAGACTACTTATGAAAATGCAGTTGTGACAGCCAACTCGTTGCAACAGGTTAGGGTTCAAATCCTAATAATGTGGAAGGAAAAATGTTGGCTTAGATGTTTTTTTTATGCTGTAGACCAGTGTTTCCCTACCTAATTTGTCCAACACCGCCCCCAAGGTCAAGTGCCCCTTCATCGTCACCCTTCAATACAAGGGAAGGCTTTAATTTAATTGTTTGAAAGTAATTCACCATAGAACTCAATGGCTGGGCTCAGTCTATCACTTTGAGTGGCAGAGGCTGGACGTTTCAGCCATTTATCAATTGTTTTGAGCCATCTATTTCAACTTCTCTGCTCGCTGACTAGTTTTTACGCACTCTCCATCAGAACACTTGGTGTTTTGGTGTCATGACTCACTCAAGCTGGTGGGAAATTGAGGCATTAGGTTTTATTATTTATGGGCTTTTTTCATATTAGCTGAGCAACTCCACAGTCCAAATGATTCCCTGCGCTCAAAAGCCCAATATATCATTCCTCTACAGCTACCATTTGAACCCTTAAGTAACATCAAAGTAAAACATTTCAACTCTTTTTGACACTATTACACACACATTTATATATATCTGTACCTAGTTTTTCCAATACTTTATTGAAGCTGTATCACACTTACATTTAGTCAGATATTTAAATCCAAAATAACATTTTTATGACTACATGACTGCATCAAATGGAAGTTTCTACAAGTCTTGTGAGTCACTTCATGCACATTTCCTTGTAATTTAGTCTGACACATTGGGAATCATTGGAATCCTTGGGATCTTGACTAGAATTTAAAATATAGTTATATGGATTTGAACATGGCTTGTCCACACAATGTAAGTAATGATGGACTTGCCAAAGAGTCCATGGGGTAGAAATGGGTGGAAGAAATCAATAGAAGCATGTAACAGAGCTGTAGCATGTGGTGAAGAGTTGCATCAGGTCCTGTCAAATGAGCACAACTAGAGGGAAACTGCAGACTGAGATGTAGCGAGCAAGGTCTGGGAAGTGCTTGGTAAGTGCTGCAATGCTTTGTTAATCAGACAGACACATGCCTCTTTAGGCCACTTGCCATGTTTGTAGACTCACGCCTGAGAACAAAGACAAATCAGCAATTGCAGTGTGGGCAAACATCAAGATAAAATGACTTGGCCACGTTTTGACAGCCTCGTCTTCCTGCCTCCACACCCCAACCCTGTACCATCTTATTTATGCTCATTTAAATTACTTTCAAAGTGAGCGACTGGGTAAAACTGAGGTCCGCTCTTAGCTGACAGTGGAATATAAAAGACGCAATTTTTCCCTTTGACTTTGTCAAGCCAGCAAATAATCTTGATGTCTGCCGAAGAAAGCCTATGATTCAGGCCGATGATAAATGTGAAATGAATCATCAGCACTACATTTTCATTTAGTCCTTGAATTGCTTTTCCTCAGGCTGCCCAGACTCCCTGGCCAATTCCTGCGCTTTCATGACACCACCGATCCTGCTTATAGGTTATTAGTTTAGTCTTATGTTTACACAATCTATATGCGGCACAGTGGTCATATATTGTGCATATTAATGGTTCCCAAACCAAAATGCACAGGAATATTCCATAAATCTCTAAAATATAATCTCACAATTTGACAGGGGTTTCATCAGACTTCAGACAAGAAAAGATGAGTGTAATGGGAAGTCATACGTAACAGTAAGTTCAATTGGACTCTGCTCCCCCCTGCTGTTTTCCAAAGAAAACTGCGGGAAATTATCTCCTGAATCTAAGGGCATTTTTCCACAAATAATTATGCAACCATTGTTTTTATTTAAATTGCGAAAAGAAAAACCTTTAGAGATAATTAAAAACATCACTGATGATGATTTGTGAGTCAGTCACAAATGCATACAGTAGTATACCCTCACACAGATTTGAGAACAGAACCAAATTGATTGCTGAGTGTCTCTACAGTAATTACCAGATGCAGTAATTAGCACGTGTGCCCATAGACATGGAGCATGTGCATGCATGCACACAAACACATACAATCTCTCTTTGTGTCTCATCAATTTTTTTCTTTTTTCCACACAGTTGCTACGGAGACTTTATGCGAAGCCACCATTGTGATCAACCAGCTCAAAACAGTGTTTAATGAAGTAGCAAATCCAAATCATTAGCATAATTAATATGAACTCCTGATTGCCTTCGGGTATCTCTCCCTCTCTCTCTAATCTATTATTGACTCCTTGTCTTGTGTGTGAGTTGAGCTTATGACTGATTTTCAGTGAATCTATAACTTATTTCCCTAGTTGTAGTTCAGCAGTCATGTGACCTGAAGGTAAGTCAACCGTGAAATCAACCATTAAATCAAAGGGGTCCAACAAATTGAAAATCACTGGGCAAATGTGTATTTTGATTAAAAACATTTGCATTAGATCATTTTTTATATGTTGTTTTAAAAGGACTGGTATAGCTGTAGGGGCATCTTGTACCAGACATTTAAAATTCATCAGGTTAGTCTTACTTACTATAAATTGTTGCTGGATCCAACAGCCTTAATACAGAAGAGCTGTGATGTCAAATTTCACTGTTCAATATGTGTTCTTCATGGGTCCTATCTCTTCTGGTCAGCAGCTTTTGGCATTGCTGAAAATTATTTCTGCTACAAATTAGGCTGATGAAAAAGTATTTATTGCAAGTATTTAGTTATAAACCAATAAAAAAGCATTGGACAAATGGATCACCAAGGTTTCACCAATGGATCATTTTGGGATGTACTTTATATATGCAGAAGCCACAATCAATTTTGATGAATGGGAAATTATTAATCTGAAAAACAAAATTGATTTTCTGATGCGCTCAGCAGCTTGAAAAATGATACGACAGTATTTTTTTCAAAATGGCACGAATATTTACAAAAACTATAAATGTGTAGAAAAAGTAGAGTCACTTCACAACAATTGTACAATGGCTCTCAATGGGGAAACTGATAACACTTCCTCATTAACTAGCAACCGGCTGTGGTCCACTGCTTCCCCAGAATGACAGATAATGACATTGGAAATCATCAGGAAATGTTGGGGCTGTAGTCTGTGTATGTAAAGAATCAGATGAGGCAGTAAATCTGCATATTTGTTGTGCCTTCCTACATTAAGGGTGGTTATTCATTGTACTACTAAGATACCATATGTTGTTTATGATGCCTACCCCCGAAAACCATCAGCCAATTATAACATTATGGAACAATACAAAACTCTTCTTTTAGGGGAGAAACAGAAGCTCTAAATCCGCCTGGTATGGACCCTCTGCAAGCCGACAAAGTGTTCAGAATTGCTATATATTCTCTGCATGATATCCATTGTAAGCAACTACAAATTGGCTCTAAACCTGCATGGCTACATGAGCCAATTGTTTGTATTTATATTTAATAGTCCTGCTTGGGCATACAGGTCAATGGTGAGGGGTCCTTAAATGATGGCTCAGCAGAAGAGAAAGCCAAACAGTGCTTTTTTTATATCTTAGTGTGTTGTATTGCAGGGTTTTATTGTGAGTAAAGCACATTTATGTGCTGTAACTGCTTGATAAAGCTCAGTGAAATGGTTTATTTCCCAGTTTTTGCAAAATTTTGTCAATGTCAAAATACTGGCAAAGTTGTATGTTAAAATAAAGTTAATAAGGAGGGTGCAGTGCAAGTGTCAGTGTGTTCTTGTATCTAGATACTGTCTCAAAGAATAAATGAAATGAAATGAGGTGGGTAGATAGGATAGGACAAGATAAGGAGAGGATAGAGGTTGTCTTCAAATCGAGAGTAATCACTTTCATTTTGAAGCTGTCAAGTTAAAGAAGTGATATGGGCTTCCTCCTCCTCTACCCATCTTCTTTCTTCATCTCCGTAGCTCAGGAAAACATTAATTAGAGAGATGAAGATGATGGAGAGCACACTGGGTTGGAGATTTACATCATTATCCATTGATAATGAAAGTCCATTGAGCAGTGATAGAAGGCAGCGGCAAACATTTAAAAGCAGGCAGTTGTGGTCTGACATGGACACATACACATGCATAGGCATAAATCTCTTACTGGCTATTTACTTATCAGTCCCTCTTTGTTTGTACTTCGAGCCAATGTGCGATGAGCCAAATCCAAATCCCACTAGATGCCTCAGTGCAAATGTTCCGAGCTGAACAGCCATTTGCAGAGAAATCGATGCAACCACAATGCTATTAGGAACATTTTAATTGGAAATAAAAGCGGATTTATTATTACTGTTATGACGGCTGAGCACTTCGAATGCAGCGTGGCTGCCAGCCACGGCTGTGCATGCCACTGAGCGCAGGGTCAGTCTGGGTAATTTGTCAAAAGACACTGCTCTTCTGCTGCATTTGGATATTTTTTTTTCAGCGACTTTGAAAAAGTTCCTGTTGTCCACATAACTCATATGCTTTTAAACTTTTTTGTTAAGGCAGATGGAGGTGCCCATTTTGGCACCGATTTGGTCCCATGTGATGCTATAAACACTGATATGGTTTGTTGAAGGGGGGATGCCTGTGCAGGTCACTAAAGATAAAAACAGAAATTGAATAGACATATGAATTTGAAAAATAAATGATTGAAAAATGAAAATAAACACATAAATAAAAATCACCCATGTACCTTATTGTTCAGCATCCCTGATCCATTTGCTTTGAGTCCAAATTCAACTCACGCCCTCCACAGTTGTGCAGAATGCACTGCAGGTAATCACCATCCACTGAACCTCTGAAACCTTTGAGCTACTTCTTTAGATCCTGCAACCAATTCATAACTACATGACAACCTATTTCATGTAGGTCAATATTGCAATCAATAGCTTGATGCAAAGAGCAATTAGATATGTTTGTTCACTTATTCGATTTTGTAAAGGTGAAAATTCTAGCCCTCATTAAACATTTCTTTTTTTATGAGCTCCATTATATTTGTTTTACAGCTCACCGCTCGAAACTGCTTTACTTCTAATAAGTTTATATAGAGGGCCAACATGTTCAGTTTCTGTTCAACTAAATGTTATAATGGGCAGGGCTTGTGTTTTACGGACTATGATCACTGAGGAAAGACATGCTGAAGAAACAATCATGTACAGAGAAGCATCTCAGAAAATCAAATATTGATGGGCTACAGGCTATATGACACTGTCCTTGAGTTACATGTCTGTCAGCTAAAAACAAAAAGGTAAAGCTAAGTGGCACAGTTAAGCTCCTATCACCACAATTGGATATTTGAAGAGGGGGGTAAATTGCCTCCTTGTCCAAATATTGGCTTCTGTTGTGATATGTAGATGGCAGTGTGAGAAGTTGGTGTAAACAGCATGAATCGATGGATCTACTGTGTCTGGTGCCAACAATGCAGATTGTATTTTTTCTTAGTGCAAATTAGACATGTAGAGTACTTTGATAAACTTCATGGCCACAGTATAAGCTTTTATCATGTAGAATGTATGAATTTGCTGCTACAAAATCATCAGAACTATGTATTGACGTTAAATCAAAGAACAACTTGTACCTCAATAAATTGAAACTACAGATAATTATCTCCCAAGTCTGTAGCAATATAGAGCTTTTTTAGCTCATTGTTGCAGTTTTATGGTAAATTTAGTTTATGTTTCAGCTTTCTCAGCTGCTAGTCTTCAGCACAAGCAGGCAGCTATTTAAGTAATTAAGTCAGATAAACCTAAACAGCAGTCACACATCGTTAGCGACTAGCTGGTGAAGAAAGTCAAAGATTTACCCTAAAGAGCCAAAAACTGCTCTTAATACTTGGTGGAGATTAAAAAAGATAGAAAAAAGAGTGAATATTGGAAATATATTCATCAGGTGGCCAAAAATATGATTTTGATAGGATGACAATGTTGCTCCAGTTATGCAGGTACGCAATTGTTTGCTAACACGTTGGCTATATGTCAAGCTGTGTCTGTTATCTTGTTTTAGAGTTCTTCTACCATCTATTGGAAGGAAAGTCAATTAATGCAACTTTCAAAAGTGGCCACTGAAAGTATTTTACAACTGTTACGAACTTTCCTGGCCAACTTGCTGTACCATGTCCTTTCACAAAGACTTAAGAAGGACTTCTATCAGCCATTTCTCTTAGTCAAAATGAATGAGGACACTGTACCCTCTGAGTGCTCAGATGGAGTGCGAGTAGCTCTGTAGCCCTTGGTGCTGTGAAATCTTTGAAAGATCTTCTTTGTTTTTTCTATTGATTCATTTATTTTCTCAAGGCACTGTTTGTCTGTCTGTGGCAGAGTGATAGAGGGAACTGAGTGACTAATAGTACAGGTAACACTTGAGGCAAAGACCAGGTCCATTACGACAGGCCTGATGTCTCCACTTGCGTTGTCCCCTTTGACTAATGTCAGTATCTGTCACACTGCCTCACATTATGATCATCTCTCTTCTTGCCATTCGGTGTCTCCGTCCTCTCCTCTCTCTTAGTTGGAGCCAGAGAAGACTAAATGAGAAGGGCATACCCGCTGTGGCTCTCGCTACACTGTCTGTTATCTACTGTATGTAATTAATAGACACACACTGTCCCCCCCTACTGTTTTTAATGGGGGTTTCTGATGTTTGCGGTCTTTACAATGTGAAAAGGCACAAAGCAGTTGCTACAGAAAGTAGATATTGATAGAGACTGAGAGAGAGTGCTCTTAAGGACATGCAACAACATGACAAAGAGAACTTTCAATCATCAAGGACCATTGTGGCCTCAGTGGCAGAGTGCCGCCTCATTAAAGCGCAGTAAGCACATTAATGTCCTTCAGACGCTGATACACTCCTTAATACACTGGTTCAGTAGCAGACTATTGTGACGGGATACTCCAACAAACATAAAGCCCGGATTATGAGAGAAATCGACATATAGACAGTGGATAGTTTACCAAAATTCTTAATTCCTTAAATCCTGCCACAGGGGTGAAAGAGAGCAGCTTGGTCACATATAGTATGTGTGCATGTTTTTTTTATTTGTTTAATGCAGATGACCAAAGGTAGCAGTGAATCCTCTTGGCAGTCTAAGACAGGTTGTATGTCACAGCATTGATCAAGTCATTAAACAGTCAGCAGAGTGTTGTTTATCATGGTTATTCTGTTAATGAAGTGTACCATTTTTATTGTGTGGCGAGTCAGGGTGGCAGTTGCACAGGGTCCTGTTAAGCTGGCCAGGAGCTGTCTGAGGGAAGGGGCAGAGTAAAGCATGGTGTAGAAAGAGTGCTTTGTCATCTGGTGCTCTCTGCTATCATGTTGTGGGACATCCAGTTACGCTTTTATCTGATCATGCTCTGCCCTGGAGATTCCACCTCATGAAAGATGCTACTTCTGTTGAACGCTCGTTGGTTTCAGATGGGTGCTGCATTCAACAATTTTTGTAACTTTACAACTTTTCTTTACAACTTTCCAACAAAACAGGTGCACCGCCATGATTCCCTTTGAGGAGAGACGATCTGAAAGAGTGTGCTGTTATCCTCATTTGTACAATTTATCACCCTACTCTATGATGGCAGCTTTTTTGTCCTGCCTTCAAGTGTTGTAACAGGTAAACACTGTTGCCTCTAGATGGGTTCAGATGACACTTCCTCTGAACTAGTTCGTTTGAAGCATAGTGAACGCTTTAGGCAACTAAAACACTTTTTAACATTAAAAACAGCCAACATTACTCCAGTCTCCAGGATGAAAGTTTGACTCACTACATCCCATCCCCCACATTCTCCTCAACACCCTTACTTTCCTCCTCACTACATAAAGGGCAGTCTGTTTCCTACAATGACACTTAACCCTGCCATTGAATGTAAATGTGGCACTGTAGAGTTGTCAGATATGGACATAATTCCAAGGGATACTGGGATGGGTTGGACAAAGGGTGGTGTGGGATTCTGGGAACAAGTTGGCTTGCAGGGGTGTCAGTACAAGGCTGGCATTACAGAGGCTGGTTGATTAGGGGTCCTTCCAAGTTGAGGTCCTTCCAAGTTGCCATGAGTTTTTCGGGTCTGGGGGTAACTTGGGTTTCATGCAATATACAGATAGGACAAACTTTATACTGTGAACTGGTTTTATCCAGATTGCAGACGTGATCAGTCATAGTGAGTACTGTGTAGTAGAACCGTGTCTCTCCTGGCCCCAGTTCAGCACAAAAGAAGGGTCAGTTATTGGTTATTTCTTGTAGCTGTATCTGTTGAGAAGACATAGCCACACGCATAAATTGCCCACAAGCACCCCCACTGCACTCCTTAACTTTTTCAGATCACCTCACCAGATATACAGCATCCCCTAAGTTGCCTGGAAGATTAAGAAACTTCCAGCAATGACCATTAGATTTCTGAAATACGCCGCGTACCGCTGGCAGAAGGCAGTGAAGTTTCAGTCTCAAATCAGGAAGATTCATCGATACAGAGGCCCCAGGGACATCCACTCAAAGCTGTCAGACAGATCGCAGCCAATTATAGGGCTTTTTTCAAATTATCTCTGAGTCCTAAACATCTCCATGCTCTGTCAGAGCTGGCACTAGCTGCAGTGGCTAATGGCTGCTGGCAGCCGGGGCACTTGTTTAACCCATCAGCAAAAGCTTCTCAGGGGGACTGATTATGCTTGTTGCTGTCTTCTTGCCGATGGAATTAGAGGGAACCACAATGCAGACGTATCAAGGGTGCTGTAGCAGGCTACCGGATGGTGGGCTGAAATTACAATGTCAAGCCTAACTGATGGCAATGGCTTGGGGTGTAGAAATTAAAAGGCGGAAGTAAAGTATTTACTCGCTCCAGTAGTTTTTGTGCAAAGTGACAGCAGTGCAAATACCTGTACACCTTAATTTTCCCTTTTGTTCTTTTGAACTTTTCCTCCAGGCTTGGAGGGTAATTCAATTGCAATCTTTTGAGAAGAATAGATTATGTGCACTCTATTAACCTTTTCAGTACCTCAGTCTTTTACTGTACACTTTATGAATATCAATTCTGCATCCAAGGTCTGTGTTTTCCTTTATCGCAGTCTTGTACCGTAATGGATGTTGAGGAACAAGAGAAAAATGAGTACAGTTGGATATGCCAACGTTCTTTTGTTGTGAACGACTGATGGAAAGAGGTTTTCTGCAGGGTAGATATTAAATGTTTTGCTTAGCAATTAAAGTCAAGTCAGCTGTTTCATTGCACATCTGCTGCACATGAAGCCTCAGGTTTGGTGTGATGCCAGTAGAATAAATATGTTGGTTTTTTGGCTGTTTGATGAAAATATTTCACTATAGTTTTTAGTTCAGACACCACTGTGCACGCAGTTTCTTCATTTTAACAAATTGTCATTTTTAATCACATTGTTTTGTAGTGTTTTGCTCATGTTATCATTACTGAGGCTTAAGAGTGTTATTAGTGAAGGGCTGGTGGCTCATAAAACTGCTAATCACTTTTTAATGGATGATATGCAAATTGGAAATGGATTTCTGAAAATGTGTTTGTTCACTTCTCTTTAAATGTTTTCAAACTGTACCAGCACAGGTACGCTTTCAGTATAATTCAGACAAGACTGGAAAGATAACATTTTTTTATGACTTTCTCTTTCCAAAGCTGTTTAACTGCTTTAGTTTGAAAATGCATCAAGCTAAAAAATTTTATAATATTAATAAACAAGTGCTTCTTGGCGATATGTATTATGTAGGAAAGATTTCAAGGAAGTTTGTTTGAACGAAGCAGCATAAAGAGATGTCATGTGAATACACTTGTGGTATGCCACATCATGGGGAAATAGCACACTGAAAGAGACTTGAGATGCAAACGCAAGATTGTGCCAAAAATGTACAAGTGGTCATTTGCTAAAATGCTGAAACTTGAGGCTAGATGGACTTCTGAGTTAAACAACATGGTTCTCAATGAGATTAATTAAGATATAATCCTTATACCTTTTCTGTCTTTAATGGTTTGGACTGAGTATAAATGGTTTTATGCTTAATGTTATAGTTCAGAAATTAGTGGTTCCAATGTGATCGTATGTAGCGTATGATGACCATATTGTTATTGTTTGTGTGAATGCACTGTGTTGTTGTGGGACATTTTGTGCATCCTAATTCCATACTACTTACTAATTGTATTATGTGCTATATATGAAATGTTCATATGATACAATTTTTGCAGTTAGTATACAAGAAATATATGTACATTACATTTTTGTACTTATATGAAAAGATGCAATATGTGCTCCGAGGGATATCAATCAAACTACAACTTTGATTTTTCCTCAATTTTAATACACAATTTCAATGACGTAATACATTTGTTTGTTTGATATCCAAAATGTTCCTTGAGCTGTGTCAACACCATCCATAATTCATTTTAATGCTTTTTAAATGTGAGCAACTACTTCATTTTCTTTTGTGAACTGCATTGTGGCACAATAGTGTAGGTCAACAGCACACTCAAACAATTCTGTCAATTTTCCACCATAAAAACATGTCACACTCAAAACTAGCTTGAAATTAGTTTGTAATGTGGCATAGAGAGACAGCAATTAAATCCCATTGATTGCCTAGATTAAAGACACCTGACTTAGTGGTCACATGGGATGAAGGTATTTATATCACCTGTGAAATTGTGTCACTTCACACTAATGAAGACTTCACATTGAAATGTTTTTTTAATTTGCTCCCATGAAGTAAAAAATGAAGAGGCATTTGACATTTGCGCATCATTTAGTATGTTTGACATTACAGTTCAGCCCATTCAGTCTCACAGGATATCCGTGGCCTGGGAACATCAGAGCCAGGTAATAAAATTAGACAGAATGACCAGAAATGATTAGTCAGTTTACCATCTCATTTTAATCAAAGTCCTTCAGATTGATGGCCGGAAGGCTCTCTGAAAGGATGACGAGAAATTTGAGGAACTTCTGGGGGCTAGTGACAAAAGATCTTCAGTCACATTTCCTGATTGCAGATGCACAACTGAAACTAATTGGGTACAACCACAGACTGTATGTAAAGATGGATGTAGCATAGTGTGACATCACCTATCAGTTTACATTGGAGCCAGTTTAGCTAGAGTTGGAGCTTATGATTTCCCTTCACACTCTGTAAACACGCCCCACTACCTCAGACCGAAGCGAACGGTGGATTACTGTGAACACTGACCATTGTGCACTTGGGCTAATGCTAAACTTACTAAAATATTGCAATAATAGTCCAATAGAGTGTGTGTCCTGGAGCCAGGAAGAGCAGCAGGTGAGTGAACTGTCTATTACAGCTGTCAATCAGTTCCCATACAGCAGATATCAGAGCCTAAGTCTTCAAATCTTATATACAGATCAGTATTTCCAAAATGACCGCCACTGAGATCATAATGACTCGTTGAAAACATTTCTTGAGACTAGTTGATGTTCTTTAGGTGGGAGTCAGTTAGAGCCAGGGATTTTTTTGAGACAGCATCTAGCGGCAGTCAGTAGCATTGCACTTTAGGGTTCTAACACTTCCGCATTGGCTTCAGCTTCAAGCCGTGGTAGTTACCGCTTGGGTACAACAGAAGTTATTGCTCCAACTCACAACAGCCCATGCAGCAGGGCAGCTGACCTTTTCTTAAAGAGCACTTGTAAAAGACTTTCTCATTGTGTGTTCTCTCTGTCCTCTCAACATGCCTCCCTCTTGGTGTTTCGCTAACCTCTACTCACTTCGTTGCAACAGATCCACTGAGATTGACGCTAACAGAAGGGATGAGACACTATTTTCCCAACCATCCTTCTCCTTTATGATTATTCATTTCCGAAATAACTTCACATTAATTCCTCATGGTCCAGCCATCTGGCTATTATCAAGTGGTAGGCAAAACTGAACAGCAGGCATAGGTTTCTATTTTTTCTCTCTTCAATTTTTTTTTTTTTTAACATGTCTTTGATGCCCAGAATATATCCTCAGGATGTTTGAGAAGCTAATGCACCCTCAAATTAGTATTTGAAGGTTAATTTAATGACAACTGTGACCTTATTTATTTTTGGTGACCTCTATTATGAGGCATAATGTAGACATTTGAAATTGATGGGAATGTATCAGAAACTTATTGATTTCTGACCCCTGAGAACATGGTATATTACCAGGTGTTATTATAGTAAATAGGCTATTGAAGCTAATATGTGATCAGCCTTCTTTCCTGTCTGCAAGACTTACAATGTGCTGATTAGATTTGATTATAGCCATCATGCAGCCCTCCATTCCCACACTCTGACTTACATGTGTCACATTTATCACTACAACCAGGCAATTTAGCTCCACCATCACCTCTCCAACCACTATTTCCCAAGATCATGTACAAACAAATTGCACTGAAACCTCCACGTATAGCTCAGGACAAATGGGACATCTATAGAGGCTGAGGATGCTGACATCTGACTTTTAATTTGAGGAGTGGGTGGCAGAAAGATAAATTTCACTTCCCTCCCTTCACTTCAGAGGCCAGTAGCTCCTTTGACAGAAATGCGAGACTCGCTTCAATCTCTTCATGTTGATCACTGCTCTATGCTTTAAGATGAGATGAGATAACAGGAGGAAGTAAAGAAAAGATAGCAGCAGCAGGAGGAGGACGTGTCTGTTAAAAATAGAATTTAAGATGACTAGATGGAGAGATAGCATCGCCCAAGATTATGGCAAATTGCACCAGTTGTAGAAAATGATTAGATTTGATCTAATTTTCTTATGTCAAAGAATTGCCGCAATTTCGTCTGTGCACATTTCCAAGTAATAAAAATAATTGTAGCAGCTATCTTAATTTCTAAACCAATACGTCAGTAGGTATACCTGTATTGGTCATTTGTTTTCAATTGCTTTCATTCCTCAAACAACCAGGTAATTTTGGAGAATGCACAACGAGCTGCAAGCTTTCTGCTGTTTCCAAATTTGGCAGTATCCTCTCTGTACTGTAAGCCTTATTTGAGCCTTCAAGCAGTGCATATGTTAATGTGCCACACACCGTCAATTTCTAAATGATTCCATATGATTCACGCTGAAGTGAATGACATAAGTGCATGCAGACATACAGTAGTTGTTTGTCACTCCACTACACAGATGTTTGCAATCTAAAAAAACAATCTGGTGCTTTGACTGAGACTTTTGAAAGTCACCGCAACTTTAGATAAAATGCTGACAGAACAGGACCAAGTCAGGGAAACCTGGAGAGGGAACAGGTGGCCTTGAGGTGATGACTCAGATGGAAAAAGTAACGGGAGGGGTGAAAGAAATGGGAACTACAGCTAGTTTTATCCATGGAGGCATACAGAGTTGTCTGCTGTTGAAGGTGTTTGAGAAGGATCACCAGCTGTTTGGGGAAAGACACCTTTTTTTTTTTGATAATAATTAATTCAAGACATTAGATTTAAGTGACAAAAGCGGTGTGGTTTTACATACTGGTCAGTCCACCACTTTGGTCCAGACTGAAATCTCTCTCTCTCTAACTATTGAATGGATTGCCATGTAATTTGGTATAGACATTCATGAACCCCAGAGGATGAATCACAAGGATTTTGGTGATCCCGTGACACTTCTTCTAGCACCACCTTGAGGTTGATGTTTTTGATTCAAAGAGAAATAGCATGACAACTATTGAATGGATTGCCATTAAATTTTCCTGGCATTTGATATTCAAGGTCCTTAAATGATGGATATTTATGACTTTGGTGATCCACTGAGTTAACGTCCAGGGCCATCATCTGGTCAAAGTTTCCATTTTCCGAATAATGAATTAATCTTGGCCGACAAAGTTTTGACAACTGAAACGTTTTTATCCTCTCACAGTCAAGGTTTAAGGAAATTAAAAGTTAGAAAAGGCAAAGCAAAGTAGAATGTGTTGCCACATGTGTTTCAGGACAGTGTTGTGCGCAGTGGTGACCCAAAGTTTAGAAAAACATCTGTGTGACTGGAAGGTCACTGGTTTCAATCTGGTTTAAATGGACTGGTAGAATAAGAGGAGAATGTGAAAGAGTAGTGCTATCCTCTCCCTCATTACCACTGACATGCCCTCGAGTAAAGCTGAAACAACTTATTGATTAGTTCACTGACAGAAAATTAACTGGCATTTACTTTGATAAGTAAAAATGCCAAACATTAATTTTTTCCAGCTTTTTAATTGTGAAGATTTGCTGACTTTCTTCGTCGTATCCGTCAGGGAACTGAAATCTTTGGGTTTTAGGCTGTTGGTTGGACAAAACAAGCAGTTTGAAGATATCGCCTTGGGCTTTAAGAAATTGTGACAGGCATTCTCTGACATTTTATAGACCAAACGATTAATCGAGAAACTAATCAACAAATGAATGATGATGAAAATAATCGGTAGCTGCTGCCCTACCCTTGAACAAAGCCTAACTGCTGTGAAGTTGTAGCTGGGCATCTTCTAGATGTGAATAGGTGTAACTTTGTGAGTGTTTTCTGGGCTCACATTAAAACTTCCATGAATAAATTAAAGGTAAAAACATGACAAGTTTATTATTTTTGACAGTTACAGTAAGCCATAAACAGCTGTGGACTGAGATGGAGATAATTGAGTGTAGGTCAAATTTAACATAAGCAATGTACCCTCTTATCTAGTTATTTATATGTCCCTGTTCTCATTTGACATTTCATCATATTCAATTAATCCTTTACTGCTTCACTGACCACACTCATCTCTCAGACAGTTTCTATTAACTCCACAGAGTAGGTCATTGGTTGCTGTGTTTATCACTACTTTGGGAGTGAACGCTGCCAAACTTTTCAATTTCAGTTAAGCAGCAGCCAGCATCATCTGCCAGACTGAACTGTTGCTCTTTCTGAGTGCTGCAGTCTGTAGCAGTTCATTGTGGTTAATGGTAATTTCATAGAGACCCAACTAGAGTGACCCACTGGTTTAAATAAGCATCTTTTATGGTTGAAGTACAGTACAGTTTCAGAGTTGTTGATCTCACTAGAGATTTTAGTTTGCAAGGTCAGCTTTTAAGATAATTACATTTGCTGTGGGGCTGTTAAGATTCTAGTATTTAGAAAATTTTTATCCTTATTTTGTGCAGCAGAGATGTTCAAAAAACACAAATAAGGACCAAGAAGCCAAGGCTCCACACAGTATTGACAACAGTTAACAGGCTTAAAGAAAGTTCCTCTGTTGACACAAGGATAATTAAGCACCATGGCAGACGTGATTTACAGAACATTTCGTTCTTAATGCCTCACTGCTTTCCTTTTCATTTCTGGAGCTGTTTTGCAACCCAAACTGCCATTTTCTCCTTTTTCATAATTAAACAAATATCATATCTCTTCAAAAACTGCCAATAAACAAATACACTCATTAATGGAAATGCTATTACATTCCTTGTTGCCACTCCATGAGCCAGCGCTGAAGGGGGTGAAATATTGTAATTTATATTATTTCAAGGCTGATTATTGCACGCAGGATTGCAGTGACATTGTAAAATTGTGGATCTGAGTTGAGCATTGAGGTAAATAAAAAATCCTTTAGGTTTCCATACAATATGAAAACAGTACAGCTATATTATATTGTATACATATTGCACTGTAAGTAAGCTGGCAGTATCAATTTGCAACCCAATTTCATATCAAAATGTGTTACAGCTACGTTGGTCCACAGTGCAAAACGTATTAGTTTCACAATAATGGCTCTAACATTATGTTGTTGGGTTTTTTTGGCCTATTCTTTTCTATTGGCCTGCATCCACGTCATATGAAATGCAATATTTTAAGATAGTTTCTGCATTAAAATGCATTTTGATAACATTTCTAGCCAGAAATGGGCATTTTATTTCCATAATCCTCATTCAGAGAATACATATAATGTTTAGTTTGTCAATTATTATGAAGAATTTTTCAGGCTTTCTATCATTGCCGTGGTGGTTGCTATGGATGCTGCTATCACTGAAATTACATAGTTGTTGTTTGAATCACTGTCTTTGTGTTGTGTTGTTACTTCCGGTCTCCGGTCAGCCAATCGCAAAGCTTCAAATTCTGGATTTCAAATTCAGTCCATCCCTGGGGCGCTTTAAAATCTATGTTGTTGTTTTTTTATTGAAAGAATATCATCAAGCAGATACATAAAATAACAGAGATAACATAACAACTCAGATAACTACACAATGCAGAGACAATGATTCAAACAACATGCAATGATAGCAGCGTCCATAGCAACCACATGGCAATGATAGAAAGCCTGAAAAAATCATCATAATAACTGACAAACTAAACATCATATATATTCACTGAACAAAGATTATAAAAAGAAAATGCACATTTCCTGCTAGAAATATTATCAAAACGCATTTTAATGCTGAAACTATATTCAAATATTGCATTTTTCACTGAGAATAAAAAGAATGTCAGCCATTTTTTTTGTTGTTTTCGCAGACAGAAACTTGACAGCCACGTGATGTGGACGCAGGCCAATAAAAATAGGGCAAAAAACAAACAAACAAAAACATAGGTATCTTATAATTTTAGAGCCGTTAGTGTGAAACCAACACAGACCAACATAGCTATTATACATTTTGATATGATCTGGTATATAACTGACAGGTGTTTTGTTCACAAATGCTTCCAATATTTCCTTTGTTTCATTTTCTGTCCACCTGTAAAAAAGGCCCAGAGAGTTTGCAATTAAATAATTAGTTAAGAGTAATCCAGCAGGCACAAAACACCTGATTAATCTGTAGCCGTGGCACAGGTAGGCTTGGTAGAACAAATGCAAAGTTTGAACTAGTTGAAAGCCACTGCACTCTGAGAGGGGAACGAGGGCTGACAATTATTGATTACATGTGATGGAGAGCTCATTTGGAAAGGTTGGAGCCTTGTTGCCCGACGGGAACTCCAGTCATTTTGTTTGTCTAACAAGCTGTGCAGCCACAAGTTGGTAATTTTTCTTCATTAAAAGGGGAAAATTATATTTTTGATTTATGTTGAATGCGCAGAAGGGTTGCACATATTACCATAAAAGTAGATGCAGGGAGACAATTATTCAGACTTAACATACATCGCAGGTGACAGTTATATCCCTCTGGCTATGTATTCATGTACTCATGGGCAGACCCGTGTGTGTCTGTGTGTGTGTGTGTGTGTGCGTGCCTCAGTGTACGTTTGTGTATGTGCGTCTTTATCTAAATAGCAACCCAAGGGACATTTCTATCAGCTTGTAACTGAGTCATCTTACCTGTAGAGCAGAATGAATCTGACTGTCCTGCTGTTGTTTTATGCAGCACTGTGATACAATATTATAGTTTCTCTGTAGTTGCGTCTCAGTTCGGGGACTTGGTGCTACGATGTCTGCACTTGCACACTAAATACGTCATGAAAGGCCAACAGGGTCTGTCCCGTTTCAAAGGCTCCTCCAGATGCACAGCTAACCAGAAATTCTGTTCATATTGGACAGTTTCACACTTCATGATTTAAATCCAGTGCCTACGTTCAGCGTCAATGGAAGTGTATACTTTATCTTGCGAAGTGGAAAAGTAAGGATGTAGAGGTTGAGTGGTGAAAGGTCGTGTTAATTGAGATCTCTGGTGATCCGTGTCAACTTGCAAAGTTGGGAAATGTCGAGAAAAACCCTGCCCCAGTGCACCACTGCTATTTAAACTTTGTCGGGTGTTTGAGGGCAGCTTCCTAGTGAAAGTCTTGGAAATGTTTGAATTTACAAGTTGATGAGGGGTGAATGAATGCACCATTAGTTTTATTCCCTGTGAGGATTGACCATCTGGCCTTCAAGTCTTTTAGTCTGACCTTGTGTGCCACATGCTTTGGACGATTCAGCACCAGAACTGAGATACACCTAGTATCCCTGACAGCTCAATTTGACCCACAATTCAAAGTGCTTTCATCACAACCCCATAGCCAGACAAGCATGTCGATATTGAACAAATTCTCCAAAAAAACCCCTCATTATGTATAATATCTGTGCCTGGAAACTATGGTTAAGGTTAGGACGAGACACAATGAAAATACCATTTTTAATTGACGTTCTGTGATGGGACGCAACCTCCACTACCTTATTTTACGCCTTGCTACATTAAGGACAAACTACCTCCCGCGTTGGAACTAATTGTTGGCATTGGATATAAATCATGAGGTAAAGAATCATCCATGGACATAATTACTTGGGTTATGGGGCTGTTTCATCAACATAATGAGTAAATCCTTTCCAAAAGTCCCCACCAACCACTTCTTACCTCCCTCTCTTCAGCCTCTCCTATCAACACTAATGAGAAGACATTCATGGTAGATGTGCCATACTTCTACCTTTTAATGGGTCATTTCCGAGGCCTTCCCCAGTGAGATGACAACACCCAGATCATCATCTCATTTTTGTAAGTCCTACTGAGCCAGCAAAACTTTACCCAATGTTCACCAACCTCCCTGCAGTCCTATCAGCGTCGTCAAAGCACACAGGACAATACCTCTCTAAGAACACCTTTGTTGAGCTCCTGTCTCATCCCTGCAGTGTTCCCTCTCCTCGCTGTCAGCAGTCACTGGCTTTTAATTGCACAGGGCCACAGCTTTGGTAATTATGTTGTCAAATGCGAAGGAGTGCAAATAATGTGAATGGTTACAGCGGCTGCTCTCTCTCCGCAAGGCTGACTCGTCTTGATCGTGGGGAGACATCGCTGTGAGAGGAGGGAAAAAAAGCAACCCAGGACTGAGCATACAAAGAACATTGTCACCTCATTTGCATCCAGGAAACTGCAGAAAATAAAGAAACTATATTTTCCACCGTGCTACAAATAGATCAACACAAAGAGAACGCAGCTCCTGTATTGTTTAGTGTTATAAAAGGTTCGAATCATGTTGTCAAGGACAACTGATAGTATGAGTCTTGACGGTGTAGCTTTCTTCGGGTTTAATTATACATAATGTTTTGTTTATCTAGTTCTTCCCCAATCTTAAAGAAAGTTTCACGAAACTTTAATGCTAATTTGTCCTTGTGGGTAGAAAGTGCTCTGAATACAGAACCGTCGAAGTTTCTGCCTTTGTGCTCAACACAATTAAATATTTATGTGTTGGACAAAGTGTGGTGTCTTCAGGGAGGAGCTGTAGGTGGGAGGCTTGAATCGATGGCTGGTGTTTTTTATTTTAATAATGGGAGCCCCAGAGGAGAACCTGCGAGGTCAGCCATCACAAAAATCCTCAGGCGTTCCCAAACAATCCCTTAAAACAGTGGTTGTCAACCGTGTTTGGGCTAGCACCCCCCCTATTCATTATCCAGGTCCTTATCAATTAAAAAGTAGGCTAATCGTCCTCCCTGAATATTAATGTTGATAATTATTCTGTGTTATATCATTTAATAAGCATGTCACTGGACGCCAAGTAACGGATTTAATTTAACTGGACAGTTGGAATATCATTATCATTAGTTTCCCAGGGAGCAAAAAAGCCATGTGAATAGAAATTATATTTGTGAGTTTTAAACAAATGCAACTGTTAGAAGTTTGACATTCAAACTTTAATTAAGTCTCATTATTGATCATGAACAGCAGCCAATCAGAAAGCAGTAATTTGGTGCCGGTGCCAAACAAAAAGCATTCTTATTATTTGTTCAAATGGAAAACAAGAGCAGCCTACCTGAGAAACAGGAAAAATACAGAAGGATGTGTATCCATAGCTAAGGTATTCAATAGAATACTGTTGTTGTTTCATGATGCTATCCAGTTTATTAAATAATCAGACCTGCAGCTGTCTGGCAGAGAGCATTAAATAAAATAACCCAGTTCAAGGGCCCACAGGGGTTTTGGTTGGGGGGTTTGGGGGTCCTGCCCCAAGAAAATTTGATGTTATTTGACTAAAAACTATGCATTTTCACATAATTTTGGACTATTATCATTTTTTTAAAAACACACTGTGTTACATAAAAAATAATAATCACAGAACATTGGTAAAACAGGCTTATATTGAATGGATTTGAACTGCAATTTTCTTATCCTTGTAGCCACTAGCCAGCTGTACAGACGAGTATGGTTAAAATTTTATCTCAACTTTATCCATAGAACTACTCTTATCAGTCTGGTTCTTTATCAATACTCTGATTACTTCTTTTCATTACTGAAGAATTTTTTTAAATATTCTTAAAAAAAAATACTACATTCAGAACAGGATTAGAATAGATTTATATTTTAAATATGACAAAATATTGTTTCTACAGTAATGTTTCCATCAGCAAAGTTACTATATAAATTCAATTATTTCTCACTGGAAAGATTTTAAAAAAATGTCAGTAAAATGAATAATATTCCTGACATCAAAATACTGAGTGAAGTTTAGAAAGAATGAAGAACACAGACATCAGTCAGTATCAGTCCTTCCTCCTTTCCTCCTCCTCCTCCTCCTCCTCTTCCTCCTCCCTCTGCTGCTGGTTGAGAGGAGGGGCTGCTTTGAGCAAGTAGTTAAGTTTAACAAAAGTTTGCCAAATTGTGTTACAAACTAAGCAAACACTGACAAATAGAGCAGACAGAGAAGGAGGGTGCAGACATAAATGATAGAAACAAAACACAGTAGAGACCCCCCCCCCCCCCCCCCCCCCTTCAAAAAATACTGCTTCCAGTTCACTGGGATAAAAACAATTCAGCCATGCTGAAATAATGTATGGAAAAAAACCTCACAAGTTTCCTTAGGGCACAGCGTGATTCTCTGCAACTTGTGGAAAGTAAACAAAATTCACAACTCCAGACTTATCATCTCATATTACCAACTTCATTGACCAGGGCGAATTCAAACAAATAACTTTCTACTTCAAATCTAATATATTTTCTGGGGATTCTGAAGCTGCGTGTTGCTGTACTCAGTACTGATAACGCCTTCAGATTTAATAAATATTCTATATGTGATTTATTTTATATATATTGTAGTAAAGTTTTATCAGTAGAAAGCAAACCTCAGCTGGATAATGCAGGATTATGGGACCAGAGTTGGCCGCCTGTGCCCTGGAGTCTGTCGTCAGCTCAACGATGCTGCGAGGGATGCTGGGGAAGACTCTGTGAGATGTGATAAGACCCCCGGCTTGCCAGGAAACGGCCAGGGTCAGTGTTCCTCTGAGCACTGGGGAGTATTAGCAAAAAAAAAAAAAATCTATACAACCCATCGGTGGCCTGATTCTCTCCATTCACAAACATACAAGCATACGTGAATTCATAGAAAATTCTACGCGAGCCTGTGGCACGAGTACACACACACGTAGACGAGGAACGAGTATGCGCGGCTGTGGTGCGATGTCTGCACCTGGTCAGAACAGTCATTGCCAGAGGGTCCCAAAACACAACGTCAGGGATCAACCAGTGACAGCAAAGGACAAATGATGATAAACAAACAAACAAACAAACTGACGCACCCGAGTGCCATGGCCAAAAGCAGTATAATGACCCCGCATAAACCCAGCGAAAGGGGAGGCAGAATCCTGAACTGCGTTTGCGTTTCTGAGGCTGTGAACAAACCGCTGTGCTCAAGGCTGAGTCACTGCCACAGCTGTTATATCTGTGAGGCGTTGTCTGTGATTATAAGTGAAAACTGACCTTGAGGCTAGAAGCGAGAAACCTTGCATCCTAACACCAAGAGGAAGGATTAAAGGGAGGGAAATTGAGAGAAAATGAAAGAAAGACAAAGGAAGCAAAGAGGAAGGGAGGGGCTCGGGGAGTTAGAGCGGGAAGGAATCGGAGAGACATAATGGAATAAGTTATGAGTAGGCAAGATGGACAGATCGAGAGCAGGGGAGATAAATAACAGAAATGGCTACTGGGGAGGAGAGACACATCTAGGGCAGTACTTTTTCACAGTCTGGGTTAGTGCACAAGTTGGGGCACAGAAAGATTCAAATGAATCCAAAAGATTATCCTGGGGAAAAAAAAAAAAGTGGCTTCAACAGTTTGAGGATTTTGATTGAATAAATTCCAATTTTTTTGTGTAAAGTCCCTTTCTTTGTTGTGTTGCCAATTCCTCCCCAGGCCCCCATATTGCACAGGAAAATAAATAAAAAGCTGAAGGCTGAAGGCTGAAGTCAGAAGGATGCTTATGCTTCACAACTGCCCTTAAAATCAATTTAGATCATCAGAGAAAGAAAATCTAGGAGATAATGTTTTGAAGAGATGGGAAGGGAAGATGTGGAGTCAGGAGACTCTCAGACTAGCAGGTTTTAAGAAGCGGAGGGCACATGAGGGCATCCTGATCCTCAGCCTTTTCCCCTTCCTTCCTATCACTTGTCCAGTGTAGCAGAACAACCCCCAAACAGCTAAAAATTTAAGGTAGAAATACGGTAGCAGTTGCGATTATACCCACCATATTTATTAAACCCGCTGCTGCTGCTTTGAATTGCCTGTTTTTCTGTGGCAGTAGGGGCAAATCAAGATTAAATACTTCAACATTTCAGGAAATACACCTATTCATATTCTTGCCATCAGTTAAAAGAGAAGATCAATCCTGTCCTTATACTGTATCCATTGAATTTGAAGCTACAGCTAGAAGAAAGTTTGCTTAGTTTAGCATAAAGTCTGGAAATGGAGGAGAAACAGCTAACCCGGCTGTTACATTAAAAGATATCTGCCTACCAGAACTTTTAATGCTCACTAACTAGATAAAACTTTATGACTATAAAAAACAATAAGTACAAATCCTGTGTGTGCAGACAGTACATGAGACAAATTTCAGACACGGCACGATTACATACAAAGCCAATGTAAAGATGCGATTAGATAGGAAGTCAGGAAAATTGAAGTGAAGACACGTCCACACGAGTTAAAAATGTTTCAACTTGCAAAATGGTGCATATGGCTTGCTTCATAAATGTACAAGAGGAAAAAGAGACTGAAGGGATATAACACAAAGAACTGGAGTCACTGAAGAACACATACAGTCAGGGCACCTGTTGCTAGCTAGTTTAAAGCAAATGTACAGTTTGTGTTTTGGCTGTTTAGGGCAAATAAACACAAATGATCCAATAGCTAAATACATGTGAATGAAGCAAAAATTCGCATCACGTTCTGTCTGTGAACACACCACAAGAGGGCAGCAGAGGCTGTTAGCTACGAAATACTAGGATTCAGTAGCCATTATTTCATTGTTTGGCTTTTTTCAAAAGACAACAAAATCGTGATAGGTAACGCTTCAGTGGGTTTCAAATGAACTAGTTTGTACAAAGTGTAGTCTGAACACATCTAGAGACAAACACATTTAGAGCTATTTACCCATACGGCTACACTCAAAGGCGAGTGAAAAGCTTGCCATCATACTCTGATGAATCATACCAATAGGATGACAGTTTTGAATAGTTTCTCTTTAAAGGCATTCATGCTATTGTACTCACAAAAAAATGAGAGAAATGTTGCTTATTTTCTTATTTCTTTGTCTAAAAAGTAATTTTCAGAAAATTAAAAACATTTCCAGACGTGGCCCTCTCAATTCATACATCACAAAAGGTGTGAGGGTGAGGGATTAAGGATTTTGTTTGAAGCATACAAGTAGCCAGTGAAGTGCTTCCTTTATTCCACAAATTAGTTCTTTTGTCCAAATGAGCCAAGTCGAATTTACCTCAGCAAATATGTTGTCGCCTGGCTCAGAACAGTCAGAGTAGCTCGTTCAGGCACTGATTTATTGACAAATCTGAGAGAATCTGTTTGATTTTGGATTTAACTGTTAGTTCATGACATGTGGACATGTTACTGCTCCACAGGGAGACCCCGGTTTTCCCTTTACGAGACAGACAGAAAAAGAGAGAATCATTGCCAAACGAATCAAGACTTAACTTTTGGACCACTGAGCTATTATTTATGGCAGAGCTGTTGCAGAGCAGCGAGGCAGATCGTGGGCTATTTGCTGTCACTGACTGTGAGGGAACGAGCAAAGTAACCAGAGCGAGTCTGCTCTGGAGGAAAAGCCTTGTCAGAGGAAGCTTTGAGAGCTGACTTTACAGCGGTGCGGCTACATCCACAGTAAATCACCGAAAAAGAGAAAACAGAGAGGAGAGGAACAGATCATGGACACAAACTGTGACAAACTAATAACGAGCTGTTAGCATCACTGATTAGGATGCATGTTCCTCCAGAGTAGTGTTTATATTGTGTAGGCATACTTTAAGTTTTTCGCTCATTTTCATAAATCTGAGTGCGTATGTTGTATGATGTTTGTGCTTTGATGAAGGGCTTAAGCTTTGAAATGCAAAAATGTATGAGTTTAATTGTGTAATCCAGACTTTGCGAGCCAGGGATATTGCAGGAGAATCGGCAACAGATCTGATCTAACAAGGCACTTTGCTCTGCGGTAGACAGCTTTGAGAGGATTGGAGTGAAAAAGAAGTGCGAGATTTTAACAAGGGAGAGATTTGGATTTGGTTGGCTTTGTGACCGCTTGACAGTCACAGAGATGCACGCACAACGAAGAGAGAAAGGCAGGTTCAAGCTGTGCTCCCTCCCTCCCTCCTTCCCTCCCTCCAGATGTTGTTTTGAAACTGAATACAGAAAGTGAAAGCTTCAACATTGTGGCTGAAAAGACGTAGCCCAAATCCAGTCACAAGCTGAGAGATGAAATGTGTTTGAAAGATGGTTTTCTCGTTCACAGCTGTTCAGCGCAGCATGCATCCGCACCCTTCTTGTTGTTTACATTATATTGGCGAAGATAACATTGAGAGGTTGCCACAAATCCATGCCTTATATCAGTAATACTGGCAATGTGAAATTAGATTTCAAGTAATGGCACGTAGTGTATGTTTGTGGATTCTATATATCACGTTTCTGATGGACTGGATCTCCTCCTAATCCGCAATCCTCATTTCTGACTAAAAGTTAACAAAGTTCCATTCACAAATTATAGGAGCAGTATTAGTATTAGTGTAGCATGGCCACAGAAAGTACTTGTTCCTGATTAGCTTGCAGGTAGAGGTCTTCACCGGTCCAAAATATTGAACTGAAAACCTACTCGAATCCAACATACGTGAATTAATTTTAAACCTGATTCAAAGGGGACGGGTCAAGTCTCAGTTTCTCTCAGATAGAAGTGGACCCAGTCTGTTAAAATCATAACACCTCAAAAACATTGATCTGCTCAAAAATTGAACAGCTGTTGTAAATCCATGGGCAAGGTATATTAAACGGCAAGTAATAACAATTGTAGCTGCCACAGTTGCTACATGTGAACAGTTATGCTAATGAGTAGCAGAATGTTATCTTTGTGAATCAGTCTGTAATATTAAACTCATTCATAGCAACAGTAGCTGCTACAGTTGCTGCTTGCTAGTAGTTAAGCTGACTCACCTGTGAAATAGACCTGTGACCTGGGTTATACTGCATTCAAGCCATGTTGGCAGAATGAAAAACCTCCTGCTTTCATGTTATTCCAAGATAGTTATATGTTAGCATTATAGTTCACACCAGATAAATGGAAATTAAGCTAGCTGGTTGACACATGCGGTCACCAAGGTGGAGATATTGTAGTTGAATGGAAGAAATACCAGATATCTCCAACTGATAATAGCAACTAGGAAGCTGGTGTTTTTTTCCATTTGGCTAGTAATAATTACACTTTGTCTCAGCATATCTTATTTCACAACCTATAACATTGTTTTCTTCTACTTTTTTCTGCTGTCTCATACCTATTTACTTTCTTCCAAGTACAGGTTGCAACTCTACCTGTTTCCACTGCAGTACTGCATGATCAGCACAAGGCTTCTGTCTGATCCTGCTTTTAGCCACCTGGGGTCCGGAGTGGAGATACTTTGATGTGTTGCACAGCTCTCCATTTCAGGTCTAAGAGCAAACACCTCAACTCACCTCTCCAAACTCATCTCCCACCTCAGTCGACTACCTCGCACGTAGATAATAACACGCACACACCCGCCACACAGGCCTCCAGACCTGGAGCTGACCTCATTTGCCGGGTTCAGCCCAGGTCCTCTGCTCTCCATCTTTCATTCATCCACATGACGTCTCACAGGGCAGAAGCTTTGTTCTGTGAACCAGGTGCGAGGAAGTTTTTTTTTGTCTGCTAAGGTTAAGGAAAATGCAACAAGAGGCACAGGTGTCAGATAGAGAATGAGGCAGATGCACAGTTCAAGTCTCAGGCTTGTTGAAGGGTGAATGAAATGAAGTGTAGGTTTTATTACTTCATGTCATGCATGCAAAACTACGGAACCCTGGAAAGGATATGAAAGAGACAATATTATACACAAATATGGGTTGGAAAATACAACTTTTTTTTGCGTTTTCTCTCAAAAGTTGAGCACAATTCAAAGGAAACCTCTACAAAAAGTAACATCGGGAACAACGATAAAACTTCTGGCTTGAATCCTTTGGAATATAACACTCAAAGTCACAAATGCTTACTGAAAAAAAAATGGAAATTCTGCACAACCTACATCAAAATACTCCTCCTGTACTTTATCTTCACATTGTCATCTAACGTGTAGCTGTGTAAAAGTGTGTTTAAACTGAATGTTCACTCACACAAATTTGACCGCTGCACTGGAGTTCATGTTTATTTGCCACAAACAACCAGTGTACCGACTGTGCGGACGTTAGCTCTAGCTTGCTAGTTAACATATCGACCGTGTTCGTACTGTGCTCACTCAGAACTCAGTCAGTCTCTCTCTCTCTCTCACCCTTCCTCTTGTCTCTGTATATTCGTGAAGTTGTAAGAACAATTTTTTTTTGGGTCAAGTTGCAACATTTTCAACGTGTCTTTGCCTCAAGTTGTGCCACCCTGGGCAACCTTCAGAAAAAAAAGGTACATGCTTTCCTAGTCAGCCATACTTTATACAAACAACTGAGTTTGTGTGAAATTTTGGATTTTACTGTATTAATGTACTGAAAGTAACTTACATTTTAAAAGCTTTAAGGCACTTCATTGAATCATCTTGTTGTTGCTGAAACGCACCTTATTTACTAAGTCTTCAAAACCACTCCGAGCGGTTTAAACTTCATGTTTAAACTTTTGGGAGAGAATGCAAGAGTATGCTTTTTTTTTTTTCTTCTCCCATCTACTGTTGTCCTCCATTTCCCTTTCAGAACTCTGTACTGAACATAGTTTAATGTCTGCAAAGAATTCACTCTTTCACAGTCAAGTGTTGGGGGACAGAGCGGTTTGCTGACTGATGAATGACAAGATATCAAAGTTTTGGTCAGTGTGAAGTATTATAAGTCTGATATTTCACGTTAAAGATCAAATTTGTACTTAAAAAGGCAGAGGTAAGACCAAAGAAATAAAACTACATCCGTATTATATGTGTTGATATGTTACATCAGGTGCACCGTCTCACACAGCATGTTCCAACATAGCAGGACAAACAAAGACAAAACCATCTCTCTCTGTCTTTGGCAAACTTCTTAGAACTTCCTGAAATAAAATGACACTTCCTGGGGAAACAAATGAAACATATTTCATAGCATTCATAAGTGTCATAGCTCATTGTGTGTGCACAACTGGCCCAGTCTACTCCCTCCTCCGGCTCGAGTCGTGACACTCCCTCTCCGGGGTGTGTTAATACGGAGGTGCTGATGATCAAGCCCAGCAAACACATCCTCATTACTCATGACTAGCTGATGATGGTAACTGGAAATCGTGAGTCCCAATTCATACATCGGTCATGATCATAGTGATAGATGTTATCGCTCTGCCCATGTGTTTGCCTCGCACAACAACTCCATAAGCCTTTCAACCCTTTCATTAACACACAGAAGCCCGCCAACGCACGTTTCAAGCATGAGCGGCACAGTGATTACACAGGAAATTAAGTATACATATCCATCATTATTGTAGTTATTAGGCAGCAGTTACTGGCAGCTGGATGGCACGAGGAGAAGGACAACTTTCCTTTAAAATTCAGACCGAAAGGCTGGCAGAGATATCCCACTTAAGTATCTTTGATCAAGACACAAACTCTTACCAGCTTCACTGGATTAGTTTTCACAGCATATGCTTGTTTAACCCGAAGCTGTCTAAGATAACTTTTTCAAATTTGCTTTGCATTCTCTTAATTCCCTTAAAATCCTTTAAACAATCCCTGTAAGCTTTTCAAATTGACATTAATTGGCATTTAACTTCAGGAGGTTAGAGTAAAGAGTTTAACCACATGAAGTCAAAGCTATATTTAATTGACCTATCCCCCGAGCTTGCATATTAAGAGAAATTCGAAACACAACATTTTAATTTGGATTTAATGGGTCATGAGTTTATATTACTGGGTTGTTAACAGATTGTGGGATGATTAAAGGAATTTTAAGTTTAAGATGAAGGATCTTGTCTACTAGTGATTGCATTTGGCTAACTAAATATTTCTTTTATTCCTGTTATTGTTATTTAAAATAAAAATAATAATAATAAAAATTCAACTTTAATTCTGCTTAATCATTTTTGTTGAAGGGTTGCAGCCAAAGGAAATTGATTAATATTCTGTGTTTCTGAAGTTTTGCTAAAATATTCCAAATCTTTTTCCACAATCAAAACGGTTGACAGTCTCAAGGTCCATTTAGTAGCTTTTCTTGAGCTCTCCGTTGTTTCCTCCAGTCGTCCTCGCAGATGGAGTTTGCTCAGTTGTTGTGGAATTCTTGATGTTCAAATTTCCATTTTTCTAAGCACTTTAAGGACTTCTTCCGCATACTGGCTTCGAAATCGAGACTGAAACTCAATACTGTGTGCTATGACCGAAAGCTCCAGAACAGCTACATGGTGTTTTTCTGTTACTGGGATTCACTGACCCTTAATGGAACCTGTAGCCGTTGTCCTGAGTCCTGCTTTTGTTTTCACTGTTCTCTCGCCCACCTTAGAGGCCAGTTTTCAGGAGCTAAACTTCAGCACCCTTCAGGAGGTGGTAGCGTATAAACTTCCAGATATTTCCAAAGATAAAAAGTCAGTTCCCACACATATAACTTTTGCATTGATTTATTAAAAAGTGTCAACATTTCAGTCACAAGGACTTTTCTCAAGACATCAACTCTTCTACTCTTGGTCAAGCATAAGTGTCATCACATCTCAACTATATCAAACACAACAACATAGCAGTAACCACTTTTTCACTTCAGTGTGTACATCGGTGAGGACTTTTCAAACTTTTTACGATGAGTACTGATGAGTACTGGCCCGTAGTTGTCTGTCCTGCAACAGCATTCACCTTCCACGCGAATACAAATAATGACATCTGTCCTGCTGTCGCCTTTTCAGTCATGTACATCCAAAACAGTGTTGCCATTTCAATGACGTACATCCGAATCTCCCCTGTTTGTAAAATACAGTGGGAAAGCAAGGCAGAGCTGATCACCATTGTCCTACAAGTTCTCAGAGGTTCAGGTTATGGGAAGCTCTGGGTTACGGGTGGTCAACACCATAAATAGACCTTGTGGTGAGATTGTTTTGTCAAGGTTGCCAAGGTTCAAGAATGTCCTTTCAATCTCAATAATCAATATATATTTTAATCTTATTTTGTCACATCCTGCCTGGACTTTGTGTTTTTGTTCTTTTGGTTTTCTCTGTTTCCCTCGTGTGTTCATGTGCTCCTCCTCTCACCTGCCCTGCATTACCTCGTTAACCCTGCCCTGCTCCCTGTGTTTCCCTCAGCCAATCACTCCCAGCCCGTCCTTGTGTCTAGTCACCTGTTCTCCATTCCCTGATTAGTTTAGTGTGTATTTATAGTCTGGTTTTGAGTTCAGTCTTGGTTGAGTTGTCTGCAATTATGGTTAGTGTTCCTGTGTCTCAGTGTTTTTATGTTTATCATTAAATATTCTGCCTGCTGTCTCCTGCGTTTGAGTCCACCTGCTCCATTCACTGCATGACATATTTTACCTTTATCTTTTTGTATCCAAACATGATTTTTCACAACAGTTGTTTCTATTCAACGTAACATTTGATCACATTTATTCAAGCTTATAACATAATAAACATAAGAGAAAAGCTGTTGCTGAAAGCTGTGCTTTCATATGATTCAAGAAAATGCAGCTGTTCCATCATGATGTCGCAGTAATGCTCGTCTTTTGAGTGTGACTGTAATTTATGCCATTAAGTGAGTTAATTATTTATTTTGTTTTGCAGTGTACATATTAACATTGTATCTGAGGTTGACATCTGGACAAGGAATCAGGTTGTTATAAATTAATTGGTCAAAAAGTACAAGCCAGAGAACAAAGGAGGAAATTAACAACTTGAACTTCACCGAGACATTCTATTAATTTCACAACAGTTACAAAGCTTTATTTGCTGTAATGACTAATTACGATATTGTATGGTAATAAATACTGGATGCCACAGTAATGAGACAGGTGGCCTACTTATACTAGAAGGTTGCTGTAGCTGTCTCCTATCCTGTGTGTTGTGTGTGTGTGTGTGTGTGTGTGTGTGTGTGTGTGTGTACATCTGGCAGACAAATAGATACTTTTTGAAAGTTTTTAGATGCACCCACCAGGGTCAACCATGATAACGCAAGACGTCTAAAGACTGAGCTGCAATAGTGTTTCTATTCAGATGAGCCATGATGAAATTGTTTGCAGAGGTGTGATGGACAGTTGAGGTAATTATTCTGCTTGAGTTATGATGATTAGGCATTGTGGTTGAACACTCACACACTCCGTATTTTGTTGAGTTGTTTTGATGTGTGATGTGCCTCCTGCCAGCTAGGTAGAGATGTGCCAGACAGCCTATTCTCACACCGGCCTCGCTTGTTGTGACTGCTGCCATGCTGCGACTAACTATGGTCAATCAATGGTTCTTGGTTTTAAACTTTCCAAGTGTTTATTCACGGCTTTCCTAAAACTTTTTCTTGCTTTCTGAAAGACAAAGTTGTAATTACCCTCATGATACACCTTTCCCTTGCCCACCGTCCATCAGCTTTTCTCAGTCTTTCCACTCTTACTCATTCATTTGGTTAAGTGGATACAGGCTTGCAATGAATAATTTTTGACCTGGCTTTGTGTGTTTTTGTTTTATTTTTACCTCTTTTTAACCTTGCGGATCAAGCAAGAAGCAATTCTCATTTACAATAAAAAGTCTGACGAAGGCGAAAAGCTGCTCAGCAGAGCTTTGGTTGGGGATTAAAAATAATTAAAATTTCCAACTCCTAAACTCTAAAGGCCTTGGCTTGGTTTAACACAGGCTGTGAGCACAGCAGAAGTGAAGTACAATATAGTAACAGTATAATACATACTACTCAACTCATAGCTGGAGGCTTTTCCCCAGGAAGGAACCATGTTTTACATCTAGTACATGCAGTCTTCTGCAGGCTGCAGTTCCTGCAATCTGTCAGAAATAATATTCAATATATTATAACATGGTTTTAAGTTTGAGCTACTTCTCAAAACATTCCCCATGAGTCACGATCCCTTGGCTGGAAAGAAGTACAAACTATGGAATTACAAATATCAGCATTTTCTATATTTGTGCAATCAGGTCAGGTGTTTACCTAATATGCCAACTCACAGCATTGTAAGATAAAACTGCAGCCGCAGACTTTTTGTGTGATAGCAGTTTGACTATTAAGCGAGCCTCTTGCAAGTTCAGCTGTACAGTGGCCTCATATCAATTTGCATATTTGAGGCATTCCAGTGATTTACAGCAAAGAAGCAATTAAACTAAAGGATGTCTCGAGGGTCTCCACCTGGTTTGAACCCAAACAACCCTTTGATCTTTGTTAAGTGGTTGCATTTATATTGCAAGACCTTATCTGAATAGAATTAAATTATTTCTGAATTCATGCAGAGTCACCAAAAGAATTGGGGAGCATCAGCAATCACTGCAGGATCTTGAATAACTTGGGGCAGTTGTGTATCTCTCAGGATGTGTGTCGTAACACTGCCCCCTCATGGGCATTATGGAAAAAGATTACAATGCATCTGTGCATGTATTTTTAACCCCACACATTCAAGGGGTCAATACTATTTTTCTTGCCGTACAGTTGTTGAATCTCTGCACCTGCAGGGAAACACAGAAGAACCGCAGAAAGGAATGTTTTTGCCTTTTGTTAAGGCCCATCAGAATGCCAGCTGCCTTCGTTCATATGTGTTAGTCATATGAATCATATGCAGACAATGATTACAGCTTATCCGCTGAGGCGTTCCTCCGGCCTCCTCACCCATGTAAATTAGTTTTTTGTTCCACAAACTGAAAAAAGATAAGGGTATTATACCTTTTTAGTGCCCATCTGCTTCAAGCATGTATTCAATCAAACATATGGCAGCAATAGAGTAAAAAAATCATAAATTAAAGACATGGTGCGCTGTGCAAATTAATCAAACCTTTTGAATGTCACTAGATTAACAACATTATGTTTTTTGTCTCCTGAGCAAGCTGGCAGAGTTGTGTTTTGTTGAGAAATCCCCTTTTTCGTGCAGAGACATCAAATCGCTCTAAAAGTATCTAGATAAATGGCCTTATGACTCCCACATGTCCACTCAATGTTTTTATCGCCTGTGAAATGAAATTGGAGCAGCACTCGTCTCATGCTGCTGTTTATGATTGCACTCTGACTCGAACTGCTGATGCTGATGTTTTTGTCAAGTGGGAATATTTGGCTGAAAAAACTTCAGTGGTTTACCATTCCGAAAGCACACAGATATCAGACCTCATTGTCTATTCTTACAGAATAGCTTCGATAAGGAATTGGGGCTTTTATCAGTGTTACATTGTTAGAATAAACATTTAAGTTTGAGATCTCCAGCTTCTGTTTGAATAATTAATTGTTGCTCTCTAATCTACTGATTTGGGTACAACTGTCTCTCTTCTTTAACACATTTCACTCAAGATCATCATCATATTTATTTTGGTGAATGCAGCTTCAGAGGCTGTGCCAAGAAAGCAAACCATCTGAAACCCAGAGCACCTACACTATTATATCACCTACACAGTCTATTATATGCTTTTGGCACCAGAACGGGGACTGTGTGTTTATTGCACGAAATTGTGACAACAAAGAGCAGAAGAGGCTGTGGAGAAGAGAGCATAAAGACAAGAAGAGAGTCTTGACAGCCTTGAATCAAGATGCTCTAAGTGGTCCTCACATAGTTGTTGATGTTGACTGCCAACACATAGCTGTTTGTTTCTGTCTGTTTCCGCCTGGGTTACATCGCTGTCTGGTTTGTGCATGCTACATGCAATCAAAGGAGCTTTTTAAAATCTGGACTTTGTTCCTTGCAGTGCCGAATTTCACTCAGTCAGCTTAGAATTGAAGAACATAGCTGCAATGACAGTGACTAAAAACATAAAAAGCAAGGTTTGTGTAAGAGACTTTTAGTGATTTAACAGAATACATTAATGGTAAATCCCAGTTTATTATGATATCTTTCAAAGTTACTCTCTTTTTAGGACAAAATTCTACTAGCAAGCAAACATAGTCCAAAACTCCAAAAGGAAATTGTTGATAAAAAGGATTTTGGAGGATATCCACTTGATGTAGTTAACACAGACTGCTGAAGCTACTTTTGAATACATTTTCTGTCACTCATCAACCTTTTTTGAGTCACATTTAGGAAGGGATTTCTTAATGGCTAATAGGAACAGGAGGAATTATTGTTTTAAGACAGACTTGTGATATTTGGATGTAATTTGCACACCACAGAGTTGTTCAATAGAAGCGTAATTCCTTGGGATATGTGGCTGTAAGTAACATATTTTTTATATAAAACTAACTCTTCATTATACTGTAAGTAAATTTTATTTACCAACATGAAGATCTGAATGTTGTTTCATAGTTTCTTTCATACTAGGAATATAATTCTGATAGGAAAATACTAGGGCTGTCAGTCCATTAAAATATTTAATCGTGATTAATCACCTGACTGTCCATAGTTGCACAAGATATGCTTGCTGTGTGCAAATGTTGCATTTATTTTTTTGGAAATCAATTAACAACACAAAACGATGACGAAGATCGTCAGAAATCTTCACAGGTGCAGCATTTAGCTTTTTAAAAATATGCTCAAATCACAACTTATGGCAAATGCAAGCTCAACAGGCAACAGATGGGCACATTGGCCAGCTAAATTTTCCAATATTTCGGTACTGATTAAAGATCACTCCCTGGATCCCTCACTTCAAAGGCAGATCACACAATGTAATTGTGTCAACCCTCACATGGAAAAAATAAAGGCTCACAAAAAACCCCTTTGTGTTATGGGATAAAAAGAGGATAATACAAGCAAGAACAAACAACAGATAAAGTGAGCATGAAACAGTGAGAAGGGAGTATTAGAAAGAAAATTACTTTCCCTCTTTGGTCATCACACAGGTTATGGATCTTCGACACAATGGTTGCTTTTGATGGCAATTAAGTGCAGTCATTGGATACAATCCAAATTATTTCCACCCATTTAGCTATTGCTGTTGAAAACTTGCTGCTTGTAGGTTTGTCCATGGGCTTCCCTCACACACTGTCAAGCGTAGTTTGCTGCAAGCGGGATGGTTCAGGGCTAACAAGGCTGCCCGCATTAGCATTAGCTGTGTGTTTCACTAACAAATGGTATTTAAGACTAGATGTACTCCAGTGGTAACTCAGTTCACTGTAACCACAAGTAACTTTGGTCCTATCAACAGACCCATCTGACAGGCTTCGAAGCTGAACTTGCAATTCAAAATACCTTTTTTCTTTATCCATTATCCTTGCTAGTTGCCACTTGACTTAATGCCAGAGGGCTAAAGTACAGGTGAGGCAAGGGGTCATCATAACAGAACATGCATTAATGGCGCCCAAATTAAAACGAATTTGCAGTAATGTGTTATTTTTGCATTAACTTTGACAGCCCTAGAAAATATTGAATCCTTTATTTTAGTTAATCATAAACATACTGAGTCTAAAAAATACTGGAAGCTGCCTATAAAATATGGATCAAGGGGTTTTTAGTTGTAGAATGTAAACTCCAGGTTGCAAAAACTCTGTTAGAAGGAGCAGAGCAGGTGGAACCAAAAGCAGGAGACTGCAGGCAACAGGAACTGAAGAATCCAGGAAGCAGAAAGTTCGGGATCCGGAAAGCAAGGGCTGGAAACCACGACTGGAAGACAGGGCAGATGGGCGGAGTCACTCAGGAGGGCAACCATGAGGCAGGAAAGACGGATAGAGTCGCTCGGGAGGGCAACCAGGAGGCAGGACAGATGGGTATAGTCACTCTAGAGGGCAACCTGGAGGGAGGAAAGATGGGCGGAATCACTCAGGTGGGTGACCAGAAAGCAGGACAGATGGCCGGTGTCGCTCCAGAAGGAGACCAGACAGGCAGAGCAGCTCTGAGGGACGGACGGGAGTACTGGACCAGAGTCTGCCAGCTGGAGTACAGGACTGGAGTCCGTCAGCTGAAGTGCAGGAGCGGAGTCCGGCTGCTGGGAGACAGGCAGGTGAGCCAGAGGAGCCAGAGAAACAGGAGCCTGCTGAAGCACAGCCACAGGAGACTGCTGCAGCACAGAAACTGAGGACTGGGAACAGAGGAATTGTTGGACTTTGTTGAAGCGATGTTGCTGTGCTCCAAAACCATCGCGATTAGTACAATATTATCTGATGGTTAAATGGAAAATAGAAAAGATGGTTAAAGCTCCAAGAAAAAGAAGGAAACTGGAATCATCCCGTAAAGATAAGGATGCTTGATCAGGCTAAAACACTTTTCTAAGGAAACCATCTGTTTTGCCAGCACCGGTTCTGCTCTGGCTCATTGGATGGCATCATGCTTGGCTTGTTGTTTTGTCATCTAGTTATCCAGTCAGTTGGAGAGTCACTCAGTAACTGCACCAGTCAGCCAGTCGAGCAGTTAGCTGACAGTGAAGTCCAGCCAACTAAATCCTGATGATTTCCAGATGAGGGCCCAGACAGCCTGGCCTGAGAGGAGAACACACACACAGAGAAAAAAAAAAGAAAAAACAGGGAGGAGGGAACTGAAAAACAGAGTACAGTGATCCTGCACATGACACTACTGCATGGGGAATGCCGCAACTCGACAAGCAGTGCATTTACATCCACCTCCTTGATGGTTATTTATGAATGTGATTGTATCCCTTGAGATAGACAGAGTGAACTGTGTGAATAGATCTGTGTGAGAAAATCAACATGCCACAGTGGTGGGCTCCACTCATCGTTGTTTACCTGTCCATCTACCTGGCAGCTACTCAGCACCACAGGAAAGGTAGGTGGACTTACTGCTTTGTTGTTTTTAGTGAGACTGTCTCTATCATCTCTCATAGACCACATAGGAATTTCACTACTTTCACTATTTACCTATATAAATTATTCCTTATTCACAAATTACAGCGATTTCTGTCTTCATTTAAAATATGAGAAGATTGCAATTAACGGTGATGATGGTTCAGTTTTGATCCATGTCTGTAAAAGTGTGTGTTATCTTCTGGAGCATTGCGACGTGCAGGACATTAACCGCTTATTTCCAGCGATAAGTGACTGAGCTGTTGTTGCTGGATCCACTCACTAAAGGAAATTCCTTTCTCAACACTCACATTACTTGACATCTTAGAATAAGTCACATGATGCTAAAAACACTCCTTCAAGAAAGGGAGAGCAACTGATTATTTTAGAAATACTGAGGCTACAGATCATTTTTAGAAAGTGTAAAATCTTCCATTAATCTGGATGTTAATCCCATGATTAATCAAGTAAACTGTTTTGCTTTTTTCCTTCTGTCAGGAGACAAATTGTTGTATTTATTCAGTCATATGTTTCTTAAAGCAGTATTAAGCCATTTGGTAAGTGGAACAAGCTGTAAATACAACATTGACACCTTTATAAATAAATGTGCAAGCAAATTTGTTGCAAACACCTGCCTAATTATACATCCAGCAGACATGGAGCAACACTGGCATTCATTAGGAGTTGTGTTTCTGGCTACTTGATGAATAAAGTCCAATATTCACTCAACTAGTATCTGCTTTGGCCTCCATGAACTCCCGAGGGAAATATCTCTTTAACTGCTAAATACTCCTCGATGTTTACCAGCTAGTCAATAACTTTGTCTATCTGCTGTTTGGTGCCTGGAAGGTAGCCTACAGTGTGTTTATTAGAGCTTGTTTACGGAAAACAGCTGCTGAAAAACAAAGTTGCAGGCCGTCAAACCAAAACAACGAGCTGAAATATGCTAAAAAGGAATGGAAGGAATGAGGGGAATGGAAGAGTCTTGTGTTCTCTCACTACAAGCGACCCTCTCTCAACTTGCATGTAGTGATTTGACCCATTGTTAATAAAAAAATATTTATCAGTGCAGCTTTAATTTTTTTGGGGCTGCACACTAAGCATGAACAATCACCAAGTTTTAAAATATTGCTATCGGACTTTTAAAAAAAACTACTTTATGTAACTAAAATCCCCAAATTATCAGAAATTTCTTTGGATTAGAAGAGAGGAATTTCACTTTTACCACCTATATAATCTCTACAAACAGATATCTACATATGAATGCAGAATCCGTGGGCAACGAGACAAGATTTTGTTACCGGAAGCATTTTGGTTTCTGTTTGTAGTCTTTTTGTAGTAGTATTGACCAAACACGTTTGAGCAGGCTTTTGTTGCATGCAGGTAAACAGTCTGTGTGAAGAGCAAAAGAGATTGGCCAAAATGCAAACTTGGGACCCATCAGCTGTCGCCTGATGAGGACTCAGCTTTTTATTAGCTTTTTTTAATTTATCTGCTTTCATATGCATATATCTGTTCATAGAGATTAGCCATAATGTCGTCTGGACCATCTCAAGTTACTAATCAGACTATAAACAACGACCGGCACATAGAAGAGGAAGTCCTGGCCCAGATAACCATTATCTGTTATACGGATATCCGCAGGATAATGGAACCCCCGAAATATTGGCCGTCGCTCCCAGAGGCTAAATCGTTGTCAGGCAAATAGCCGATGGGGTCCAAGATTACAACCCACGGTCTTGGCACGCAGTCATTGTGGTCGTTTTGAGAAAGTACACCTGTCGTAAGAATAATCCAAATACCACTGAATGCTTAATTAATCAACAGTTTGGCAACCAAACAATGTAATAAATCCTTAAAACTAAAAGAGTCTAATGATCAAAACTATTGTCCATTAGTCTTATTATATAAGTGGAACAAGCCCAAAAGGTGTGGTGTGATTGGTAAAGAGCTAAACTTCTCCTTCCTGACTCATTGTGAAGGACAGTCCCTGGTGGATGGAAATTGGAAATATTCTCCAGTATCTCCAGTTATCACCAGCATCCTCAGTATCATACTCACCGTGCCAAATCTTCCCTGAATAGAACAGAAAGAGACTTTATTGCAGCTTAGCTCCTTACAGATTTGGCTCACAGCCGGAGAATTGATGGTGAAATCTGTGTTTACATTGTAAAAGGGAGGTTTTGTATATCATTTGCTAGAAGATTGCTTATTTAGATTTTAACAGTCATTCGGAGGTTCATTGAAATGCTAAGCAGAGGATGAGCCACTGTGGCGAAGATTTTATTCTCTCTCATGTCCTTTTCACTCCCTTTTACCGTAAGCCGGAGGGATCCAGACGTCCATTTTGTTTTGTTTCCCCCCCCCCCTCTCTCTCTCATCAAGACATCCCTCCAGCCAGGAGTACCATTTAGCCCTGCTAATTAATGGATCTTTGTTGTTCCCTCATCTCCTTGCAAGCAGTTAGTGGGCGATTACAAGTTCCCTGCCTGTGCATAATGACATTGGGGGAAGCCTGCCCATCCAAACACTGATTGTTTGGAGGAGGGAGGGGAAGCATGAGGGATTGAACGGGCTTTGAACAAGCAGCAGGAAAAGCTGAGATGCTGGAAGGAGAAACATCTATATTAGATATTCAACCTGAAAATGCAAAAAAGACAAAGAAGCTGAAAAATACAAATCACCTCAGGTTTATTTGTTTTCCTGCATTATTGTCTAAAGCTGTTCTTAAATATCCCATCATTTCATACTAAAACACCACAGAATATATTTCTTAATAGAGTGACATAGTGTTTGAATATTACTCATATTTCAATACCTCAGTATTTTTCAATACAACCTCAGTAGCACACAATTGTGAAAGAAAAAAGACGTGCAACTGGCTGCTGTCTGAATATAAGTTGTTTCTAGCTCAGTCTATCTATGTAATCATGGAGGACACAGTGAAAACCTGCTAAATAGGATGATGTTTCATTTTACACTTTTTTATTTTCTATTTCTCTTTCTTTTGTCAGTCACAATAGCTCTTCTCGCCCTAGCATTTTGCACTCGTGATTTTGCACAATTTCATTTGAGTTGGGGAAGGTGAACAAAATAAGTTCAGGCAGTTTATTCCTCTGTGAAGTAGTATGTCCAACAGCGAAGGGTTAAATAAAGGCGGACATTGCAACACAGCTAATAAGCTAATAGCTTCCTTCATTTTGGACTTTGCGGCTCCGTGGTCCCTCAAAGGTCAGGACTGTCAATGATGGCTTGCAAATTTGCGGGTCAAACTTCATCAAACTCAAGTGGATTAACTTGTCTCCTTGCATGAATCTACTAATCACAGCAATTCCATTGGAATGATTACATTAGACATTTTTAAACACTGGTGAGATCAGGCCTGAAAGGTTTCCTGTGGAGTTTCTGATCTTTAGTAGCACTATAGAGCAGTTTTTATGACTGGCGCCCCATTTTGTATGCGTCATGCACGCGCACGAGAACGCACGTGTGCATGCATGTGTATGCAGGTGATGCCATACACAGTCGTCTTACCAATGGTTTGACACTATCTACAGGTGGCTGTAATGCACCGAGAAACGCAGCGATGCACCAACAAAGACGGAGAAGAAGACTGAAGGCCAGTAAACATGGATGCAGGGTTTCATCTGTATTCAATTCAGAATCAAGTCTCAATTCAAAACCAATTCTCTCTTGAATGAATAGAAAAGGGGGCAATATTTTCAGTCTCATGCTCCAATATACTGTGTGCCAAACCATTCACTGGTGTAATTAGTCCACTGAAATACAATATGAAACATAACTGGCAGATAAGATAAATGCTCTGCAGCCTAAGTTAACTGCATTAATGAATGAGTTAATTAATTTGAAAGCATCTTACAGTCTCCTGCCTGTATGAGAATGACAAACTGAGGAGGAGGAGGAGGAGGAGGAGGAGGAGTGCTCCACTGAGTTATTAACGTCATGCCTCCAGCAGTGGAGAGCAGCCTATCTGCTGCAATGTTAGCTCCGGGGAAATCCATCGCTGTCCGACACGTTGAGCGGGCTCAGGGTTTTTGAGGTGAAACAGACTGAGCACCGAGTTATTTTCTTCACCTCAGAGTTGGTTAAGTTGTTTAATGCTGCAGTGTGTGTTGGTCAGCAGGCTTGTTTGTTACTGCTGGAGTTTGCTGCTCCACTTTACTAACGTTAGTCTCTGAATGACGGCGTAGAAAGTTTACAAAACACTTCACATTCATCTCACAAAAGTAATTATTTGGTTATTAATTCCAAAAAATTCTTGCAACCACTGCATTGTTTGAAGGTTAACCAGTTCTGCCTTTTTTTGTTCTGTCAACATCACATGTCAGATTTTTCAACAAATGCAGCCCGCATTTGAGTTAGATAGACAGTGGAAACCTTGTGGATGTAAACATTTACTCACAAAAATCAGTTTTTGCAAATGTTTCAAAAGGAAGAAAATGGATTCAGCTCATTTGTTACACACAATGTGTTTTGGTGAGTAACTGTGAATGTAAACATACAAGAAACATTACAACAAAACAACATTACAAGAAAACTCCACACAGCACCTTAAAGTCTGCTGTTCCCTCCTTGCCCTGCAGTGGCCCTCAGCTTTTCCCACCTCTTATCATCACCTGACCTCAACACCCACCTGCACACCTGTTCCCAAGTCTCTCATCAGCTTCTCAGTATATATACCTTTCCCTGAGTTCCCTACCAGATTTTCTATTGTGCAACCAGCCTTCTTGTTTCAGCTTGCCTGCCTGCCCGTCCCTCTTGTCATTATCCTTTGGCTGCCATTTTGGATGTTTTCTCTGCCTGTGTTGCCCCTTTTTGTTCAGGTTGCTTGTCCTAACTGCTGAACTCTGTTTTTAACTATAGTAAAAGTCGCTTTTATTTTACCCTTTTGCATCTGAATCATGCATTTCAGTCCTCTGCCTGTTTTACTGAGCCATCACAAAATGTGCAACATTAAATTGATTTAGTATGTTTTCCATGCAGGGCATTTTTGTTTGTAGCTTTATAAATGACACATGGTCTGTTTCTGTGTCTACAGCAGTGCTGCTCCAATCATGTGAGCATTAACCAGCAATGGCATTTTTATTCCAAACTGCTGTTGCTGCTGCTGGAAACATAAAACACAAACTATTGTCATACAGCAATGACAGAGATGAGTAGACAACCTATATGTAGATTAGTAATTATAAATGTAAATCAGCATTGGGTTGGCCCCCAAGCCATCATTTCCAACAGCTCCTCTATCCTTTAACAACATAACCCTTGTTCTAATGCGCACTCTTTCCCCTGGGTCTTGTTTTGTTTACATTGACAATGCCCCACTGAAGCTCTAGTGTCTCCTCAGTATCTAATACGTGCGTGTGCACAGACGTTCCTCCTCTGCTGCTGATCCGGTAACCGGTAGTCACTCAGTCAGTGATGAGATACACTCGCAGCTGCACATCAGGGTTGGATCTGGGGACATGTCTTCGATATTGTTCTTTGGAATTTGAGAGAGGATTACATTCCTGGCATCGAGGGCATTGAAACAGAATTTTTGTTTAATCGTGTGGGGGGATGAAAGAAAATGTATTATAACACAAAAAGGAATAGTTTGACATTTTGGGAAATACGTGTATGTCAGGCCAAGAGTTGGATAAGATTGATACCACTCTCATGTCTGTACAGTAAATATGAAGCTGGAGCCAGGAGTCAGTTAATCTAGCTTAGCATTAAGACTGGAAACAGCTAGCCTGGCTCTCTCCTAAGGTAACGAAAAACAACCTCTAAAGCTCACAAATTAACATTTTATATCTTGTTTGTATAATCTGTCCAAAAATCTTGTTTAAAAAAGTATAAAAATAACAAGTTGTGTTTAACGGGGGGTGGGGGTGGGGGGGGTTATGTGCTGTACTATTTATTGGCTGGGAGCAGTGACTTTCTGGAATCTCTTCTGTTTTCCTAGCAATGTCACTGTCATGACTGGACTCCCTCATAAAACCCTGGGAAGTAAGCAGATATGCGTATTTCCTAAGAATAGATGAATATAGAAAATGTGATGAAGGACTCTTGGACTCAGTATTTCTGTAAGACCTTGTTTGTGACATGTCGGTGAAGGGAAATGGAGATAACATGTCGACAAAAACACAAATCTACCAAACTGATGGGATTTATTGGTCAAACACTGGAACAGAGAGTCGGATTTTCTTTACATTCTGAATGGAGGCTGGAATGTGAAAGCTAAACTGGAGCAGAGACTGGCAGTCACCCAGGCAGGAAGCAGGTACATGGGGAAATCAACCAGTGCATGTGGCTTTGGCTGGCCTCACAAATGCCATAGCGCTAAATGTATCTGGCTGGCAAGGCAGCAGGACTGATCATTACTGCAGAACGCTGCAGAATTGGCGAGGCAGTGCGCCATAGACGCCGCTGCAGGGTAGGAGGATTTGATTCGAATTCTGATGAAGCCCGGTATTTATACTGTATACCTCATTAAGATCTGTGTGTGTGTGTGTGTGTGTATGTGAGCTGTATTTTGGCTCACACACTGAGCCAAGCACTGAATACACTGGAAAAAGGGAGTGAAATGTCTGGAGAAGCTTGAAGGAAGTTTTACCTCACTTCATTATGCTGCGAATCCCCTTTCAGTTCTGATCAACCTTCAATTCTTCTGAGGCAGTGTCTCCATATTGGTCTTGGAGTCTCAAACAAAGTAACAAGTCATAATATGAACAAACTTAAAGTTTGGGCAGCAAGTGTAGACATATAGTAAACAGTGTGGAAATGAAAAATGTACATCCTTGTGTGACCCTTCTGCTTTCTCTCCTTGCACTGCATCTTACTCTGACTTCTTATTCTAGCCTTGTTTAGACCTGACCTGCCCAAGACTTTCCATTACCAGCGGGGAATCTCTGCTCACCATCACACAAAGATGTTATACAAAACAATGAGAATGCAAATACAGTGTTCTTGGATCAAGCCACATCATAAATCATTCCTGGAACACAGCTACGTTCTTCTGATTTCATTAAAGAATTTAAAAAATATGGCCCCTTATCTTACGTTTGCATTTTGAGCCAGTGAGCTAAAAGATGCCTCTTTGGGGAGATAAATGCAGAGAGGTTTGCCTCCTCTCAGAACCTCACCTCACCTTACCTGACCTCACCTCACCTCACCTCACCTTACTTGTTAAAGTATTTGTTTTTCCAATAGGTTCCCACATATAGAAAGAAGTCCAATCCTTAAAGTAGAAGTAACAACATCTTAAAGTTAAAAATCAAAGAACATAATGTAACAAGGGTCGAGTCAAAGTGCGTACTTATTAAATGTTTTTATAATAAATGTACGCTGTTGAGTGTTTGGTCACTATTAGCCCTATGAAGCAATTTTTTAGTTCTCATTGAATATGCATGCACACAAGCATGTAGTGGACTGATACCCACTCCTGCCAGTTTCACACTGTTACACACAGCAATGTGACGACAAAGGTGGCAAAAAAGGACTGTTTGTCTAGAAATCATGAATGTAAACGATGCAGTTTTCAAAATTATTTTCAGTGTCGTGTTTACAGAACATAAAACTGATATTGTAGTGAAGTGCCACTACCTCAAAATTGTACTCAAGCACAGTATTTGAGTAAATGTACTAAGTTACCTTCTGCCCCTGGATAAGAGGTGTGTCACCATGTGGAATTGCCTCCGGTTATCACCTCCAGTAAAATATGGATTTCATGGTATTTTATCATAAAGACGAAGGTGAAAAGTTTCATTCCAGCCATATCTGGATACCTCAGATTAAAGGGTCCCTGCTTACACATATGGCCAGACTCTTGGGAATCTGACCAAATGAGGTCAGCAACACCTGCCCCTCTGTGAGCACGGATATCTCACCTCTGGATGCACTAGCCACTGCCACTTGTAAATATAAATCCTCTGAAGCTCAGGTCGTACACCAATTACCTCGTGCACAGCTGGATCCAGATTCTATCCGACCTGCATAATATTTGAGCAGTAATGTATCTGTTGTTGACTCAACCTCTGGCTCACCCACATGTGTGCCATACTGGATAATGTGGTGTCTAACTTCTTGAATACGAGGGAGATTCTCTAATCCAATTTCACCTTCTCATGTTTTCTAGCTCTCTATCCATCAGCGTATAGGATAAAACGAGAGACATATTCGCTGATCAACCCTTCGTTCCAGCACTCAGTGGAGGATGTCAACCTGCTTTTTGAGGTCAGTTTAGGCCTCGTGGGCTCAGAGGTGGTTCTTTACTGGAGACCAATTAAAATATGTTGAGAATGTACAGAAGATCTTTCCAGATTTCACAATTGTGGTTTATCTTCAACTGCTGAAGGCTCCTGATTTAAAAAAAAAAAAAAAAAACTAAGCTGAAAACACTGTGTACTGCTGCTCTGCTGCTAATCATTAGCAGAAATGTGAAGAATGTGTTTACTCAAAAGTTTTTCTGACACGGTAGAGAGGAACATTAATATCTTATGATGTCTGTGGTTCGCTTCACAAGTGGGTGAATAGTTTCTTCTAAATAGTGAAAGTAAATAGTATTCTGGATCAGTACAGTAGGTGGTATTTGGTAAGTTAGTTGACTAGCAGTCTGATTTTTATGATGGATCTCTATCTCAGATCCTGCTGGCTGGAATGCTGATCCAAGGCGAGGATCACGCCATGCTGATCCCAGATGAGGAGCTGGCATCTCTGAGGCGCGTGAAGAAGCTGGAGGTTATCTGTGAGGACGTCCTGCCCAAGAAGCTCTCCGACATCCGCCGCTTGACGGCCGAACTCACCCGGCGCCAGCAGCCTCTGAGCCGGCAGGACTTTGAGAGGACGGTGTTGACCCTGGTGTACACCACTCAGACACTGACTCAAATCAGCAACCAGCAGCAGAGAGAGGCGTGGACCGAAGCCTTGATCCAGCTGTTCAGAGCCCTCCAAAAGGACCTTGGACCCTCTTGAGGAAAAAATTTTAGGATGTTATAAAAAATGTACTGGCATTATTGTAGTGACTTTCTTTTTTCTTTGCTCATGGACACCAGTGCTTTTTTACAACAAAAAAAATATCTGGAGCAGCAAATCACATCTTGAATGTTGCATATTTGGTGAAACAGGCCCCTGGGGCGCTTTTTAATACATGACAGTGAGTTACACTGCAATTCTTGACATAAGCTGCATCCCAAGTTCATACATACCCAAAATATTAATTGCACCCAGTATGTACTGTTATTGACATAGTATACTGATTTTGCAGCTTGCAGGAAAAAGTTAGTGAGTGAACTTCAGATAAGATTTCATTGTCAAATACTGTTTTCAGAGTCAAGAATGAACTTTCACACTCAAGAAGTGAATGCACTTTACTGTTTTGTACTAACAGGAAATTATGCAATATGTGAAATGCCAATGTCAGTTAAACATCACAGAGAGACAGCAATGTTTTTTTTCCCAAAGATTTCATCTGTTTTCAGTTTGTTTTCTGACATCTTCTTAAAATTGTGTCAACAAATCCACCATGTATTTGAATATTTTGCACCATTTCAATTTCCTTTCCATGTAATGAATCGTGGGACAATGATATTCACAAACATCACACAGTATAATAGTATGTATATTTAGGGTCTGTCCCAATATCCATATTTGCAATCTTGAGCACTGAAGCGCACGTTTAGATGCCGAAAGGTTGAAGGCAAGTGTGTATAAAAAAACACAACATGCTTAACTCACACTTGATGCACACTTATCCTAATACTGCCCACTGCACCACAGCAGTCCATTTGTTGATGTTAACGCGTCTATAAACTTTTTTTTTTTTTTTTTGAACTGACAATGACCAACAAACATGAAGAAGTTCAAGTTTATGGCATGCTAGATTCAGCCTGAATATTATTATTTATGTCCAAACACTGCTCAGTTATGACACAATTATCTAACAATATTAAAAAATCTATTCTTAATGAGACTATTGTAATATTGCATATTTGTTATTGTCAACATAAATATTAAATATCACTCTTTTATGAATTATTTTGAGATATACATTCCTTCCCTGGAAATTCTATCCGACACAAACCATTAAAAATAATATCACATTATCATTTGATTTAATTGCTTTATTATTAATTGTATCACCGCTCTGAGCTCCCGGATATGTAGTTGTGTTTTCACCTGTCACCTGATTGTAATGTTGTATGGCTGACCCTGCTAATTTGTTCATTATGTAAAAATTTAATAAAACCAATAAAGCATCTGAGCCATGTATTTGCACAAACCACAGAATGGCTTCAACATGTCCCAATGTGTGCTAATAAAATTCCACATGCTTCCAGTCTTAAAGAGCATGTGGGAACCTGATAAATATACAAACTAAAAGCTGTACTTTAGGTTGAGAACTCCATGCAGAGTCACCTCCCTCCACCTGTGTTGACTGTGTACATGTTTGGAATTACTTTAGATGGCATTAGTCGCTCTGCTCTGACTAGAAGAGATTGCTCAGCTCATTTGATTTGCCGGTAAAAGCCCTTTGAATGAAAACCACAGATTTGTACTTAAGAGTCTGTGTACATCAATAGTCCTGATTGCTCATTTGAACAAACTGTAAAAGGTTTGATAGATGTTTGCCTCAAAGCTACCAATTTCCCCACTCGTTCTGAGAAATAGGTACTTGCCGTAATAAGGTTTCATGGAGTTTGCTCATCGTCGAGTAGACAGAAAGTATACATCTGGTTTGTGATGTTTTCCCTCCTTGACTCAATTGACTCTACATTTGCTTAAATTTTACTTTTTGGTTCAGTTCAAGTTTTTAGGTTCATATCCAGATTTGGTAATGTTTATCTCCCGATGTTAGTCATTTCCTGCCTCCAGAGCTGCATATTTCCCACAGCATTTTATTTCATGAAATTATAAATATTTCTGCAGTTTTCTTTCTCAGCATGTCAGCGTTCATCCATTGCCCGTGCTGCTGGCGCTGACTCTGGTGGACTGATTGATGAGGAGGGGCAGGACTGTGGAATTTACTTGCAAGGCAGAGGATCAGCCTTCACTCTCCTTACCACTCTAACGAGGATGATGATGAGTTTTGGGATATTTCTGGCCGCTACTTGACAGCGTAAAGAAGCCAGGATATTGAAGAAAGCAGTACAGCTCAAGTTTTTATTCTCAGGATCAAGCCTGAAAGGAATGAGTTTCATTAAAACATCCCCACACTAAAACCTCTAACTCTTGTCATTTGTTATATGAAGCACAAAGACTATCTTTGAAGTCTTGTAACAAAGAAAGAGAGGATGTATAAAACTGAGATTTTCCACATTCAGTTGCTTGTTGCAGATGTTGTTATAGACTGAAAGCATATGTTGCTTTGTTAGTATCTATCTTTTTACATTTACATAATGTCCATATTGTCTGTATTGTGCAACATTTGCTGAGAAAGAATATCAATCAGTTACAAGCTGAGTAATGTAACAGGAAACATTTTCCTGATATTGTGTTGCACCCTTATTTCCACAATCCACATTTTAATTGTCTCACAGTTTTAAAAAATGATTCTCTATCTGATCTGCTTCTCTTTATCTCCTCCCCTGTGATTGTGGTGTAAATTTAATAAGAAATAAAACCTGAAATATTGACTTATCAGTGTTCTTCATGAAAAATGAGTCTGTAATATTTTATCTGTGTTGTGCATTTCCTCTCAATGTCATGTATAAACCTCGGCAGCATAATGCATGTTGAGAGAGCATCACCAAGTGGCTGCAGAGAGAACTGCTGCCTCTGGGTGTCTTCATGAGAAGCTTCATGCCTTTAAATCTTGTAGTCATCAGCTCTAATAATAAAGTCCTTACTGCCCAATTATAGTGTTTCTACAACGTTACTGAGAGAACCTGCTTCAGTGGATATAATTAGAGGTGTGCTGCAGTCTGTATAAGTTGGTTGTGAAACCTATTCTGCATTAAATGCAATTGATGGTTCAAACATTATCAATATGAAACTGTAGAAATGCTCCAAAAGCAGCCATTTTACAGTGTAGATCCATGAATCCAAAGAATATACATACATAACCAAATTACATGTAAAAACTCCTGAAAAAAATACTACTACTGTTTGTATGTGCGGTTTCGTATATGGCTTATATGCGTTCATTCAAATACATGACTTGTATTTAGATCAGTTTTATCTCAGTAAATATCATCCATTATCAGCTGACTGTGCTCACTAGGTGGCAGCATTTCCAAACTTCCCTGTTGGATCCTCTCTGAAATTTCACTCATGAAACAGTCATGATTTTGTTATAGATTTGTGCAGGTGATATGAGGAATAATGAGTCCAAAAGGGACAACTGAGCCAGATAGTACAACAGTAGTCCTCAACAGTCCTCAGTCCACGCTGTGCCCATATGGACGCTGTAAAACTCCTTGAAGAGCCCTTGAATTAATTACAATACACTTTTCTATGCTGACACAAAATGGGCCACATAGATGAAAAGCAACAATGTGGCATTTCTATTTTGAATTTCCTTTTTTGCTTTTTTTTTTTTTTGCAGTGTTTTTTAGCTTGAGGTGGCTTAATTGGAGCTGAATCTTGTCAAAACTGGAATGTGTCTTTACAAGGAGAAATATTTTGCGATCACCTCCAGCTGAACACCCAGTTGTTTTAACTCAAGCTTATCAGCAGCATATGTTTTCTCCACAGCTGTCAGACATATTTTCATGCTTCAAATCTCACTGTGCTGGCAGAGAGGGACCAATGAAACATCACAATGTGTCACACATATACACACAATGTGCTTTTCTGCACCAAATTGAAACAACTTAATACCTCGCATGTTATTAATAAATGAGTGCACGACAACCTGAAAGACTGTTTTTTCCCCTGTCTGCTAGTCAGATGACTCACAGTATTATTTGGCGTCGTCTCCCCGGATATTGTGAGAATATAATTCAGGATTTTGATCTCAGGCATCGAACACTCCGGCCACACCATTATAAACATCTCTCTTGCAAATCAGGAACAGCCCATACAGGGTGGATTCTTTCCTTTTTCACAACATGTTCATGTGTTTTTTTCATTTCAGGCACATCGCTGTCATTCCGAGTAGGAATAAAACACAGAATGAAGGCTGTGACTCAAAAACTCCAGATGTAAAACAGCAGGAGGTGATTTCCGAGCTGCAGCAGCTACAGTACAGTGAGGTCAGCAACATATGCCCACCAGCCAGTGGCATGCCAGCGTCTTGAGTGGGTGATTTTGCAGTTTTCTTGCATTGCTAATACCAGATTAACTGACACCACCCGGCATAGTCTGGAATCTGAGCCTGAAAAATTACGACTTTAAGGTTATGATTGTGTAGCTTCTAAAGCTTTTGCATTATAGCAGTCCATCAGTTAAAATGACAACTCCAGAAGCAGGTCATGGTCATTCTAATACAGCTAATGTAGCGTGTATAATAGTAGCTGAGCCGAGAGGAGAGATGGTGCCAGCGGGGGAAACTGAGGAGGGGTTGGATGGATGGACGAATGGATAGATAAATGGAATGACAGAGGTGGGATGTGTTAGTCAGGGAGTGGGATACCTCGCTGTGTCAGAGAGCCAATTACACAGCATGAGCAAGAGTAGGCAGCCTGCTCAAAACAGCTTCCTGCTCTCTCTGGCTTCCACGAATCCACACAATATTTCACAAAAACATCACAACAGCTGGGAACCATCGGGGATATCGCAAAGCATAAATGAAACAAAAGCACAAGTGTTTTGTTGGTAATGTTTGTCCTGATACATGTGTATACAGGACTCAGCATTCTTTGAAAGTCAACAATTATTGTTTAAATAATACAAGTGAAACTAACACAGCTACCACAAACGTCACGGTTCTGGGATACTGTTCCCACCAGATGGCTTTGTTGGGCATCACGGACTTTTCGATAAGGGGGTGGGAAAAAGTTGGCAGGTCAATAGGAAAGAGGATAATGCACTCTTATCCTCCCAAACTCTTATCGGACATTGCTATGAAGAGGTTCAGGATTCACATGGGAGTTGTGGTATGCTGTGTTTCAACACAGCTCTCTGGGTCCCTAATTTGATTTGGATTGGCAAAGTCCAAGCACAGGTGGAGTGGTCTTAGATAGAAGCCTCAGAGAGCCCATGAAAGCCTGATAATGACAGCATATGAGTGATGGATATTGCTGCTGCCTATGGATGATATATTGGTGAGATTATGTTGGTGTCTTATTTTACAGACTCTCTTAAGATGTTTCTTATTTGGAGGATGGAACTTATCTCAGGGTGTTTTCAAACCTATAGTTGGTTTCCTCTAGTCCAAACCAGTAATTGAGGTGATAAACTTGGTCATTGTTCTCCTTGGTTTGGCTTCTTTTAACACAAGGGAAAATCCAAGTAAACCAAAATGCATCACTACAAACACCACTCATTGGTGAGATGTGTCTGGGGCGGGAGCAAAGATGTAAACACAGGAAGAAGGTTCTGCAGAAGCTCCTATCTGCCAAATATCAAAAATGCAACGTATTTTGTTGCACTAGTCCAGGTCGGACCTCGATTCACTCTCCAGCTAGGTGCTAATTATTATTAGTAGCAACTAATAATTTCACTTAGCCATTTAGCTCAAACTTGTAGAGTAAACCTAGTAGTTGGGTCGGATCGCATTCCTACTAGGGATGTGCAGAGAGCCCAGTATTTGTATTTGTATTTGAATAAAAGTGGAAAGAGGCTTAAAAATCCTGTTTTTTGTTTTTATTATGCCTTTAATTTTAGAAAATTAAAGTGTTACAATAAGTGTTCATGAATAAACTACCTTACAAAGAAGGTCCCCACACTGGGCCTCAAACTGGAGTCTCCCAGATCATAGACAACTGCGCTGACTACTGAGCTAAAACTTTACTCATCGCCTCATTGCAGACATTTATATTACATTCTACCTATTTATACACAGAGACAGCACACCGTGTAACGTGTAGGGAAGAATTTCAAAGGCAATTCTTGCTTTGCAGTTTTCATTTATTACCTATTTTTTACAACCTAACTTTGTGGAAAGGAGAAGGGGAACAACAGGTTATGGAGAGTCCCTTGGGAGCACTTTGTATGTGTCAGGAGCCCAGCTTTATCTCTAGGGAAGACCCACAACTCCAAGAGTGATGTCCAAACTAGGAAACGTGTGTCATGTAGCAGATGGATGTGACTCCCCTTTTGAGACCTGCTGAAAGACATAACAGCGGAACAGAGGACAGAGACTGAGATAACGATTTGACATGTTTTTTTCTTCTTCCTGAAAACAAATAATTTTTAAAATATTTGTATGACACAAATATTCATTAAAAAACACTATTTGTGCTTTGCTGAATAATGTATTTGTATTTGGGCACACCCCTAGTTCCCACCACAAATGAACTGTTCTCTCACACTCGAGCACGATTGCTGTTTTCAGATCTGCTTAAATGAATCAAGGGGTAAAATAAACAAGAGTACGATTCGACTGGAAAAAACAGTGCAAGCGTGAAAAGGCCCTTGATCTTCTAGCCATTGTAGATCTGCTAAATCCACTGTATGTTACCTGCAGCACTGACAAACAAAGATAGTGACTAGCTAGTAAACACTGTGGAGCATTTAGCAGCTAAAGAGTTGCATAAGACCAAAACAAAGGTATCAGGAGAGTAAATATTGGACTTAGATTCTGCAAGTGGCCAGAAACACGACTCCAATTGAATGCTAATCTTGCTCAGTAACCACAGGATATATAAAAAGGACAGTGTTTACTAACAAGTTTGCTACAACAACTTTAAGGTGAGATAATTCATCAATGTTTACAATTTGTTCCACTGCTCCTCAGTGCCAAAAAAATCTATTAATATTGCTTTAAATTAGGCCACAGCAGTATTTACTACAATACAGTATGCATGTGTAAGAGTCCTCTCTTTCCTTCTTGCAGTAAGCAGCATTGTATCCACTTGGCAGGGGGCCATAAAGCAGTAAATTCACATTTTAACTCGTCAGATGGTAGCCATGACAAATGGCATTTTCCATCTCATGTTCTCCACACGTCTTCTTGCCTTGTCATTTACTGAAGATATAAAGGATTAACAGAGCAATTTATTTAACCAGGAAAAAACCAAGATCATATTCTGATTTTGATGCGCTTCAGATGTGTTACAAGTGTGTGGTGTCTCGAGCTGCTCCTCTAATGAGGGTCTGCTGATTCAGTCAAATATCTCTTGTCAGCCTGAAATCCTTGGTCTGCTGATGAAATGTTATGGCGGAGGGGGAAGAGAGTGAGATCCCAAATCCCTGCAGTTCAAAGCTTTCTTTGACCCCAGCCACCCTGTAATTGAAAGCCCAAAGATCCTCAACACTGCATCACATCCACTAAATCTTTTTTTTTCTTTACCCCCGGTAATAGAATCTTTGCATGTTAGCGCCGCATGCCCACAACAGCAGGCATGTTTTTGATATAAACTCTCATATAAAGTTTCATTGCGCTCTGATATGCAAGCTTGTGGGCTACAGAAAAGCCACGGCCAGAATTCCTCCTAATATAGCTCCGCAAATTTGCAAACTTATCCTAGCGGAGATTTCTGAACTGAGTGTGGGCCAAAGATAGACCCTGGTGGGACTCCATGGAACCAGATCCCGCATGTAAAGTTTGAGTAATGAGTCAACAGCCAAGCCACGAGAGGTGGAATCATGGATAGTGATACATCGTGTAAACACAGTAAAACATTTGACTTCCTCTTAGATTATAGAAAATGAGTGTTTGTTGATACTCAGCTCTGCTTCCGTTGAACCCTGTGATCAATGGTAAGTGATACAGTAACAGCAGGTGGCCAAAACTCAAACACTTGACTGTAAATGAATTCAGCTCAACACGGCTTGGCTCTCTGGATCATTTCTCTGTTTGGAGAAGAATTAATCTTTAAGTGACTCCAGGGATCAGGGGCTGCCGGCTTTGTTTTAAAAGTTGCCATCGTACTTTGGTTTTAATGGACATTGTGCTTTAGCATAAACACGCTCAGGAAATGAAGCGTCAGAATGGGGAATAGTCATGTTTGTTTCTCACAGAGCAAACCGTGAAATGCAGTGCATTTCTCTCTGTCTGTGTGCGTGTGTGTCTGCGCGTGTGTCTGCGTGTGTGTGTGTGTGTGTGAGGACCAGAGGCTGCCTGCCGGCTTCATTATGTGTTTGGTGTCAAACTGCCTGTGAAGAAGTATACAGGGCCCCTGGGAGTCATATATCAACCGTTAACTCACACTTTGCTTACACTCTCATTTCTCCACACAATCTGATTTGTATATCATCTGTGTACACTTTTGATGTATAATAAACTGTTCTGGCAAATGTCTTTGTCTTCATTCTGACCATACAACGTAAGATGTGTTTGTGCTTCCACTCCCTGGACCGCCTCAACTCTTAGAAAAATCTTTGTTTTCCCCCACAGAAAGGAAACATGTTTATGAGGAATAAAATCATAGAAAACAAAGACAACAAAGATTCATTGGCCTCCAGTTGCCTTTTACAACGGTCCAATTTGAGGGAACAGATGTGGGTGTAGTCACAGAGTGGCTTTGCAGATGCTTTCAGTTTAGAAGTTGGGCTGGTGTCTCCTACAGCAAAGCACCACTCAGCAGACAGTTATTTGCTCTGACGTGTGACTGAATGTATTCTGCTTTTTTCCATAATTCCAACTCACTCGACTCCCTTTTCCAAACTCAGATCTAATCAGCTTCACACCTCAGCGTCACAGTGAGTGAACAGGCGGAATCTTTTCATCCGCAAGAATCTACGAGTGATGTTTTATGAGCCGAAGTATACATAGCTTGTGGGCATTCCTTTCAGAAATACCAACGTATATGATCGCATTCCTCCAGTTTTGTCTTCTGCCCTCTCGCCAAATCCGGCCAACTTTACAGAGGAAATCCTTGTCTGATTGTGGTGCCAGGGCTGCCCAGAGTCAGATAGCAGGTTTGTGAGATTCTGCTCAGTCCAGAGCACATGAAATACAGCACATGCTTCCCATCTGTGTTTCATTTGCCAGGAAACAACGCAAACAACAAAACCAGAACTGCTTATGTTAGCTGACTGAATAATTAACATTAAATCTGAGGGTTTGTTTTCAGCATTGACCTCATAAACATGTGCTTCATTTACATTCTTTTACTATGAGCCGTAATACTGTTCATGGCTCCTCAGTATGCCAAGAGCAATGCTATGCAGAAATATGCATTCAATACAGAACTGTCAATACTGCTACTACTGTATGTAGATTGAATATGAAATGTGCTGGACTAAAAAAAAAGAAAAGTGATCTCCATAAAAAATCCCTTTTTAGTGAGTCAATATTATAGAATTTGACTGTGTAACTTCATAAATCCTAAGATTAAATATATGCTGACTCATTATTACTGCTAATAATATTGAGCGATGGAAAGACAACACACACAATACTGGCTGCAGCACATATTCAACATGCTTTTTTCCAATAATGCACTACGGGCAGTATAGGCCTCAAGCCTTTGGCAAACTCACCTGTGACCTGTCTTAAAATATTGCTACAGGGCAGCTTTGTGGAGAAATAATCATCTTTGCGCTGCATTCCTTGCTGCTACTGCCAGTATCAGCCTCAAACGCAGAAGCTTGTTTCCTGTCCTGCTTTCTGTGACAAATATGCATCTCATTAGTCAATGTCTTGGCACTGTTCAGTTTGTGTTTGTGTTCTTGGCAAATACCAATAAGCTATGAGGCTGCTGTTGGTTTTATTGTTCTCCCATAAATGTGCTTGTGGGTGACTGACTTGGGGAATTAAAGCCAGGTATTTTTTAATGAAAATAAAAAAAATATGTATAGTAAGTTATGAAATGTATTTACATTTGCAATAGAAAATGCCCCCTGAGGCAAATTTGTGATATTAGACAGTGATTGTATTGTACTGTGGCATATTCCAGTTAAAAACATCTATTATTGAAACTAGACAACAGGTAGTTATCACCTTTGTGCTAAAGCCAGAAGGGTAAATACCTCGAGGCTAGCACAGTCCAGCAGGTGGGCCACTTTCAGATAGAAAGGCTCCCCAACTTTTGATTGATTTTGGTGTTTTTTACTGCGTGTCTCTTTACGCTTTCTCCTCTTTTTTTTCTTTTCTCCTCTTTCAGCTCACACAGTCAAAACACAATGGCAGTGCGACTGTGATTACAGTCCATGCACTTGTTCTCTGCGCAGTAATTCCATGATGACATGAAGCCAAGAATCAAGCAGTTGAACTACTAGTTCCTCATGTAATCATTTTAGTTCTACTTTGTATTCACATCACAAATCTGCTCCATGTGAGTTTGCTAATTGACACGTAGTAATGCTACATTATCCCCGTGCCTGTCATAAGGTCCTGAATGTGGAGATAGAGCAAAGTGATTGCTTCTCTCTTGTATGGATGGACCCACGAGTGGTAGATAAACCCAATCTGGAATTGAGACAAAGATGTCCAACCCACATTTCCCCTTCGGAAAATGAGTCCACAGGTTAATGTTGACCTAATCAATCAGAGCTTTGATTGTAAAATACCTGTGAGTATTCCTGACATTCACTCAGCTAATTAGCGCTATTCATCTAGTTGGGGTGGAGACGATCCCATGGCACTCACAAGGTTGAACTAATTAAACACTGTGGCTCTATATGGCCCCTCGCAGCTGCCCTCCTTCTCATTTGCTTTAAGTCTGCGTGGTCCCAGGGGGGGATGGAGGGGCAGTTGGTCTGTAGACGCGTACTGGGATTTGATTATTGATCTGGACTTGAAGTCATCCCAGCTTGAATGTTTAGAAGTCCGTGGGGGGTCTACCCTGCAGAAGTAATCAAGAAAATTGGGAGTGACAGATTGCAAACCTCATTGTAATTGAATTGTTGTGAGGCAGGCGAAGCAGCAAACAACTCAAAGTGATTTAGAGAGAGGGAGGGGCTGGTCAAAGTGGGGACCCTTGACTGATATTCCTATGATTTGTCTTCCATTGGCAAGCAACGATTGGTGCTGAAATTGAAAACTGGGTTTTTATGGATGGTTTCGGTGAGGTGGATACATTTATGTCTTGGGTGTGTTTGTTTGTTTCAAATTCTTGTATAACCTCCAAGTCCCTTAATGATCCCTTAATTTGACCCTTGTTGTTCACATACTATCTATGTTTATAATCCTTGTGATGGCCTGATTGTTTGACGTAATGAGCCTCTTCCTTGTAATGAAGCAGGACTGCCCTTGGACACAGCAGCAGTTCCCTCATGAGAGAATGAAGTCATGGCTGCAGTATATCCTCCTTCAAGAATATAATCTTCTGTGCAAGCGTTTCCAGTTTCAAGCTTAGAAGTTATTACGTTCAGCAGTGCGAGTGATTCAAATCAAAACTGATAAGAAAAGTGGAAAATTTGATTTCATACAGTAATACTCTAAAAATGCTGCATTATCTTCTCGCTGCAGTATTGCTCTGGTAGAGGACACAATGTAGCTCTTATTCTTGGATCTATAGTTTTCCTGAAAGATAATATGTGACTTTTTGAAACCACCAGAATACCTTTAGAAAAACTTACTATTATTTATTAAGTTATTTTATTTTTAACCGATAGCCACTCATAGATGAATCAAGTAGAAACTAGACATGGCAATGTTTCAGCTTCCCTTTTAAACTTAAGATGGTTATTTAAAAGCACTGCCTAGTTCCAGCAAGCAAAGCAGTAACAATAATTAAAGGTAGCAGTTATTCAGATGACACTGTCTTACTACTAATCCTGAGCATATTGATTAAACTGTCTGAGCCCCAATCAGTGTGTCACTCAGGGTTTGATTGGCCTGGTGTTTAGGGGCCTCCAGATTGAAATGCAGGCAAGAATAAATATCGGTTAATAAAGCATGTCAGCCACCTGAATGACTACATTGAGAGCAGTTGTCACATCCTATAGTTTATGTTGCTTTACTTAACTCAACTCCATTATAACAAGAAACAGTGGTAATTCTTTGCCACTTGGAGACAGAGGAACAAGCTAAAAACACAACATTGACATATTATCACTTAACCACAGCCATGCTAGCAACTCTTTGAGGTTGTACGTAATTAGGCAGAGTTGCTAATAAGCAAATATTAGCATGCTAGCATGCAAAATGCAAAGCACAGCTTTATGGAAATGGCATACATTCTGCAGGTATTTGGTCATAAACAAAAGTATTTGAAACATAAAATTTTGACCTGATGATTGAAGTCACCAGACTGATTACAACTTAGCCAAAGGGTAACGTGAATGTCTGTACAAAATTTCATGGCAATCCATCCAATAGTTGTTGAGACATTTCGCTCAAAACCACAAATGTCAACACACTGGTGGCACTAAAGCAAAAGTCAAGAGATCACTAAAGTCATCGAATTCATCATCTAGGGAAATATGAATGTCTGTACAAAGGTTCATGGCAATCCATCAAATAGTTGCTAAAATATTTCAGTGTGGACCAAAGTGGTGAACCAACCGCCAGACCTACATTGCCATATAGAGCCATGCTGCCAGCTTCTGACACCAAAAATAAAATCACCTTATAAAGTTTTTAATGGTGACTGTGTTACAAAATAGTTTTCTATTTAAATACGTTGCACACTTTGTAACAAGGAACAGATATCAAAAAGGTCAAGAGATCTAAAAAATGTCAACCCGAACAGAAACTAAATGCAGAAAGTACAGAATTCTCCAAAGTTGTGGTGTCCAGTACATTTAGTGTTCACTTTTTATGGATTCACAAGATGAATAGTGTCATACATACAGCGTATGACTTTATCTTCTGACCAAATGACTCAGCATAGATGTCTACGCAGATTTACATCACACTTATATGATGCATAAATTCATGTGAAACAAAGGCCCATTTATTAGATTAGAGTGGACTGTCTGGATGGCAGGAACAGGGAGGGTATACTGGCCCTGTGTCACCCATCACTTTTAAATTAGAGCTTGTGTAAACTTCCTGCTATTTTATATGCTTCCTGAGGTCAGGGGTCATCTGACGTGCATGACCAATTACAAGATAAATCAACATCTGAAAGCATTCTGTCATCGGCATACTTGAATTCGATTAGCTTTAATTCATTGTAAAGAGCCACAAATGGCCCTGTTGTTACTCATCTTGATGGATGATGTTTTTAACAGCGAGCTTACATATACATTCGGCAGACACTGCATTAGCTGAAAGTGCAGAAATGTAACGCTCAGATGGAGTTATGCATGTTTTTTCAAACTGGAAACAGACAAATACATTTTCAAAACTCTATATTTCTGAGGTCCACAAATGGACCTCAGAAATATAGCTACACAGTTGTAGCTAATGTAGAGAAAAAAATAAAACCCATAATGTTACAATGAATTGGAAAATAAGCCACAATTTTTTGGAAAGATGGTATCTTTGGCAACACATTGTGTTTACAGTGAAGCCTCAGTGCGCTTCCATTGTAAAAACAGCTGCATGAAATCAACGTTTATCCAGTAATGACCCAGATAATACATTGTTAAATTCAACATCTGCTGAATACAAAATGGTCTAACATCTGTCCTTAAAGCTGTAACACAAAATATCAGCATTTTCTGAATTAGTTATTCCATTTTAACAATAAAAAGAGGGCAAATTTTGATGTTTCTGAAAAGATTTCAGTGGAAGAGTGCAGCAGTGCCTTGTTTGAGCGTATTCAATAAGTGGAAGGAATGTGTATGTGTTCAATTAATGATTTTAAAAAGGAGCTGCTACACAGCAGGAGTTTACAAGGCCAGGAGATACTGAAACCATGACCTACAAGCTGAGACATAATCTGAACCTCCTCTTATACTATGGGCCTCCTTCTACAGGTGAATAGCTTTGGTGGGTGTCTGGGGGCTGGTTGGTGGAGGGGAATGGCAGGTGAAGGTGAATGGAAGAAAGCGTGCAGCTCCTTTGGGACAGCATAATTTGAGGTGGGTATCTGGGAACTGAAGGTTCACGGTTCATGGTGAGTGGTTCCTGGGATTGCAGCTCCACAGGGAAGTCTTAGGTGTGTCAAAGGCTTTGCAGTCATCTTCCAGTCCCAACACATGGGAGCTGACATCATGCATCTGTGTCTAATGCCAGGGTCGGGTAAGGGATACGACTTGACCCTTGGCCTTTGGTGAATTTCAGCCATTCGCCATGCATCACTGGATCAGGGGCTTCACCTCCTGGCACATCTGTTCATAATGCAGGTAGCGTGTGGGGGCTGCAGCTTCCGTGAATCTGAACAATCTGCTGATGTGTATAAATTGATGGCAGTTGAGCCAGTTGGCTCTCAGCCTAATGAGGTTGTATATCCTTTGAATTTTAACCACTCTGAGGCAGACAGTACTCACCTTTAAACTTTGAAAAAACCCCAAATAAGCTTGGTTAGATGCTTTGAGAGATAACTGAAAACACTTGAAAGATGCCACTATAGCGAAAGGTTATGTTTTGCCAGTTGGTGCAGTGTCCATCCATCTTCACACTTCAAACAATGCCATGATTGTTGCGAAGTGTCCCATTTAGCTGTCCACTGGTGTTTAAACTGATTGTGAAAAGGAGCCTTTAGGGAAGTTCAGCTGTTTACATCAACTAAGACGGATGACGCCATCTCCCTTTAGCTTAAACACTTTGTGTACACGTAACTTTTTGTTTGACTTTCTGTAATGCCAGACTTCCATATACCCTCGTAGTGATCTTGATTAAAACCACTCACATCATTAAAGGATAAGTTCACAGTTCTTCAATTCTGCCCTAAAACAATAGTCAGGTACCCAAATGAACACTGACACATTTTTCTTGCTGCAATCATTCCTCCTGTACATACTTGCCATTAGAAGATCCTTTTCTAATGCACTTTCAATGGTGATGGGGGACAAAATCCAAAGCCCTCCATCCCTGCAAAATATATTTAAATCTTCATTTGAAGCTAATATGAGACTTCAGCTACCAAAATGAGTCAAATCAAGTCAATATCTTTCAAAGTTACTGTAATTTCAGTGCCAAATCCTTCCACTGCAAGTGAACACTGTCCATCAATAAACGAAGAGGGATTTTTTTTTACTATAAAGACTGTAACTGTGGAAGATATCCACGTTATTTGACTAAATCAGACTGCTGAAGCCTCATATTATCTTCAGATAAACTTTTAAATACATTTTGCTCCAAAGAGGCCTTTGGATTTTGTCCCCCATCACTTACATTGTAAACACATTTGGAGGGAATCTTCTAATGGTCAATATGAACAGGAGGAATGATTACAAATAGCAAAACCTTTAATGTTCATATGGAGACCTGACTTTTGTTTTAAGATGGAATTGGAAAATTGTGAACCTATCCCTTTAACTGCCACTCTATTTTGACCCATGGAGGGAGTTGTGGCGACAGCAGAAAATCTGCATCTTCTCCATTTCTCGAGTCGGTCACAGAGGTCAACCTCTGATTGACATCAGGACGGTGACAGACAGATGACCCCTGACCTTTAATGAAGGCTCAATCGTACAATCAAGACCCTTCAGAACTGACACTGACATGATCTGCTTAGAGCTTGGAACGCCCACAGAATATTTATTGCAACTTGCCATTAACCGCATTGAACACAATGCAACTATTGAGTGACCTTGTTGCTTTGAGCCGATCGAGAAGAAAAGCCCCATGGAGAATCCCTTCTCCACCTGATTGAAATTCCTGTGCATGAACATCTGAAATGTAGCCGTGATCAGCAGTGACAGTTAAATTACAGGATTTCAGATGAAGAAGATAAAACAAATATCATTCCCCCCTCAAGGAGACTTTATCTCTGTCTACATCCTAAACTAGCTGCTCAAGTCATGTGAATTATGATAAATTGGGCTAGGGAGGAATGTTCGTGTTGCAACAGGCTTTTTCCTGTTCTTTTGAGGATTTTCTCCAATTGGTATGTAGTATCTCATCAGTATCAATCACAAGTGGTGTTTGCTGTCAAAGTAATCACTGTAGATCTTATCAGTTTTTTGATTCACCAGCCAAATCAGCCTCCCTGCTGATCAGAGAGTTTAGCCGGAGGTTAAAACAACATGCTCCTGACATGAGGTAACATAAAATAAATATGTGGCTGACAGGGATGTTTTTTTCTTTTATTACCTTATGATAATATATGCCCATCATTAAGTTTCCAAGCTCTATTTGTTGTTTTCCCACTTATGCAGACAGAGTGTGCCTGAGTTCAAGACAGTGAGCGGGCATGTTTTTCATCTAGAGCATTTTCCAGACAACGATAAATGATACAAGAGGTGAAATTATTGTTGTTGTTTTGAGTTTTTTGACAAAGGAATGTAGCACAGCTGGTCTGTCAAAAAATCATGGACAGTCACAATTCAGGGAAATGAGGGATGAAATTCAATAAAATGCAGCAGAAGGCACAGTAACGAGATGGGAACTGGCATGACAACTTAATGAGCTGTAGCTGACAGGCCAAAATGGATTCGGCTCCGTGATGATGATGTTGAATGTAGCAGGATGGGTGGAAGTATCTTGTGTGTAGCATAATGTACCATCTCATACTGCTCAATCTTCAAGTCTGTCTTTGTCTCTCTGGCATGCTCATCATTAAAATAACTTATTTAGCTGATAGTATCTGCTGAGGAACTATGTGTTTGCTCTGTGAATAGGAGTCTTTCACTATGAGGAGCATGGAAGACACAGAGTCGGTGAGTTAATAGATTTGGAGCTTTTTTTTTAAGCACCAACTACCACAGCTTAAGGCTGAAGCCAATGTGGAAATTCCTTAAAGTGCAATGGCACCGCCAGCTGTTAGATGCTGGTTCCAATTGACTCCCATTCAAAAAGGCTCACCTTCTCTCCAGAAATACCAAGTCAATATTCTTTCCACCAAGTCATTATGGTCTCAGTCGCTAAATTCAGGCCATCTAATAAGTGTACTGGTGGTCACTTTGGAAATTATTGCTCCACTAATAAAATTTATAGACTTATTGTAGCTTTGATGTCTGCCATGTGGCCGTCGATTGACAGCTGTGATTAACGCTAGTTCGCTCACCTACTGCTCTCCTCGGCTCTTTGATGGGAATCGCACTGATTTAGACTACTGTCGCAATACTTTGGTAAGTTTACTGTTACTTGATTACTTGCCCACAATTTAGCCAAAGTAGATATTGTAGCCCAAGTGTGCACAGCTCAGTGTTCCCAGTAAGTTAGTGTTCTCTTTGGTCCAAGATAGCAGGGCATGTTCGTCGATACAAACCAATGGGTGGCCATGGTTCACAATTGGTCACACCTCTCTACATCTGTCTTTATATGCAATTCTAGTAAGTTCTTCCCTGACTTGACCTTCCTGCTCTAGAAAAAAGATTGCCACTGTCTGTCATAGAACAAAATGTACTGCTGCTTTCCACATCAAAGAGGTCATCTCTTCAGTTTAAGCCTCCAAAGTCTTGATGGACACATCTACAATATTCATTGTTCATTTTTTCAACCCAGTTCTACTTCAGCTTATGTCGTCCTCACTTTGATGTCGACCTCTTCACTGCTACTCAGTCTACACAGTTCTTCTACCAGACTGCCTTGAAAAGCTTTTAAGGATTTTTAAATATTTCCATCCAAAATGCCTTTCCTATCCACAGACTTGCATCACTGAGAACATATACCAGCCCCCACGTCTTCCAGCATACATCTGTCTTCCAAGATTACCTAACAGTCCCGAGCCTCTCCAGACTACTTTGTCATTATCTCTGCTTGCCTGCATGCCCTATAGTGAGGAGGTAATTTTCCTCACAGCTTTCACTGGGTAAACATCATTGCTTTTTTCTTCATACTTCCCTCTCAACCCAATCCCTCCCCAAGCTCTTCTCTCAGGCTCTCATGACAGCCCTCATCATCAGATTCGCTCTTCACATTAGAGACTGGCTTAGTAGTCGTCGAACATCTGATACTCAACCACCTGAAATGGCTTCCAACACTACGAGCCTTCCAAACACCCCATTTCCCTGGCTGCTACCTCTGCACTGCAACCGCCAACAGTGCCCACCAGTGAAGGATCCCCAGTCGAACAGTCCAAGTTTGTGGCCAACAGCCCTCCCAAGCATCATTCTTACAATATTGCCATGCTCCAACAAGTACATAATTCCAGGATCTGTTTCCAGGACTCTCCTCCCAGCAGCTGTCACTCGCCCGAATCCAACCACTCGTTCCAAACTAAAGAGTCTCTGGGGCCGGTTATCTCATTGTGTATAATCCCAAAGTGATCAGCCCCGTACAGACTATGAGCCAAATACCCACATAGCCAGCATCAGTCTCTTCATTACACTGTTTCATTTGTTCTGTTGTTCTGTTACTCATTTGAATGTTGTCCAGCCCTCTTCAAAGCCACTTTGACAAGTTTCTATTCATGTTGCCCCATGAAACCAGATGTTCAGTTGAGAAACATCCCATAGTAATTTACACCGAACAAAAATGAATCTCAGTGTCTCACGATCTTCATATTTCTGTTGTAAATGTGTGCATTCTTGTACAGTCTTTCTGACAAAGTGTGGAAAATAAAAGTCAAGCTCCCAAAGTTTTCAAAAATACCAAATATTCAAGGCTGAACAACAGGGAAGTTAGTGTACAATTGTGTTAAATACAGTACGTCTAGATTTTTAACACATGAATAGATTTTGAATCATTTTACTTCGTAAAGGCATGACACAGCCCCAACCAAGCCTTGGAACAAATAGATGCACAGTATGTGTCATTGACATGCAATGTGGAGAAAGTATTTTTCTCTAACTTGGAAACTACTTTAGGGGAAACCTAGACCGAAATTCAAGAGATTGGACATAATCTTTTGGAAGTGATTTTCTTATCCCTTAAGACAGATAAGTATAATTTATAGTATTAACTCCGCTGTATCCTGATACAGAGGCTTTGATATCTGGAATCTTGCTTAGAAACAAGGAAACAACATATAAATCCAATTTGAGGCTTATGTGGCTGCCTCTGTTAAAAACCGCAACTACCGTAAAAGTAGTTGTTTAGCTTGTAAGTTAATTAAGTTTATTAGACAGACTAATAAACTTGTGGATGTGGAGGGCGCATTTTATTAAAGATTTCAGGGTAGAAATAGACACTACTGTGGAGCTCAGTATTACATGCAGTGTAGCAGCTACACAAGAAGCAGGAAGTTGGATAAATCATAACCAGATTCCATTATTTCCCCTGTGGAAGTTAATGCCTGAAGTAGAGAACTTTTAATTTGATTTATTATTTCCCCCACCCACCGTGTGGAAGTGTGGAGGGCAGGAAATTATGTGCACTGATGGGAGAGAAGACACAGAAGAAATCGAAAAACCAGTATGGTATGTCAGGTGAAACAGGGACAGATGGGCTTCACATCGGCCATTTTCTACTGCGGCAATTAATTTACCTATCAAAACAGTATGTGTAAGGAAGAAATTGTCTCTTCGTTACTACATAACGAATTGGCACTGTGCTGCAAGTTTACGAGCATAGTAAACATTAGAAAATATCTGTTGGTTTCAAAGAGCACTGCTTTTTTAGCTTCTCCAATCTGCAATACTTTGTAGAGACGTCACATTATACACATTTAAAGACACAGGTATGAGAAGTTTGACAACAGGAAGGCAAATCCATGTCTGCACATGAACCCTGTGAACCCTGAAAATTGTCAGAAAATTACTTTTTATCGAAATTTTGGGGCATAAACCATTTCCTGTGACCATACGTTCTTTGGATGTGGCCAGCAAAGCTACACAGGCTTTCCAAAGTCAGGGATCATACCCAAGACATTTCGGCTAATCTCTATAAACAGATATATGTATATGAATGCAGATACATTTTTTAAAAAAGCTAATAAAAAGCTAGATCCTCATCAGATGATAGCCAATGGGTTCCAAGATTGCATTTCAGCCAATGTGTTCTGCCTCTTTTGCTCTCCACACAGACTTTTTACCTGCATGCAACCAAAGCCTGCTCAAACATGATTGGTCAATATTACTTGGTCTACAAATGGACTACGGCAAGAAACCAGAACACTTCTGGTACCAATCGTGTCCCATTGCCTACAGATTCTGCATTCATATGCAGATATCTGTTGCTGTCCTTTAGAGTTTGATACCGGCGGTAAGTGCGCGGATATACTGTCCCATTACAAGAAATAATGGACACCTGCCAGCCTATCAGAATCCAGAATTTTCAGCAGCCATGGTCTACCTTCAAATACCCCATGTTCATCATTTGTTTCTCAAAACCTTTCGGTGGCTTACAGGCCAGTCATTGATAAGCCGCTTGTTCAACGACAGTGTGTGAGGGAACTACATTAACTCCTGCACCAATCAGGGAAATAATTAGTTTGACATCTGTCTTTTGATTATGTGATAAATTTAGTTCAGGTTTAGTTGATTAAGCTTCATGAAGGATGTTTTCATCAGAGTATGGGGTTCTTTTTATGTGTTTTATTTTACTTTCCAGCCTCATGAGTAACTCTACTAGAATATGAAATCTTATTGTCCATTTTTTACTGTCTGATGAGGCATTTTATATTGCTATCAGCTTTAGTTTCTCTCCCCCTTGCTAATATAGTATGTAGGTGGTTATGACCATGAGGTATTTTAAAGCTGCTGTTTCTGTTATTAAGGTTTTGCCCTTGGGCTGGTGAAACCTTCTTTCTGTTTCTAAGATCTTCTTTTTGTATAAACAATTATGGTTTTGCACCATGTATATAGTAAGACCAGAGAATAGTAGAGCACAGAGTGCTATTACCAAGTTTCTGGACCATTGCTGTTACTGCTGGTGCTTCATGCCTCTCAGAAAACATGGCTCACATCCTGATCATCTGGGTTTTAGATTTATACCCAACAGGGGCAAGTAATTCTGTTTTTTAACTTTAAATATAGAAGTTAATTGGAACAACAGTTTGTTGGTGGACAAATGAGCCACTTCTTTGATTTCCCTTACTTGTCTCCCCTCTCCTCTTTCACCTTTCCCTTTTACCTTTCTCTCCCATTCTGTCAGTCTACCAGTCTATACTGGGCCTTCTGTTTCATCTGCAGCATGAGGTCATGCAACGCTGATGCCTTTTTGTTATGGAAATGACCCTCTCACATAGAAAGTCACACTCCATCTCACTTTTCAGCCCCAATCACTCCACATCGTCAAGGAGAGTCTTTATCAATGCACAGCGCTGTACTCGTACAGTAATGTATGAATTCCAGCTGATGACTTCAGACACTGAGAAAGTGGTGCAGGGAGATTTCTCTCAAGCTGTTTTGACACAGAGCGTGACTCTGGCAGAATTCCTCGCCTCTTTTTGCAGGGGTGGCTAAACCTCTCGATTAATCTCCCAAAGTGAGCTGTTGAAAGTGAAGGACACTGCCTATGCCTGTTTAGCATTTATCAGATCTGCCCTTTGGTGCCTGGCAGCTAATTAGCGATCCCATTTTTCATGTCTCTGCCTCTTGTTTTTCCTCACTTTCGCAGGATTATGGAAGTGTCAGCCACAACTAAGCGCCGGCCGCACAGATAGAATGAACATATGTGTGATGAAAGCAGCTACTCTTGTGGGGAAAATATCTGGGAAATATCCAGGAGAAATGCATGCAGCACAAAAATCAACGAATAAGTGGTTTAATCACGCATTAGGCTAGAAAATTACATGCTGCTTGTCTGCTTGATATTTCAATAACTATTACCATCATCTATCTTGCTGTAATGTTTGTAACTGCTCTTTTTGGATGTTTAATAGGTTATGATTAACATTTTCTTACAAGATAAACTTTGAAGAAATTTTGGAGAGTATTGTACAATCTATTAAACTCAGCACATGTAACTCATTTGATCAGTCTAATGACTGTAGTCCACGTGAGTGGTTTAATTTCCATCTACATAATGGTCTGCAGCTACTTAATTTTAGATAAGTTACAGATTTTTACTTCTCACTTGAAAATTTCTGAACTTGGACTGAATGATGGCCAATTTTTGCTATTTTCTGACATTTCATAGACTGAATGATTAATCAGTCAATCAGGATAATAGCCAGCAGATTAATCAAAATAATTGTCAGTTGTAGGCCTGCCAAAGCTTCAGACGCCTGTGATCAATTTTTTTCACCAATTCTGGATTTACTAAGTAGAAAATCAAATATTGGAAAGCTAAGAAACATGCAAAGCACTGAAGAATACTTTGTTCATTCAACTTTTCTTGGCAAACAAACTTGTGAGCTTTCCTGGTTGTTCAGCCTCATCGGAAATAAATGGATTTCCTTTGGTTGATTGATCATGTTTCTCACAGACTGAATATCCAGGAAAGAAAAGCAAAAGCATAAAAGAAATGTGACCCAGAATAAATATATTGCAGCAGCAGCAGTGACAGTGCATTAGTATGTTACTGTTGGTGAGATAATAGCTTACACAGTGCATCCATGTGCACTCCTCTTGACCTTGCCCTGCGCATTTAACATCAGTGTGACAAGTGCGTAACATCTGCAGCGCTAACAAGGGACAGGTTGGTGTGTGCATGGACAAGAGATTAAGAGATGTTGCGTGACTGGACTGTATTTTTGACCCGAGACAAAACATTTTTACTGCATACTTCTTTATAGATTTATGATCGCATTCTGTAAGTCACTGCTTACCAAGAAAGCAATCCCCTCTCATTTCCTCTGTAATCATGTCTGATGTCAGACATTACAACTGTCTGGTGTTTGTCACCCAGTTACACTCTCTTTGGCTCATCACACTCATTAAGTTAATTTACTGCTGAGGTTCTGTCGTGGGGAGAGTAAAGGATACGCCTCATCTTTCTTTTGCTTTCACTCACCACTTTCCATTCTTTCTCCTCTCCACCAATCGAGAGCATGCGATCCAGCCTTCACAGCCCAATGAAAAAGCTGTGTCGCTCTACTGGGCCATCCTGACACTTTAATTGGAGAGGCGTAAATCAAGCTCCATTGTCAGGGAGAGGGGTAATTATTTCCTCCTGTCTCAGCAGCCACCAGCAATCCTCTTTCCTGCCCACATTTTACTTTTTTCTCTCTGTCAGATGCTTTTATCAGAGATCTGGCTCACACACTTCAACTTTCTTTTTCTTTCCTGAGCTATGATTTTAGCAATAAGCCCTAATTTTACCTTGAAACCAAAGTGCTTAAGTGTAAAATCCTTCATATCCTGGCTCATACCTGCATTAAAGTGACATTGGGACAGCTCAAGAGTAACATAAATGCATCCATTCATGAAAATGCAAAGAGAGCATAATTTTCCTCTTTGGAGCTTAGCATAGAAATGGAGTTGAATCAAAGGCCAGTGGCAAACACATGGTGATACATACTGTAACATTTATATATCCAGGCTCACTAGACCCCCAACTCGGCTTGTGCTGAAACTAGAGATGCACTTATCTGTATTGGAAAATATGTGTTTATGTCGAATGCAGGTTTGGCATGGTTTTTAGCCCTCTGTATGCTGACCAAGCTTTCCCCAACATGCAAAAGTGTAAGTGTAGACTTTTTTTTTTCTTTTTCAAAAGGGCTGAACATGATATCTCCCACTTCAATTTGCGTGCTCTTGGTTTGAAACGGAGCGTGGCTCTCTTACCAAAAGCAAATCCACATCTTTTTTTCATGGCTGACCACATTGGATGAAGCATGTTCTACATTATTACTTTACCTCACTTTCTATCCTGATGATGAAATCCATCACTTCTGTGGCAAGACTACTTAGAGGAAGAGATTTGAATGTACTGTACTGTTTATGACAGAATGAATCAGCAAAGTCAAAAAAGAATAGCTCAGCTGTTTTAAGGCATGCCATTGTGGTGTGGCACTTAAGGATGGCAATGTCGGTCAGTTGGTCAGTCCACCACTTTGGTCCAGACGGAAATATCTTGACAACTGTTGGATGGATTGAAATGAAATGTTGTACAGAAAGTCATGGTCCCCAGCAGGTCCTTACTCTAGCACCACCATGAAGTTGACATTTTTGATATTTAGTGAAATGTCTCAACTACTATAAGATGGATTTCCATGAAATTTCATTAGAAGATGAATTAATGATCCCTTAATTTTTAATCTAGCGCCACCAGTAGGTCAAAGTTTTGAACTTCTACTAATTTTGCACTGACATTCATGACTCCCAGATGATGTATCCTTATGAATTTGGTGACTTTTCTTCTAGCTCCACCATGAGGTTGTGATTTCAAGCGAAATATCTTGGTAACTAGTGGATGATAGTCTGATAGAACTTCGGTACAGATATTCGTGTTCCCCTGAGGATGAACTGTAATAACTTTTGGTGATCCCTCACATTTTCATCTAGCGCCACCATCAGGTCAAACTTTCAACTTGTTTATGACCAAATACCAACAAAACTAATGACATTCCCATCAGCTGTATTTGTGTTTAGTGCTAATTAACAAATATTGCATCCTAACACACCAAACCAAGACAGTAAACTTGATAAACATTATACCTACTAAACATCAGCATGTCGCTGTGGGTATGTTTGCATGTTGTTAGCATTTAGCACAAACCAGCACTGTGCCTGTAAGTGCAGCCTCACAAAGTCACTAGCATGTAGATTCTTAGTCTTTTTTTGTATGAAACTCTATATTAGAGCTATAATTTCTTTCTTTGCATAGTTTGATACACTTGGTGGTTGTTAAAGTGGTCCCAGCAAAATACTTGATGAAAACCTGATGATGCTTAATATGTGAATGAAAATAGAGATGGATGTAAAATGTCTGATTTCATTCCTATCATGGAAAAGAAATAAAATATCTTTGGAACGGATATTTGATTCCCCACAAATTAAAAGCAGAGTCATTCCTGAATGTGTCTGACCTTTCTGGCTTCACCCTCTCTCTCTGTGTGAGGTGCAAGTCCTCCACCTCTCTGATGTTTTGAGCTGAACATGTTAAAGTGATCTGTTTGCTGTCTAGTTAACAGAGGGAGGGAGGGAGGGAGGGAGGGAGGACGATCGTGGAAGGGAGGAGGGGAGGAGGAGGAGAAGGAGGAGGGGGACTTCAGTGGAGAGTGGGTAATAGGACACCAGCCCTCTCTGTCTTTTCGCTCTCCTCCTTCTCCTCTCTCCTCTCCTCTCTCCTGTGCTCTCTCTCAGTCAAGCCTGTTCTGTGAGCACTTAAATGGAATAGCAGCATTTTTTCCCTCTTGTGTGTCACTGGAGGAAACTGGAAACAAGGTGGTTTTGAAGTGGATACATACAACAAAGGTCTGGTTTGGTACCTGGCTTGTCTAACTGGGACCAGCACTGGAGGAAGCTCCTGAAAGGTGAGTGCTGGACCAGGGTCTGATCCTGATCTTGTCTCTGTAGGTAGGGAAGTCTACCTGCTGTGCTGTGCTGTGCTTTACTGCATTGAAGTGGTTGCAGATCACTGAGTGGATGCAGAGAGGAGGTGGTAGTCAGGAGGCTAACAGGTGCAATGTCCCACCAGAGAGATCTGGCAAGAATACATGGAAGTAAACTCAATCTGACTGATGTAGAGTCTGCCAAATCTTACATATTTTCTTTTTCAACTGCTCCCTTTAAACCTTGTAGAAACATTACATCAGACTACTCCACTATGCTCTATTCTCTTCACTTGCTGTGTATTATCTAGTTTAAACACAGTATGAATTTCCAGGATATGAGTCATGACTTTGTTGCAGTTGCTACATTGTCCTGAAGCCAATAAAACAGAAAATGAGGGTGTTTGACTGCTTGTTTGGCCAGGTAAACATTTCTACTGTATATAACTTTATTGCTCTAGAAAGGTTTCTCTTCTGGTTTAAGTATTAACCAGCCTTTATGTATTACTATACTATATAAAGCCTGTATTTGATACTGTGAAGAGGACTGACCAGAATCTCAGGGTTTGACTGCTGCAATCACAAGATTCTCATGTTATTTAATCCATAAGTCTTGACTTTAAATACTTAGAAATACACATTTTGCTGTTCTGAGCTGCATGTGCCTGTCATGTGTGTGAGAGTGTGCGTGTGTGTGAGGGAATGTGTGGCTGTAACGGAGCGGCTGACAACTGAATGACAGGGTGTGGTATGAACACTCACCGTCCTGGTAGAAGCGGGACAGGACAGAGTGAACAACTTGTTCATGATTTCAGTTTATTCAAGGAAGAATTGGACCAAAATACTAAATAATTAAATCTGTCCAACCTAAATCCAGACAGGAGGGAGGACTTTCTCCCCCAATTTCTTGTGGCTAAATTATGTTCATGTGTTTAAAACATTAACAGGAGCAGATGGAAGACAAACAATCACAGACTCTGTTTTTATTACTTTCTTGTGAAAGTTTTATACTTTCATCAATATTGGTTTTTGAGCAGTGCCTCTGAAATAGCGGGATAGAAAATTCATTAGGCTGTCAGCCAAGGAATGCACAATAAACACAATTATCATTACACCCCACTGGAAATATAACTCTCCATTCACTCAGGCTGACCTCCTTTGTGGAGGCATTTAATTGCCGTCGCGCAGATTCCTGGCAAACTCCCTGGAATTTCTGGACTTTGAAGAGCACAACAAAATCAATTTGAGTATTTATTATTTTTGCTCATGGCAACAAACAGTACATGCACCTTTGTTTAATGAGAGACCCATTAAACTAGTCGAGCGTTACGACGCTCCCGCGAGCATGAGGGAGGTTTGGTAGTGAGCTCATTCCACACCTCGGCATGGTGATCATCACAGAAACAGCAGCTTTTGTGAAGCAAAGGAAGTGGCTAAAGCTGACCTGCTGTGATGTTATAGGACGCTCAGAAGGAGTCTAACTCCCTTGGCAATGGCTTAAGCAGCTGTAAGACCAACATTTCCAGGCTAGAGCCTCTCCTTGGGAGATCATCCCTCTCTCAAAGCATACAAGGAGGGATAGGTGTGGACAGTTTCGCCCAAATTACAAGAAAAACATATTTTTTCACTTTCCTCTAGTGGTATTTAGACATCCAGACAGTGTGAGTCACTCAGACTCTGAGATTTCTGCCTCCTTGTCAATACAAATAAAAATTTAATTTAAGGTGCTCACAGCATTGAAATGTACATTTTTCAGTTGCAATGCTGCTCTGGATTTGAGTAGAGTTTTCTTTTTTTTAAAAAACAATATATTTATTGGTTTTCAGTTTGCAAATCACATCAAATTTTACAGTGAGTAGCAGTTTTATAGAACTCAGCAAACATTTTTCACCCTGTTGTCCCTCCCATCCCCAGTATAGTTTTCACTGGAACCACTTTCTACCAAAGAAATAGTCTCTATTCTCGGAGTTGGAGACTTATCACTTGCTCCCATGAGCTTTTCAGACTTTACTTGGACCCGACGGTTTTGGGACTTGACTTACTTGAAACTTGACGCTCCAAAGACTCGAGACCTGAAAGCAAAACTATTCAAGTCTCAAGTGTTGACCTGGTAAAAATCCATGAACAGTAAGAAAATAAAGACAGCGACTGGAGGTTATTACATGGCCACACACGTTGAATGTTTAATTATTGGATTTCTGCATTGAAAGGACTTGGTCTCAGCTCTTGACACAGCTTTGAAAAGAACTGTTCAAAATACTGTAAGATTTGAAGATTCAGAGACTTAAAAACTTGCATCAGACTTGCACTTTGCTCAAGTCAGATATCTCAGAATGTATTTTCATGGCTAGATACCACCTATTTTTTGTAATTTGAACAGAGGCCAGATCAGGACAAGCACTAAGCTTCAGGACAGGGTCAGAGCTGTCCGCCTGGAGGCTACAGTTATGGGAGACGCCCGAGCTGAAGGGGGCTCTGGGGGATGGTGGGTGCGGATGATGCGGTAGCAGATGGGCTACAGGACAGCAGCCGGGGCCGTCTAGAAAGGCACCATGCTGTTTTACTTCTCTCAAGTGCTGCCTAAGAGATCTCATTCCTCTTCTATATGTCATCTTTCTGCACCTGAACAGTAGAAATTCACCTCAGCTACGTATCAGTCATGCTTCATTCCACCACACACACTCATATCTCAACCTATTTGTACACTACACGCCAAACTGAAAATTTTATAGCAATCACGCAGCTTTCTTATCTCTTTGCCATCAATTTTTTATTGCACATCTATACGCCATGAGAGCAAAGATTCACCCTCTTGTGAAAGAAGTTTCTTTTTTGTATGTAAAAGGGTCATTTGTACACCAAGTGCAATGTGGTTTTTTGTACATCACATGTAGTGTAAGAGTCAGTTTTGGGTGGTAAAAACAACCATGTCTTTCTCCAGCAGTGGAGTTTTGCATTGCAGGAGTTTGCGCCCCACAGGCAGTACAGTACCTGCCTCTATCAATAATTGAGCTGCTCTGTTAACAGAAAAGGAACAAGGAGGAGGATGAGGGGAGCATTTCTCCGGCAGCTCTTTTGTGCAGATTTAACTCATCCATATTTAAGGGAGGTGCATCTGCAAAGATATAGTAAGTGATGGGATTTAACTGACAAGTTCTCTCATCTGTGTCTTTACTCACCGTTGCTTGTGCAACACTTCACTTTATAAGTCAGTATATCTGGACCTGTCGGACTGACTGGACTAAATACCAGTCAGTGTTGTAGTCTGTTGTTTGTTTGTTTTTTGCTGTTTTAAGCTAATTGTTTGATGGTATTTCATTTAATTTGAGCAAATATTATCACAGGCACTGCCAAATGAATAAAAAATATATGTAATTATCTGCAAGTTATCGCATTAATTTACCTACCCAACCAGTCAAGGCAGATGACCTCCCAGTTCTGCTCGAGGTTTCTTCCCGTCAAAGGGAGGTTTTCCTTGCCACTGTCACCAAGTGCTTGCTCATAGAGTAATGTTGGGTTTCCGTAAATTAAAGAGTACGGTCTATGTGAAAAGTGCCCTGACATAATCACTGTTGTGATTTGGCGCTATATAAATAAATTGACTTGACTTGACCTACCAGTACTTGAAAACCACTACACCTCAGTGAGCTGATTTTGAAGGTCAAAAGATTTTTAGACGTGTAAGTTATAACCACTACATATAGAATTTTTATATTTTATATGACTTTAATTTATTTATAGCATCTTTTAAATTAATCTGATGGCATGTTTGTAGAAAAAAAAATCAGCGTTGTCACTTTTCCCCCATTTATGCTGTCTGTGTTTCTTTTTCGGTACCACCACTGGGGGGCACCAAAGTCAGACATTTTCAAATCCTACACATAGCTTGTGAAAGTGTTTCAAATATATTTATTCAACCACATTTAAAGCTTTTGTTTCAACAATGTGTCAAATGACTTTGTGTAATGTGAAAGGTGTAACTCGTTCTGATGAACCCACAGAGACCCCGACTCTCAATTCTAAGGAGCCTTGTTTCGAGATGTTCAGCACCAAACTGTAGACAAAGTTAGCAGCTGAGTAGTGAACATCGTGGAGCATTTAATAGCTAATGAACCGGATATTTCCCTCAGGAGTCGATGGAGACCAAAACAGAGCTAAAAGGGGAGTAAATAGTGGACTTACATTCACCAGGTGAACCGAAACACGGCTCAGAATAAATGCTAATATTGCTCCGTGTCTGCTGGATGTGCAAATAGGCAACGGTTTGCTAATACGCTCACCATAACAACTTTATAGTATAATATGTTATTAACGTTGTGTTCAAAGCTTGCTCTGCTGCCCCAATGTGGTCAAAAATGTCTGAGTGACTATATTTTAGCATGTAGTAACCTAAAAGTCTAAACATTTTCAATCAAACTTTGCTCAGATTTAACGCTGACATCTTTCAAGTAGGTTTCTTACAAGAAAACTCTTCTGATATACAAGCCGTTAAGTTTTACATTTCCAGTCGCAGAAATGTTTGAAGAAGTGTCTAGTTTGCTTTAGCAGTGATAGCTATCATGGTATCAAAAGTACAAATACTGTGTACCCAAGATGTTGAGGATTTTGTTTTGTAGTCAAATTACACTGTTGAATACACTCTAAATCCCTGACTTTCTCTCCAAATACCCACGACAGGCAGCGGTGACTGGACGTGGTTCCTGAGCGGCGCAGTCATGGGCAGGCCAGAGGGGTTGGCCAGGCCACCTCTGGTGTCAGCTATGGCGCTCTCCCTCCTGGCTCTCTCTTTCCTCTCTACTGGGATCTCCAGCCTCCCACAGCCCCAGCCAAGAGTTTTCCTTCCCTTCGAAGGTAAGAAGAGAGAAATCCATGTAAACCATCGACTTGGCCTTTGTCTAAGTTTCCTTGCAGATGTAATGAGGTTGCACTGATGCTATGTGTTTACTGTGTTAATGCTGAACAAATGGTTAGTAATCAAGGCTAGCCTGGTTACATCATTATGCAGGAGTGTGCGGCTTACCTAGACTTTTCAGATCTTATGCAACCAGGCTGTTTATTTTTTGGATCAGAATAATCTTTCTGTGGTTGAAACGTTGCCAACAACACACATAATCGCACACTTCAGGCCTTAGAGCTCCAATCCTTGTCCATCCATTGTCCTGCTGTGTGTCAACAAGAAGTCAAACCTCTGCAGGAGGTGGCAGCGTTTGTCAGAACTAGCCTGAATCTGTTCCTAGTTAAACTTTAATCACACTACTCCATAGTGGAGGCCTGTGGGTATTGTTGCTGCCTCTGGTTTTGATTCTCTTGTTTTATTTAATTTCTTTGACATAGATTATTTTATGAATTTTTGATGCTTTCTTGAAATGAGAGTGTGCTACGTGTGGGTGGAGCGTGTGTGTGTGTTTGTGTGTGTGTGTATGCATGCTTGCGTGAGTTGGTGTGGATGAGCTGGCCGATCACTCATGCCCCTGCGTTGCTAGTGGTGCAGTAACCTTTTCGCAGCGGCTGGATAGTGTGCAAGGGCTGAAGGAGGCGTTTGATCACCTTTCACTACCTCTCGCTGTGGATTAGGCAGCACAGAGCAGCTGAGGCTGTCTGTCAGTAAGGTTTCTGTGCTCAGACAGTTGGAAAACACTTTCAATGTGAGGCTAAAGCAGGCATGGTTTGCCTTCTTTTCTTCCGCTTCTTTCAGCCTGTGACTAAATTTACCATATTTGTCTCCTGTATTCATGTTCCACATTTGGTCTCATTTTTGCCTCCTTTGTTTCTCATTCATGCTTTCAAGTCTCTCTGGTTATTGTTTCATTTCAAATATCTGAACTGGTCAGCAGTCAGCATGCAGTCTGTTTCTGCTCTGCATGCTCTGTGAGTTGTTAAATATGATAGTCAGATAAAAAAAAAATACAAAAATTAATGTCTGAAAACAGGGAAAAACTTCCACCATCACTATCTTTAGTTTTGACCACTGACGCCACATTACTCACCCACTCCTCGCTCCTCCATGTTTCCAAATAGCCAGCTTAAAAGGTCAAAGGTGGTCATGCTGAAAATGAGCCAATCCCTATAATCCTGGAGCGCTCAACTCCCTTTCTGAGTGTGGATTAGATTTGATTTGTGTCACTCACTGTAGTAGTGTTTTGCCGCAGGGAGGACCATACATGGAGAGTTTGACTCTGGTCTCTAAAGTGCACTAATTCCTCAGCAGGCTCTGTAGTTAATCCGTAATGATAATGGGATACATTTAGGTGAATTTGTGAGGAAAGAGCAGCAAAGATGAAGAAGAAGGATGGTTATTACAAGCTAAAACGCCAACTTTAGTTGTGGATTTACATTCCCTAGCTGTTATTTTGATGGCTACATTTAGTACCTGAGCTGAGACAGTAGAAGCACCTTGGTTTCTGTCTGAGAAATAATTTTAAACTGCGTAGGAAGAAGGTAATAACTCCCTCTTAAAAGGACACGGGTCGCATGGGTGAACACCAGATGTAGGGAGACTCTTAGGCCCAAGGTGGAGGATCATTTCTCCTATAAAAACTGGAAGACCTCACCGAGGGAAGAATTCAGGGAGTTTGGGCTCCGTCCAAAGCAGCCAGAAAGATGAATGAAGAGACATGGAAGAAGACTGGAAGAGTGGTGTCTTGGAGGAAGTGAAGGCGCAGGTGGTTTGGCACCTGCTGGGTGGCCAAAAGGTTATTCCTGAAGGCGGGTTTCTTCTGCTCCCAGATGTGAAGATCTGTTAATTATTACTGGCTGGAACTAACTAAACCAAGAAAATAAACTAATAAGTGGAATGCTGGAGTTGTACATAGATCTAGACACTGGAATATCCTCCCCCCTTTTTCCTCCTCGTGTCACTGCTGAAATCCTATCCAGGGGTAACGCAGGTTCATGGGACTCCCGGCGTAGCCTCACGTCCTGCAGAGTTGCTGTCTCTGACATTCCTCTCTCCTTCACTCTGCTTACTCTTGTGCTCCCGAGGCGAACAAAGCCAGACCACAATTAAAACCGCATAATAAACGGTGAAAAATGCAGCTAACCCAAATAATAAACTATCAAGCGGTGCCTTACTCTGCTGTGCCTCGAATAATAAACACAGCCCGCCCCTCCTTCCTTAGAGCAAAACTATTTAGATATACCCAGTGTGATAAAAGATAATTACTCCTTTACATTTGCTTTAAATATAGCCTGTCCTCTCAACATTTATTTTGGTCTGTTTTGTGGTGTGTCTGATAGATTGGCTGTGTCAGAATGAGGTTGGAATGCTAATAGTGTACAGATCTGAAAGACAAAGTTTAGCAATTGTGCATAGAAATGTCACAACTGCAGCAGAGAGACTCTAATTCAATTATACACACATGTTATAACATTCCTTGAAAATCTAGACCGATAGTGTTGGTATAATATATTCGGTCTCATCACATCTCAGTTTAAAGCAAAATTCACAGGTCCCAGAACCCAGAACTCCCAGAACTTCAATCCACATCCGCATGTCACATCCTCTTTATCAAACACTTGTGGAAGTAGAAAACAATACATTGTAGTTAAACTGAGAGATGGCTGAGAGTGCCAGATGTGTGACCTTGTGTGCTGCTTTTTATAAACTTGTCACGTTTAAGATACTATTCTTTTATGCCTGGAGCCCGTTTGGCCAGAGTTGCAACATGCAAGATGCAATTTGCAACAAGAGATCATTTCCTCTGCTATTGATTTTGATATGTTTAAATAATCAAATAGAACCCCATACTCAGTGCCCATTAATGAAGATGTGATAAGAATGTAGGACTTTATATGCAGTTTGCAAATGACAATCATTTGTGAGATGGATCTTTGCCACCATTGGCGATGTGTGTGTAAATGGTGCTCACAAATTACTTTCAAGAAACAGGCCCCTGGAACACAAAAACAGTATTCCTCTATGGCTGGGTATCAAAACTAATACTTTTTTGGCTTTTTGTGCTGTCTAAAATGTAACCATAGGATTTAGTATCAAAAAACGTTTTTTCTTAAAGTACTAAAAGCTGACATTCAGTTTCTGGTCATATGCATAATTGTTTACTTATTCTATGATCATATAGTTCCTGATGTAAATCTAAATGTTTAGTTTATTCAGGCAAAGCTCTTGTGCTGCTTCAGGCAACATTTTACATTTGAGAACTTTGGCTTTCTTTACTAAATATAAAAATGATTTTGAAAAAAAAAAAACGTTCATATTCATCAACTTGAGGTATTAAAAATATCTTTAATTGTTGTTTTGGTATCAGTCCCAAAACTCAGTTATTGTATCAACGTTATTATCTAAAATTTTCAAATGGTACCCAACTGATATAGGGAAGCAACAGGGAAAGTTCTGTGTGATGACACTGATAGTTACTTGCTAATACCTATGATGAGTTGAGATAACAGGCGAGATTAACACACTGCTGCTGGTAATTTTAGACATTGTCACACAGATCTAAGGTTGGTCCAATAACTAAGAAAGCGGGTAAGATTCAAATTATGTAATACCTGCTCAGACGAAAGACCGCAATAGGACAAAATTTCTTCCTCGGTGTATTAACATTACCACATTACGTGCTGCAGACATTAAAATAATCCTCTAATGCTGTCATATGCTGTAAATTGAGTATTGAAACAGGATGAGCACAACAGTACATTCAATACACTGCGTATTGGTTCTGCTACTGTATCCGAGGTTGGCACTGCTGTTGCCAAAATGCCATTCCATGAATGACGGGATCATTTATCCCTCCAATTGGGGCACAGTGGTCTGTGTTTATGATCAGGATCATTTAACCTCATCAGTGGTCTCACCCTGTTCTGGCAAACCTCCAACATTCAATACAGTATTAACTTAGAAATATATACAGTATATATGTCAAACCATGAGAGATGTTTATTTGAAAGTGAGCCGGCCTGCACATGCTTTCGTGTGGATGATGTAGATTTTGCACACACATGTTTGGCCGAGAGCCTGACTGAGACATAGGAGAGATTGATTAAGATGATGTCTGTGGTTTAATGAGCGCTCCCTCACACTGGTATGAGCCACATGGGCTTCATTCACAGCCTGAACAGAACCAGGCATGGAGATCAGGAACTAGGCATCAGAGAGCGGATACACCAGATCCCTCCGCCTCCACAGATTACTCCTTGCTTTTATCATGCCTCATTACTACCTCCACTCACCCCCCATTATTCATGCAGCAATACTATTCATACACTGTAGGAGGATGTCAGGCTGTTAAGGATGTTTACTTGGTGGTGAGGGTTTGCAGGAGTGAGTGTGTCTCAGTGAGTCTGAAAAAGAGAATTGTTGGTGCAGTAAGTGCCTGAATGTGCATTCCTTCACTTGATTGCATTTCAGTGGCAAAAGTTTCTGCTGAATCACTGTTAAAAAAATGTGGTTTAAAGAATCTGGTTTTCTTCAGCGTCTCAAGCTCCATAAAGTTAGGAAACAACATCCACAAGCTATTTTGCTCACTGGATACTTAAAATACCTGAAGCACAAGACCACCAGGACTATTTTAAGACAATCTGAAAAGTACCCACTGTGTTTTCTTTCCTTCGAGAGGAGATTAGCCAAGGTAGCCAATATTACATCAGTGTATTGTAAAGTAATGTCCCAGATTTAAATCCAATATTAGGGTAAAGAATCTCATCTCACTTTTCTCTGCTGTTTTTATGGATATGTCTTCATATGGCTTGTTAAATGAAGAATTGTCCACTGACATAAATGCTAGACATATAAGCATAAAGTCATCTTTTGGGGTCAACAAAAGTTCAAAAGGTCAAAGGCTGGTGCTGACAAGTAGCCAGAAGCAGACCTGGATGTCTGTGTCTGTGCCTTCCAGTTAATTCTTTTATAAAGTAGGAAAGCTCTCTCATCAGCCTCTGTTTTACATTAGACCTGCACATTAGCATCTCCACTTTTCAGTGGTAAACATAATAAAGCCTGTGAAGTAAAATCAGTGATGCTCTGTGATTAGAGGGAATTCCTGGCAGGGCAAATCATAGGCCTGTCAAAGCTGTCGGCAAGGGCATACAGACATGCTACAAATAGCTATAAGTTAACCATGCAAGTGTGTGTTCTCTTTGTCTGACTACTGGGAGAGATATTTCTCTGTGTGTGAGTGTGTGCATTTTCCCCAGACTCATGTCCCAAGATGTCCATCTAATTGTCTGAGTTGCAGAATTGACATTTTCTGCAGTAGGGTTAAGGAGTGAGGGGAGCTCCAGCTTGCACCGCCTTGGGGCTGACAGTGTGTGAGATGTTTGACAGCCCCTCTGTCAGCCTGCCTTTCTCTGCCTGTCATTCTGTGTTTTGCCATTCCTGTGTCCGACACTGTTTGCCCTGTTCAATGTTTTATTATTCCTCCTCCACAACATGTTGAAAGGTAATCAATGGTCATCAATACAAACAAAGACAGCATCCCTTCAAGGATAGCCAAGGTCAACTGGAAAATCCTTGGTTTGGAGGTTGGAATAATCACAAATCAATTACCTATTCTTATGAAACTATTTATGCAAGTTTGTTTGTATTCTTTCCTCTGTTGTGTGGTGCAATTATGTAAACATAGGTTATTGAATTGTTCAATAACTGCTCATATTACAGCTTTTCTGTTGGCTGAACAGTGCTTAGCATTGCAGAGGGAAAGAAGGCAGCCACTATCTGTGGATTAAGGCTTAAGACAGATTCCTTTTTTCCATCACTGGAAATATTATACAACTTGAATGGAATTTCTTTGAGCACCTCAATCACAAAGAGTATGTAAACAATCTTTTTCTGGCTCTGGAAAAAAAAAATCAACAGGTGCATTACTCACTGTTGCCCTCAAAATGAGTCTTTACAGAAACAACCTCTCGACCTCTGTGACATCAAACCACTGAGGAAATATAGCTTTTTTAACATGACACAGTGTCAGCCTTGGAGATGGCAAAGGAAAGGAGTCCCACCTGGTTTATTTCTTTTTCCTTCTTCCTTTAGCCGCCCTCCATGACTAGTAAACACATCAACTCTGAAAATCCTCTGACCCATATCTCCTGCAAGCCTCCCCTGGACCTGGGAGTCTCCACGAGAGCCTCTCTGACAGTAAAATTGCAGATATTTACTGGCTGTCGGAGGTGAACAGTAACTAGAGACTCCTGGTGTGGGCAGGTGAGAGGTCATGGCGAAGGGGCGGAGAGGTAGGGGGTACGGGTTGGTTCTCTGTAAGGGAGGGCTACTGCCAGTGACATGTGAAAGGAAAGCCAGGTGCTAATTGGGGCATTGGGAACGCAAACTAGCTGGCTGGCGGGCCAACATGATGGACAGGTTGTCATCTCAAGTTTCAGCTCCTACAGGGAATATAAGCCAACACCTTAGCAGGTCAGCCATGCAATGAAACCAGCAGTTGACATTGGTGCTGGATAACATCACTCTGCACAAACACACACACACACACACACACACATAGCCAAGGGAGAAAATATACTCTGCTCTCACATGTCATATTTAGATATGGCGTCTGCCTCAGGAAGCCAATGTGAGAGAAGACATACATAAGAGCTCAGGCATTCTGCGCAGCCATATGATTCCCATTACAAGGGTCTGGATATAGATAATTGGCGACAGACAACAATCAGAAAATTAATGAGACGCAGTAGATATGAAGTTTTCCCCACTAAGCCAACACTGGCTCCTGTCCATGACAAGTAGACGCAGTACAGTAAGTTTGTGCGTGCTGTTTGAGTGCACAGTGCTGCCTGCCTGGGAATGTCGAGTATGTGTGTTGGACAGACAATCGGACGACTCTGTCAGCCACTGCAAGACGTCCTGGGTGGTCTCCTTGTACTGGAACGACACCTAAACTTCCCCTCTGCAATATGTATACGCCGCCAGTCATTACTATATACCATTGGTCTGAGTCCCCAAGGAGAATGGACGACCATCCTGTTCAGGGAACAGCCATTTTTTATCTCCAGAGGGGCCTGTCAGTTGCCAGGATAAAGTCTTGTACTGGTGCAGTATGTGTAAGTGGGCCAGTGCTGTGTTAGGTAAGTGCAGCCATCCAGAACTCAACCTAAAGAGCTCTTAGCATTGTCCGGACAAAGAGCAACGGTATTTGGCACAGGGTTTGAAGTCAGTCCTCCATGATGAAACACACTCCATCTTGTGAGGAGAGATGAATTGCAAGTGGGCGGTATAAGTCCCTGCTTCAATATTTATCAAGACGGGTGATTGGGGTCCTCCCACCGGCTACCCCTGACAACCACAGAACAGGTTTCTCCTTAAACTGAATGGCAAGCGAGCCTCATTAGCATGGAGTTAATTTATTCATGCTGGCCTTTCAGGTAGAAAGCCAATTGATGAGGGTTGATTTACATGGGAGACACTAAGGCTGGTTTGTAATTGGCCCACTGTCCGCCCCTGAAGTGTTAATTAGGTGCGGGGACCTTTTGGCTTGTGTTCAGACACTGGTGTTAATCAAAAAACCCAACACTCCAGACACCCAGTCGATTTGGTTAAAGCTGTTTATTCCTGCTGCATAAGGGCTAAACTAATGTTCTGAAAAAAATAATCCCATATTGTCGCACCCTGCTGATTTTTATAACCTTTTTCATGTAAACAGAGAAGTCTCTGAACTCCACAGATGGATTTTCATGAGGTGAGTCCCTCATTTGATAAACAGTAGGGGATACATGCACACTACAGCTGTGTTTTTCAGTGTTAACCACTTTCCTCCTGCCACATTTCCCTTCATGATGCCATGTGTTCTGCCACCTCTTACTATCACCCACCAAACTGGAAGAAGAACCCCTGAGGCTGTTCAAGTAACACCCGCTCAGTCTGTTGGCACTGGCTCCTAAAACCTCAGCCCTCAGGCTGTCGAAAGATACAGTTGTCTCTCTCAGAAAGAGCCCACATACTTTCCAGCCACTGTGAATCTCAAATTTTTACAATGCGGCATTACAACAAACCGCTCCTTGTTTTGACATCCCAAACCAGAACCATGGAAGCGTTGTTTCCTGCTGGAGGTATTGCTGCGAAACTCAGTTATTTGATCATGCAAACAGTTTTGGAGGCCAAGTCTGTCAGAAAGTCTTAAGGATTGAGAACCTGAGGGAAGCTTCGTTGTGGTTGTTGCCTTTCCTCTCCTGGGTATGTAATCACAACAGAGGGGAAAAAAAGCAATTGCTGTCTCTCATCTGAGAAGCAGCTAAGTGAGCACTGCAATCTCCACTGCACTTTAATTGCTGCCATACAAACAGGGGCACAGTGACACATCCCTTCTTGTTGCCCACATTTCTTTCTATTTCTACTTGGCTTTTCACCACAATCACATAAAAGAGGATGTTCTTTTTTTACTTTGTGGGACTTGGTAGCTTGTTGCCCCTCTGGGATATTACCACTGAACTTGTGCCCATGAACGATCAATTCTCCTATGGTTTACAGAACACTGAATTACCCACCACAGCTTGTTTACAGCTTGTTGTTGCTTCAGATATCTTTTCTGCAGCGCTGTAGTGACAGCACAAACAAAAAGCAAATACTGCTGCCAGGAACCAAAGGAATGTATTTTCTAAAAATTACTTCACTAACAAACACCATGCTATTTGTGCAGTATATAAAAAGAAGTTTATTGGGATTGGCGAGAAAATTCAGGAAGAATTGGATGAGGGTCAAGTGCAGTGGGATGATTGGGGTAGAGGAGAGGGATGAAGAGAGTCGATTGCCGGAGGGATGAACCGGAGGTTGGTCAAGGTCATGAATGGTGGGATGATAGGGGACAAGGGGAGGGATGAAAGGGGTCAATTGGAGATGTGATGTGGCTGAAGCATCTAGGAACCCAAGGGTTGAGGCTTAGGGTGATGGTATGTCTCGATGAACTTTCTGCTTCATCATCCCTCAGTGGTTCCTATAATAGAAGAGGAAGAAGGAGAATTTCTTAGATGGAAGTATCAACCCTAACGCGCATGTATTTGATGGTGGGAGGAAACCAGAGCACCCGACAGAAACCCATGCAAACACGAGGAGAATGTGCAAACTCACCACAGAAAGGACCTGGGACGGCCAGAGTTCAAACTCAGGATCTTCTTGCTGTGAGGCTACAGTGCTAACCACAGAGCCGCTGTGCCGCCCACTGAAAGGAGAGAGAGGAGATGAATGGAGTTTGGGGGGAGGGTCGTGAGAACTGAGACAAATGGGAGAGAAAGGGGTTAGACACACCTATATAGGTATGCATGGGTGATTGGTTTAATGAGGTACAGGTGTTTGAATTAGTGAGAGAAGCCAGGGCATGGTCTTGTTCCTGAACCTTAGTTATAATAACTTAATTTCACTAACAAATACCACACCATTTGTGCAGTATATAAAAAGAATAGTTTATTGGGATTGGTGCAAAGATTCGGGATGAAATGGATGAGGGTCAAGTGCAGTGGGATGATTGGGGTAGAGAAGAGGGATGAAGACGGTCGTTCGCCAGGGATGATGAACAGGAGCCGAAGATTGGTCGAGGTCATGTATGGTGGGATGATAGGAGACCAGGGGGGGAATGAGAGGGGTCGATTGCATGGTGATGAACGGGGGCCGATTGGAGTAACATAGCCTAATCCTAAACTATGGTGTAGAAAGACCTGAAAAACTAATATAAAGGTCTTCAGATTTGTTGTTGTGCTACAGCCTTACCTTTGTTCACAAGTTACCCATATACAGAGTTGTATCCAAAATGCTCCCACACATTATTTCTCAGATGGTTTGGTGTCATTATTATCTGTTTGTGACACACTAAGACAACAATACGTCTAGTTTGCTGAGAGGGCAACAGGGCATTCAATAGATTGCATTTTACAAACGTCCCCTGCTGATGCGCTTTTACACTGTGAATTTTCAATCATGACATATTACAGATAAAATATTTAAAGATCCCCTCCAGACATTCTTTGAGACAGATAAAAAAAAAAAACCTCTGCTTGGAATAATACATTGTGTCTGACATGTTTTTCCCACAAAAAATGTTCAGTTACCTTGTTAAAAATCCTTAAACTGACATCTCCTCCTTCTTCCTCATTAGAAAATCTAGAATCTACCTATAAATACTGTATGCAAATGTTTTCATGTCAAAAGTTTAACTGCTGAACACAATATGTCTCCTACTTCACTGAGAAGTCCTTTCTCAGCGGATGTGCACTTGAGGCTTCACGTTTCCACATCACATCTGTGTAAGTTGGCATTTGGCCCCAAACTAGTTGTAATGTCACAAATCATGCTCTTAGTTTAAGGCATGTACCTTAAACTCAGATTTAAGGTGAGCACAGAGAAACTTTTCCCCTTCAGCAGATGAATGTGAAAACAGCTTTCTAGTGTCAAACTCAGCACATACTTCATTTTGCACAGTGAAGCTCAAACATCCAACTGAAGGAACAAGAAGAAAAACATTTTTTTGACTTAAGGAGGACTTTATTTTTATGCCACCGCACTTGCAACAGCTGTTCCCAGAGGCAAATGATGACATTTTATATTCAAAACGTCAAACGTCAACTTAACAAAATATTTTTCTGGCCATTATTCAACGCCATAACTCAGGAACAGAAGGGGAGATTGTGACCTTATTTCACATTTGGTCGGATACTGAATTAGTGACAGTAATCTTGGGTGCCAACCTTGAAACTGTGGTGATTGTTTAGATCTTCTGTTCTGCCAAGTTGAAGATTTGTGGGAGAAGCATCCATGTTTTAGAATTTGTGGCTTCTTTGCAGCAGCATCTGTATCTGAAGCTTTGTCAACTGTCATGGCTACAACTTTGTGCTCTATCAGAATCAGCTTTAGTGGCCAAGCGTGTGAACACATACAAGGAAAAACACTTAATACCTTTTATTAAATTCCTTCACTACAAATATTATATGAGTCTGGACAGGAATGGATGTAAACTGCAACTTGACTGGTTGGTGGAGGCATACAACTTCAAGGCAGTATTTCTAGTTTTTCCTATGTTCAAATGGTAGTTTGACAATTCATCTAACATTTTTTTATTGATTTTTATCATTTTTATTTCATAAATTGATTTTAAATGTATAATTTAGTCCATAAAATTTCATAAAATTGTAAAAAAAAAAAAATTACCAGTTGCATTTGTCCAAACCCCAAAGATATTTTATTTACAATAATATAAAACAAAGAAAACAGCAAATCTTCACAGTTGAGAAGTTGAACACTATGATCTGCATTTTTGCTCGACTTAAACAATTAATCAATGTTCAAAGTTGATTTTCTGTCAATCATCTCAATGATTAACATCTTGCTGAAATAATCTACTTGTTCCTTTTCATGAATTTGCATCACAGCCATTCCTCCGACATAGGAAGAATGTTTTCTGCTGATACAATATGTCCTTCAGCAAAGAAAGCAACCTGCTGTTTAATATTGAATGACCACTGCTGTCATTTCTCAGTCCAACAAAAGGCTTTTGTGCTGCTTCCGCTTGACCACTCCTCACAAATAAACCACATCAAAGGGAGAGAAAGTCTCCGCTCTCCAGTCGCCACCTTGCCCTTTCCGCTAACCCCGCTGTCCATCGCATGGATCAGGGTGGATTGTATCGCCTTGAGTCTGACGTCTAACCAATGGGCCACCATGGGTCAAAGCTCAAAGTCAAAGGCAGGACACTGGGGACTGCTGTGAGGTCCACAGGGAGGTGTAAGGCCCACCTGCCCACATACATAATAGAAAACCCACCAACTGTCAAAGCTCAAGCCCTGCTTCCTCTCTTTTTCTTCAGTTTCTTTCTGTCTCCATCCATCTGCAGAGGGGACAGCAGTGCTCCAAACAAGGGCAAAGCAACAGAATAAGACATTTCATCACTCACATTACCTCATGTTTTCCCAGTCGTGCTATCAAGACATGTCATCCCTAAGACTGCAGATCCTCTTTTTTTTTGCACAGAGCACAAGGCCCATTGTTCTAATATCTATTATCCTGTCCAACATCCACAGAATGCATCAATCTCCTCCCCGAAACCACACCATTCAAAACTAGCTGTTCAACGATGCCTGAGTAATGATGTTCAACACTTTGACACTCCTCCCTCGCGGGGAGTTGTGTGATCTCAACAATGAGAAATGCACATAAACTCCTGACTAATGAACCACATTTGGTCCTAAGGATTACATCATCGCATGGATGAAAACAAAAATCTCTCAGCTTTTGTTGTTTGTTTTTATAGATTGACATGTAATTTTGAAAATTGGTGAAAACTTTTGAAGTTGTGCTGCCAAAACTAAAAACTTGCCACTGAGGGAATGAACTCAAGTGTTGGACTCAACACTAGTAGCAGCCTCAGTCTTCAAATACCTCATAGGAAGGTTATGAGCTGGCATTGATTCTGTAAACATTTGGTCCCAATGGAGATACTGAATCACCATGAAAAACCTTGACATTTGTTCAGAGCAGCTCCCCTCCCCCTTCTCCTTGATAGAGCAGGTGCACCATCTGGCAAAGTGAACTTTTGATGTTGGTCTACAATGCTGTAGCAGTGCAGGCATGACTCATGTTTGTCTGAGATTGAAAGCAGAGCACCGAGAAGATACTAGATCCAATGGTATGTGGTCTCCAGAGGGTTTCGGCTTCTCTCACAGTGAATAAGCTGGATTTATGTGACACACCCCTGTTGTGTCCCATCATCCCAGCACCAGGCTTAACTGGCCTTCTACCCTCACAAGGGAACATGAAAGTCTCTTGTTTCCCCCTACTGAGAAAACAATACAAAGTTCACCATAGTATTAAACAGTTATTTTATCCCACACCACACCTCTCTGAACAATTTGATCACCTTGTGAAATGTTCTGAAGGGATGCAGTGAGAGGTAACGGCTGAAAAGTTAATGAGGCAATTAACAGTAGGGGGATGTTAAAAGCCAGTGAACCTCGATTTCTAAGAGCTGAAATCACCAAACAAATTGGAAAAAAGAAACTTTGGCCATTAAAAAACATCGATTAGTTCATTTAACATTGTGCACTCTGTAAGTTTAAAATGAGGAAAGTCTAATCACTAACTGGTGTTGCCCATCAGTAGCCACAGCTTTCTGTGGCAATGGTTAATTTAACATTTGAAGATTAATTAATTTGCAGTTAATTTATATTTAATCATAAAGACATAAAACTTATAAAGACTATACTTTAAATAGCCATTAATATTACAGAGATTTTCTAGTGCAAAAAATGTAGCCTAAATTCCTTGATTATTTTCATTGCACACTATTTGTAAAAATGACCCAGCTAAATTTTATTCTTTTGTAAATAATATGCCTGACATATTCCAAAGTTGATTGTTGACATTGGAAATAGGTTTAACTAGCTAAAATTGCTGCCACTAGCTATCTAATGAGCTATAGCAAAGTTAGAAAAGTTTGTATAGCTTGTAGGTTTTCATAATCAGTTTAAAAAGTCCACTTTCTAGCTTTCTCCTGAGGTCTCAATTGCATTTCATGGTCACAGACTTTATGGTCCTCATGGGAAAGGCTCCCTAAGCCGTCTCGCATAGCAAACTCCTGCTGATAAAGACTGAGAGTTGCAGTTTAAAGCCCAGAAAAAGCCAGTAAGTGGTCATTAAGATTTTCTGTTAAAATAATGAAAAATGCATACAAGCTTTACATGTTTTTTCTAACTAGCTATAGCTAGCTTAGCTGTAGCTATTTAAGCTAGTTTCAATGACCCAAGAACAATGTCAGCCATATTGTTAATTAACCATTCAATCAAAACGTCACATGGCCCTCTTCCCTATACGCAACAGAGGACATGCTTCAGTGCCCATTAGACTGACTCCTCCTGTAGCAACTATAGGGCTCAGGTAAGCTAAAAAACTTAATATAGTGGCTTTGTATTTTGTAATTAAAAAAGAAAGCATAACAGCTCTATCGCCTCCTGCCTTTTTCACATGGCTTCAGCCTATACATAACGCTGTGGTTTTTTGGCTTCTGGCCACTGAAGCTTAACTCAACCACAGAGATTATTTCTGCCTGTGTCGGCTGTAATGCAAGATTGTAAAACTAAAACTCCAGTTTCAACCATCCATTGTAAACAGCTGTGTGTTTAATAACAGCTGCCACCTTTCCTGCTCCAGCTACAAAGCCTTTAAATTAAGATTTACCTCCAAGAGTAAAAATACGGCATAGTGTAGCAATCTAAAAGGTTTTCCTGAATCTCCTCCAAGCATGTATTTTGGAAAGATGTATAAAATTGATTTTTGTTGGCAGAATTCGGAGCGCTGTGTGTTTTTAATTAACTGTTAGTGAGTCTTTCACCCTTGGTGGCTCACACCCTGGCAGAGCGATGCGTGTAACATCTTTAGCCTTTTCAGAGTTAGGATAATATTGCCTCTCCACTGAGCTCTCTGTGATGCTATCTGTGATGCTATCTCCTCGGCTTTGAAGCATGAGGCTGATGTGATCTCTCTGTTAGAAGTTTATTATTATTAAACATACATCTGCTTAACAGGACACCTTCACTTTTGATTTATTTTCTGGCAAGTCAGGTAAAACAGAGTTGTATTTGTGTTCATGGTCTTCATTAGTCTCCAGATGATGCTCTCATCTTGGATGATACAATGCTCAAGACATTATCCATATAAGGCAATTTACCTAAACATGGTGAATATAGAAAATGAAGAGTCGTGGGAAACTTGCTTGTTACTGAAGTGGTTAACTTGTCTTTATTTAAAGTTAAACACTCCAGGCTTTACATGGTGAACGTGCCAAACAACAGCCTGTGATCAGAGTGAGGGGTGGCACGGAAAAGCCACTTTCCTTCAAGATAAAAGGCCCCAGCCTCAAAAGCGTATTGCACACAATAATGAAAATGTGACTTTAGCCCAAGGCGTTGAAGCAAAGCACAGGCAACCTGTTTGTTGATTAGAGGAGCGAGTACAAAGAGAGCTCAGAGAGGGTCAATGGAGGGGAGGAAACGGAGGGTGTAGATCTACATTGCCCCCCCCCCCCCCCCACCTCCTGCTCTCAGCACTGATTGAAAAAGTGATAAATATGCATGAGTTTGGCTTCGACAGTGTAGGCCTTTGATGGTATGGTTGAGAGTTCTCTATCTCTGGAGCAAATAGGCTGAAAATAACTGTCTGAGAATGTTTACTTCGTGTGTGTGAACAATGTGCGCTTTTAATGAGTAGAAGAGCCTCTGTAGGAAGACTTTTTTCATCCAGTATACTGTATCTTCACCAACACATTTGCTTCAGTCACAGTTTCTCTATAATTGACTGGATGAAAGTTAAATGAACCAGGAAGTGTTTTTTGGCAATAAATCAATGCAAGATCAATTTCAGGAGTCATTTATTCTGTGTTCATAAAGGCTCAGCACATGTACAATATAGTCTGATTTCATCTTGCAAAGAAGTAGCAAATTTGTATCATTTTATGAACTCTAACATGTAAAATTTATGTAGGACCAATGAGAAAGTCACAGAGAAAATATGTTCTTGATCTAAAATGTTTCCAAATCCAGCCTCGGGTCTGTTTTTGAGATGTTTTTTCTATTATCTCTGACTTGTCATGGTCTTGGCCTTTGTTTTTTTTAATATTTTTTCTCTTAGTTAAAATTTATGATTCAGTCAAATTTTTGTAAATGTTTCCATTTGTTTTTTTCTGAAGGAATAAGAACTCTTGATTTAAATCAGTCAAATTGGCACACAAACTATATTTGATTTGAGAGACTTCACCACTAGTTGTTTCCTGTTTCCTGTTTAAACAAATGTACTGATTGATTGAAGTTTAATCACAGTTCACTCCCTTTGAACAACAGTAAGAAGAATATCGACTGGTTGCTGTTTCGTTTCTTTGGTCTCAGGCTTGATTTGGTTTCAAGTCTGTTTGGACTCGGTCTCAAACCCCATCTGGACTCACTCGTGACTCAGAATCGACCCGCATAGAATCAAAACCAATCGAATTGTCTCAGACTTGACTAAGTCGTCCATGTTGTTTGTATTGTGTTTTACTAATACTGTAGAGGGATTCAAGATGACATCTGAACTCAACTGAACAAAAACAGAGACTTTTTAATGTTGCTTGCAATCTAATGTGCTACGTCTCATGAGATTTCTTCTTTTGAGATCTGAACTCGTGCGTGGAGACATAATTTGTCTTGTTTGGATCAGATTGAGATTAGTGTGGGTTTGCGTGTGGTTGTTTCTCTTGAGTTCAATTTTACAATTGGAGAGAATTTCTCTCGTCTCATGGAAAAGAAGTTTGCTTGTGTCTAATAGAAATAGTACTGATTTTCTCCCTCTATGGTGAAATGTTTTTCTTAGCCCTTTTTCTCTGCGTGTCTCTCAGACCTACAGGCCTCCCAGTCTTTTGAACACTACAGTCTGTCAGACAAGGCCATGGACTACAGGATCCTGCAGATGGACGAGGACCAGGACAGGATGTATGTGGGCTGCAAAGACCATGTCCTCTCCATGGACATCAATAACATCACCCATGGCACACTTAAGGTCAGCAGATGCTTACTATTGTTAACTTTTTGTTTTAAACAATGCTGGCAACTGGTATCTCTTCCCTCTGGCCCACCACAAAGAGGAAAATAAAGGTGTTAAATATAACAGGATGTAAGGCATTTAAAATTGCTGCAGTGGTATTATTATCATCTCTGCAATGGCATGCAAATTACCGTACATTTGCCATGATCAGAATAATTTTAGGGTTATTCAAAAGAGCCGTAAAAATGCTCGAGCTCTCTGATAACTGATTCTGTATGCAGTAAAGCAGTTATCTTCAGTGTAATTGACAGGCAGGAAGTGCATAAACAGATGGGAAAGCATTTAGGTTCCCCCAGGGAGTGCTACACCGCATCCATTTTTTCTGAGTAAATTGCTTGATATATTCATCGAGCTAGACCTTTAAGCACCTACATCTCCGGGGTTTGAAAACACATACATTTTCCACAGACTGCCTGTTATCATTGACAATGAAACTTTTATCAAAATTGAAATTTTTACATTTGTTTTCTTCGTTTTCCACAATGTTTTCCCTGATTTCTGTTTGTGTAAACAGGATATGATCAAAACTCAGCATGTCCATATTCACGTTAGATCTCTCTCAATCTGTCACTGGTGTTACTGGGCTCATTTCCCCATCCCCCATGTCACTAATTTGGCTCTTGTTCTGTTTTTACCACCAGGTGTTTTGGCCTGCATCTACGAGCAAAATAGAGGAATGCCAAATGGCAGGCAAAGACCCTACAGTAAGAACACTCAACCTTCAAAACACTTATACTGAATCTCTTGAAGCATTTTATAGTTAAACCAATGAGTAGTAATATATTAGTAAATATGTACATATCAATAGCTGTAAGTAGTGCCAATAATCATTTTGGAATGAGGCTGCTGATAGCATTTTGCATCAATAGTAAATACATTAAAATTTTAACATTTTCACACACTAAAGTGAATGGATTACCTAACATTCATCTTTAAGGCCACATTTAATGTAAAGGTGCATTATATGCACACCTTCCTCTGCAATTTTATTCTTCTTTTGCATATTTTTCCTCATATTTGTGAAAGGTCTTCCTGTTTGTGATGTTTTGTGTGTTATGTCTGTTTTGTTACACTTCAGTGTTCTCTTCAAAGCAAGACTATATAACGAATGTAAAGAAGAAATCACTTATTTTTCTTTTTACAAATGAAACGTTGGATTCTCAAGCAACAAAACGCACCATTTCTCACTTTATTACGCTCAAGGGTTTTGCTTCCGCAGCTTTATTTGCTCTGGAAAAACCAGTTGCATACAGTGGTTTTAGATTAATATTGTTGTAAAAACACACATTATGGAAACAGTTTGCTGACCTCTCTTGTGCTACTGTTAAAATAGCATAAACACTAATTTAGCATTTAGCATTTTAACATTATCCCAAGGCTCGCTTTAAAAATCAATTAAAGAGAAGCAAAAAAAAAAAAGTTAAAGTTAGTCAGAATGCCTCTGAAATAACAATTAGACCATATGACATGAAATATGTTCAAGTCCAGCAGTAACAACAATAATGAAAGATGAAAACAAACCAGGAACATACTGGCAGAACATACTGGTATTTGTGCATTTTGGCTAAGTATGGCTGGTAGACCATAACCAGCTAACACACATCATCACCCATCTTAAAAGTTCATGTTATCTAAGTACTGTTGGAGCCCCACAATAGTATCTAATACTGCGGTAGTGCATTAGCTAATGGGGATGCTAATAAATTAACAAACTAACTGGTGAGAAAACCAAAAAACTACAGTCCTTGTACTAGATCTCGACTAAAGGTTCTGTCAGCAGTTCCCAAATCTTTCCCTCCACGTTGGTCTTGCAACGGAACTGTTGTCTCCTGGGATTTCCCTCTCCCATCTGTGAGCTTGTGTCAGGTCCAACCACATGTGTAGCAGGCAGCAGATGTCTACAGGGTCGCCGAACGGCCCGGAGTCCTCCTGGCATCGGCACAGCTTGTCAGGAAGAGAGTGAGGCGTGGGAGGAGGGCCACAGAGTGCGACAGAAAAACAAACCAGAATCAAAGCTTGCAAATGGGACACAACTCATTGACGCAAATATTTCATAACCCGGCCTCATTCTGAGCAGCACTTGTTAGCTGCAACATGAGTTAATGAAGACATACAGCAAGACCCGAGAATACTCCTCCGCCTCTGTTTTTCTCTAATTGGGTTGTTCTGAAATAAGTGCATGCACAGAATGAGCTTCCTACAGACACTGCAGTGCGGTATATTGGAGAAATAGAAAGAAAATTGTTTCGTTTTTAAAGAAGAAAACTTCCTGAAGTACTTTTTAAACCAATACAGCCAGTTTTTCCTACATTCTCCTCCATCTCTCCAGCCCCTGACAGCAGCTGGCATATAGAGCCAGGGTTTTGTACAACATGCTCTTGCAGAACTAGAGAAGAAGCTGTTTCCAGTCATAGAGTGATTTGCGCTGCTCTGAGTCACAGCCTGCCCGCTGCAGACAGGCTCCCACAAATATTTGGGTGAGCCATCTTTGTATGGAGCCACTCAATGGTACTTTCTGCCTCCTGTCATCCCTTTTCTTCCTTGCAGCCCTGCCAGTTTCCTAACTAAAAAAAATTCAGTTTCTCTTTCTGTCTTACTATATTTTCCTGTCTTCTCAGTCACTTTTTCCATCCGTCCCTCTCAGTTTCTTCTTCACCGCAGTATATTTCAGTTCCCATCTTTCTGTTATGGTTACCCTCCCCATCTGTATATATTAAGTTCCTCTTCTCCGATAGAATCTGTGGTAAAAACAGGGCTCCAGAGAGCAACCGCACATTGTTTGTGCCGGAGGGGTGGCACTGAAGGAGACGTATAGACCAACCAAGTTGATGCAGTCTGTTGGCTGCTCGCTCAAAAGGCTGATCACCACTTGAACTCGAGGCTTGGAGGCTGGATGCCGTATATCTGGCACAGTCATGAGGGCTGCGTGTGTGCAGATAGGAAACGCGAAAGGAAAATAAAATGCGGCCACATGTATATGTGGGTGTGTGAGGCTTGAAGGAGGGTGTGAGGAAGTACATGGGTGATAAAAGTGAGGAGAAAACAAGACAGACAGAGAGAGAAAGAGAGAAAGAGAGGGGAGAAGTAAATAACAGCGATGGGCGTGCACCGAGCGTGAGCTACAGCAGCTGCCATTCCTGCAGTCACGGCCAAGTTCCTGACGGCTCCCTGGATACGTGTTCTTCTCCTCCCCACTTCTTTCCTTCCACTGTTCATTTCTGTCCTTCTACTGCAAGATCAGGCCTAATTAGCCACAAAGTCCAGCACTCCTGCTGCTGCTGCCGGGGTTTGGGAAGTGGAAGCAGAGATGGAGGGAGCTCAGTAATCGGCCTTACCTATCACATACACCACTGACGCTCTTTTTCCACTGGCCTTAATACCAAACCTGTGAGCTGTGGGCTCATTTGATTGTGCAGCATATGATTGAATAACCGTTTTAACAAGGGAGATAAGTTTGAATTACTCACTCATATGGAATAAGATACTTCAGGAGAGATAAACAGGTTCTGGATTTGGTATTTACCCTGGCTGTATACCAGGAAATAGAATCAGTCCACTTTTATGTCTGTTTTAGGCCATTGTGTCATAGCTTAATGCATAAAAAAAGATGAAAGCAATTATGATTTCTATGAGCTGTAATGAGCGCTGCAGAATGTATTTGAGCAGTATTGCCAACTGCTATTCTTTGCTTAATATTTTAAAAATACCCTGCAAACAAACTTATTGCTACTTTACGAGACGTTTAAATGATGAAGTGTTCATATATTGTAAGAACTTAGTTATAACAAATTTTATTAGAATGTGTCCCAATTGCATTTTTATTCTTGTTTCTCAGCTACTGAACTTTTTACGTGTCTGTCTTTGTTTATCTGTGTTTTCCAGCACGGCTGTGGGAACTTCATCCGAGTGGTGCAGCCTTATAACAGAACTCATCTGTTCATGTGTGGCAGCGGAGCGTACAGTCCCGTCTGTGTGTACATCAACAGGGGCCGCAGACCAGAGGTGGGCACACGATGACAGATTCGCTACACTAAAGAAACAAACTCTTGAGGTTATAAACAGTTTTTTTTTGAGACATTGGCCCGATGAACACCACAACAGTTACTATTGCTATATAAGTACTGAGAAGATATAAACCAAAATGTGTTCAGTAGATTATCCATTCTGATTGTGCACTAAAATACTGCAGCGGCTGTGGGTCAGGAGGTAGAGCGGGTTGTCCGCTAATCAGAGGGTTGGTGGTTCGATCCCTGGTTCCTCCAATCTTTGGCAAGGATGCTCGGTGTGTGAATGAGTGGGTGAGTGAGCATTAGAAACATTGTAAAGCGCTGTATTGCTCCTGATGAGCAGGTTGGCACCTTGCATAGCAGCCTCTGCCATCAGTGTATGTGTGTGTGTGTGTGTGAACTGCTGAATGATGGTGTTGTAAAGCGCTTTGAGTGGTTGGTAGACTAGAAAAGCACTATATAAATGCAGTCCATTTACTGCAGGCTACTGAATAATACTACACCACTCAAACGTGAGAAAATAAGACCATATTAATCCTGCACTATAAGCACTCTCATTTGTGGATAAAATATATTCACATGGCATGGTTTATTGACAACAGGGCAATATATTAAAAAAATGCAATAATCAGACTTTGTCAGGAATAGAACAATATAGTCCTGGACCTATTTTCATAGCACTGTACTCAATGTTAACACAGACCACCAATCTTTGAAGACAGAGACACTGACATTAGAGTAAGAACAAGAAAAGTTAGAATTGAAATCGTGTTTTGAGCCATTCAAGATAACTTTCTTTGTTACCATAGGATGTGAAGGTGGTTTGGTAATGGCAGATTTTGTAAAGCAAAGTGAGCAAATGATGAATATGCAGTTGTACCTCAGTGGTTCTTTCAAAAATAAACCTGGTTAAATCAACTATGTTGCTTTTTGCTCACTGGGGGCAATTAGTTTTTTTACCCCTTTAAAACAGTGTTAGTGTTACCTGTTGATGTCACCCATGAGCTCAATAAAATCAAAGTAGTGGGAATACTGCCACCCAGAGCAAGTAAAAACAACTTATTTAAAGTGTGACAGATTAAGTAATCATAAAAATGCCTCAGGGGATGTGGGTGAGGAATATTTTTTCTTTGAAATCAGCTTTAACGTATAGCTGCAATAATGCCAAATATAATCTCTTTACACCACTTTCTGCTGGATGGAGTACAACATCTAAATCAAAATAACTCAGATCTGGAAATGTATAAACTGGATGACAACCAGTGTAAACAAAACTGCTAAAATTGCCATAATCTTGTCACAGTTTATCTTTTCCTTAAATTAAATTCATGTGCAGCA